>NW_005054318.1:3766603-3824809 GCF_000277835.1 Geospiza fortis | reverse complement strand
ATGTTTGCCAACACCGGGCACACGGCCCCGGCCCGAGCCTGCCCGGGGCCGGCCGGCGTATCCAGGGACGCTGCCCCGGGAAGCCGCACAGTGGACAAGCCGAGTGACTCTTCCCTTCATCGCTCCTGGCACCCGGGGCTGCCCCGGCCGGGTCCCGGTGGCGCTGGAGCGGCCCGCTGCCCGGCAGTGCTCGTTGCGCTCTCCCGGGCAGGTTGTTTCTCTCGCACATTTACGGCAGCAGATTTGCTGCTGGGGCTGACCTTTCTTCTCCGTCCGGGGTAATGAATGTTGCTATTTAAACGCTCTGCCTCCACAGACCCTGTGCTTCAGGTTTTCAAAGAGTAGCAGAGTACCCAGGGGAAGCCCTTTGTTGCCTGGCTGTGAAACCTGAATATGGACTCTCCTCTTGGAAGCTTGAAAGGCAGAAAATAACAGCTGGCAATAGATTTATAGAGTGTAACTTTGCCTAAATCATGTCACAGAGATAGAAAATATGGAAAACATGGCAATCAGTAAAATGCCACGGAGCAAAATGCAGGCCAGCACCCAAGAGCAAGGAGTGGGCAAAATGCCAGAGAAGTTTACTGATAGACAGCATGTAATAACTTCAATTAAAATACTCTAAATACCGGAATATTACTGAAAATGCCTTGGAATAATGTATATTTATACATGACCACTTTAGGATCAATATATTCCTTATTCCTTTATATGTATAGATGTTCTATCACAATTCTAGTTTAAAATGGATATATTAACACCTAATTATCAGTACCACATCATGGAGCTAGTCCCTAGAAAGCCTACTTTTCAGAAATACTATGTTGTAAATGGGTCAAAAATATGAAATAAGGAATTATACAGTTAAATACATATCCTGTTGAATTTCAGCCTTCAGTAATATGTCTCATGAAAAATTCATATTCATATTATTAATCCCATTTCTCTATTCCTAAACTGATAGAGAAGTATAGTAATTTTTTGTAACTAATCAGTTATACCAAGAAATATTCCAAGAAAGAACCAAAAGGTTGGACTAACATTTTTAAAAAGTTTTAAGGTTTCAAGTAAAAACTTATTCACCATTGCTGAAGCATGACAAGAATAATAATAAGAAATAGTTAGAAAACTCAAAACCTGGATTAATTTCCACTTTCTATTCTGTATCTCCATTCCTCTCTCTCTTATTACAGGGAAATGTGTATTGTTTAGTTGTGGACGTGAATTCTCATGAATGTAGAATTCAATGATCACTTGTTTATCACCTTAGTCTGGTGGTACACGCAGTACTATTCAGAGGCCAGACAGCCCATTAGGCAAGATACACACTATTTCTAATACAATTAGTCAATTAAAATTTGCTTGACTATAACAAATTCACTGTACAGAAATACCTCAACAGGCTCCAAGTGTGGGAAGATTTTGATGTCACTATGAGGGCTCAATTATCCCACTAAAAACCCAAATCCTATCTCTATTTTGCAATGCAGTAAAATAAAGCTATATGTGTACATTTTGCAGATGGGGTCATAAATACCTACGAGATAAATTACATCAATTTTAGCAGAAGGTTGATTTTCTATGATTGCTCCAAAATCACACAGTTGTAGAATAATTAATTATTTAGGTTAGAAAGAATATTTAAGATCAATGAGACCAACCATTAACCCAGCACTGCCAGGTCCACCACCAGACCATGTTGCCAAGTGCCACATTGACACCATATTTTAAATACCTCCAGGGATAGTGACTCAACCTCTTCCCTGGGCTGCCTGTTCCAATGCTTGACAACCCTTTCTTTTCTTAAAGAAATTCTCCCTAAGCTTCCCCCAGCACATCTTGAGACTATTTCCTCTTGTACTTCCTCTTGTACTCTTGTACTATTGCTTGTTACCTGGAAGAAGAAATTGACCCTCACCTCCTTTCAGGTGGTTGTAGAGAGTGAAGGGGTATTCCCTGAGCCTCAGTTTCTCCAGGCTAAAGACTCCCAACTCCCTCAGCTGCTCCTCATAAGAATTATGCTCCAGACCTTTCACCTGCTCCATTGCTCTTCTGGACTTGCTCCAGCTCCTCAATGTCTTTCTTCTCATGGAGGGTCTAAAACTGAACACAGAGTTTGAGGCTCAGCCTCACCAGTGGTGAATATAGGGGGATGATCCCTTTCCTAATCCTGCTAGCCACACTATTTCTAATAGAAATAGTTAATTAAAGTTTGTTTAACTACAAACTCTCACTGTAGAGAAATATCCCAGCAGGCTCCTGGTGAGCCAGTGCACTGAGCAGCACAGGGCAGTGCTGGATAAGGATAGATCTAAACAGCAGAAAGCTTTTGAGGTGGATCTCTAGCTTTTCTAGAGCTCCAGTGAATGTTTAGGCACTCAAATGACAAAAACTGAAGCAAAAATAAAGCAAAAGAAAACAACCAGTTTCATGCCCCAAAGAGTCCATGATCTTCTAAAATTTCAATTATTTTAAAAGCAGATCTGTTGGTGGATACAGGGGAGATGTTATCTGCTTAGTATCTTAAGAAATCCCTGCCATACTTCTAAGAAATGACACAGAAGAAAATAGACACTTTGAGGGAAATGAGGCCTTAGTCTGGAATTTTCTTGTTTTGCTTGCCTTTTGTTCTTTTGTTTAATACACTTTATCCCAGAAGAAGATGAACAAGTGGTGATGGACGTATATGTTAAAGGAGCAGCCTGGAAGCTCTCAATAAAATGTGCATACCAGGAATATTGTCGTGCCCCCATTGACAGAGGCTTTGATTCAGGGCATTTACAACCTAAATAACAGAGGACCTGTGCCATTTAACAACTTAAAAGGATTGGTGTTGAACTGCTAATGTACAAGAAAATGAAGAAGCTGATAAAATTTCAGTCAGGTGACAAAACTCAGAAAACATCTGTCAAATTGAAAAAAAATAGAAATACATTGCTTGCTTTTGTTTTTTCCACATTTTTGTTGTCAAAACCTCTGAATGCTCAAATTAAAATTTTTAAGCAACATAAAGAAAAGGGAAAAGTTATTTTGTTTATATATTGTATTTTATCTTTCCTGTAGTTCTGGTTTTTTTTTAATTGAACATTGACATTTTCAATAAAAATCTTTGTTTCAGTAAAAACAATTCATATTTTCCTACTCATCATCTTGTGTGAATGTCACCAGCAGGCCTGAAACCTGTGTATGTGTTCATTAGCCAAATGTGAAACCAGGCTGGCTGCTGCTAACACACAGTGCCTCTAATTCTAGCATATTGCCTATTGCTTTCTCTGTTTCTGATGCATGTACTTGACATCTCAGCTAGCATAGTGCAACAGGAGCTGTTCTAGCTGCCCTTGCCAGAGCCCTTCTGATTGTGCTTTGCCACTATCCCCTTATATTCCTTGTCCTCATCTCTCCCCCATAGCAAAACTTCTTTAAAGCTGGAGGGAAAAGTAGCCTGAAGTTCCTTGTGAAGCAAAGAGGGGCATGGCCATGTACTGGGGTACTATGCATAGCCTTGCAACTTTTCAGTTGGCCATTTTATATAAAGATTTTCACAAAGATATCTGCAGTTGTATTTAGCATGGAACAAAAATAGCTTTTATAATTCCACTGTACACCTTTCTTCATTTTTCAAGGAAACCTTTAACTCTAGGATGAACTTGAGAAACTGCTACTGGAAAATTCAATTTCTTCAGCAGCTGAAATCTACAGTTTTATTGTATAAGCAATGATTTGTGTTGAAACAGGAAATCTGCATGTAGCACCTCTTAAAATAATCAAGAAATGGGGTTTTGAAGAAACGTTAATCTCGTTAAATTAAAATATGGAAACTCACTGTTTCCTCTTCTTAATTACTTCCTTCTCATCAAAACCAAAATAGTGAAGAAAAAAAGCATTCATTTTAATATTACTAATAAATGCCTCAAACTTTAATTTTCAAATTTTCTATGCTAAATGTAATTAGACTTTTTAAATAAGAAAATAAATCAAACACAAGTGTATAACAGTTTTGATAACAAAATGAAAGATTTCCTATAACCCAAGACTGAATTTGGGAGGGAAGGGATTCTCTTTTTTTGTTCTAAGAGGAAACTGTACACACAGCACTCTGTTCACAAATTGAATACTGTACAGAATCCATTTTACCATTTTTCTACTTAGGATTTTGTGCTGGAACTGATCTCTCCAGTAGAGATTTGGATTCCCTGTGAGTTCTATGAAATGTGTGAGTGACTTTGTGCAAGTGTCAATACTGGAGTGGGGTTTGAGGCCAAATTTGCTATCCCTCTGCATTGCTTGTTTACATAAACTCTTTCCGTTCAGTTGTGGAACAATCCAGCTAACACTCCTGGCAGGCTGGTGGACTTGCACCACCCTGAGCCCCTTTTTCCTGCCCACACTTCTTGCTGTTTCTGGGACTATGAATTGGTACAGACATAGTCACAGTGTTTTAGATATCTCTGTAAGAAAGTGTTCATAAAACTTCTGCTATGCACTTCTGACCTTCTTGGGGAGGGCTGTGCAGACAAGATGCAGATTGTGGGATTATGGGGCATGTTTTCATAGACATGTTGGTTTTAATCTCAGACAATCCTAGATAAGAAATGAAAAGGAGCAGTATGGGCTGTGTCATACTAACAAGAATACAAAGTGTAAGTTGCTTGGTGGCCATCAGTTGGCATGGTTGGAGTGGATCCTGGAAGAGTGAAGAAAACAGGAATCCTCTCCTAGTCTGTTACCAGCTTTCACTCCCCTTCTTCTGCCATTTTCCTCACCAGAAATCTGAGTTTCATAAGCAGCATTCTCTGTTAAAACTTAGAGCAACAACTCTCTCTGGCTGCTAGCACTAAAGTGGAAATCGTGCCATGGTATCTTCATAGCTACTTTTCACTGTAGAAGATAGTCCAAAATTGTTCATGCAATATAATCAGGCTTCCTCCTTATTATCCTGCTATATCCTTGGGGCTGGAGCTCCCCATGATAGAGACTGTTGAATGCACAATAACATCTCAGCTAAGGCTGTCAGGGTGTTACCATTCTGAATGAATTTCAGCACCCAACCAAAGTCCATCTGCAGAGTTAGGAAAACTGCTTCAAACCTGGACTGATTTAACCATGAATTAATTGGATCTTTAACTTGGTAAAGAAGGAAACTTGTATAGCTTCAGATACTAATTTGCATTTGGATATAAAAATGCTTCCACAGTGAAGTGAAAGAAACTTAGAACTATTAAACAGAGTGATGCTGAGAAAAAAAGAATAGCTTGATTAAAAAAATTTGAATAAAATATTATTCTTAACAGAGACCAATATAATCTGTAAAACTGGGTAAATTGTATTCTTTGTGTTAATAGAAAGAAACCAGCATGGGGAAAGAGCTTTCATGGTAATCTGTGAAAACATGTGGGTTAACTAACCTTGGAGCAGAACCTTTTAAAATCTTCTCTACAGCTACTCCTTGAGCAAATACTCCTTTCTGAAAATAAAACAAAACAAACAAAAAAGAAAAAAAAAAAAAAAAGCCAGAGATGGGTTCATAATGTATTTGTTTTGAATGGAGCCTGGACCTGCATAGCTACTTTTTAACAACATCAGAGTAAACAATTAACATATTAAGTATTTTCAATATGCATTTGGAGCTAGAACAGTTGATCTGTGCTGCTTAGAGGAGTTCAGCTGTAAAGTGAACTTTTTCAGCAGTCATTAGAAAATAAATTGCTGCATGTTTTTTGTCTTATGCTAGAGAATAAACTGGAGAATGAAATTTTTTTTTCCTTTTCTTCTCTGATAGATATTCTGCATGTTGGGTGGAAGAATGTTACAATGCCAAAATTCCTTCTTTGTAGATGTTGGATAGCCATGTAGTAATTTACCCTTGGAAAGCATAGTAATAGAGTGAGGCTGCTGCTGGAGCAGAGCAGGCACAAGATGTGACCCCTGTTTCACATTCTGTTTTGTGTCCTTGCCCTAGAAGGACTGATCTGCAATGGGCTTTTCTCCCACACCTGCAGCAGCTCTGGGAGGCAAGCTGATGCTGCAGGATGGCAGCCAAAGAGGCTTTAGTTCCATGCATCTTCTCTGCTACCAGAGCAACAGGGCATAGGACATTAGTATACTCCAGGCTTGTCAGGCAGTTGGGGAACAGAGCTTGGTGGGCCTTGATGTGCCTTTTATGGTCACATTGCACAACCACTACCAAGATCTGGTAATGATCCAAGATAAAATTGAGTATCCTTTCATGGACCTTGTTAAAAGGCTTGTGTAATTTCTATTCTATTCTATTCTATTCTATTCTATTCTATTCTATTCTATTCTATTCTATTCTATTCTATTCATCATTTTTTACACCATGGCAATCAGTGGTGTCTATTGCTTATTTTACTGTAACATTTTTTCTTCACAAAACAAAAAGAGACATATTCATTCCCTGTCCTCCCTCAAAAATCTCACCTTGTGAAAAAAATGAAAGAAATAGAAAAAACTGTCAAAGGTAGTCTCCCCAAGACTGCAAGAGCCCTGGATATGACTGAGCTCCCAAATTCATCTTGTGAGAGACTTCCGATTTAGTCTTGACACATGGATGAAGGTGTGTTTGATAACAGCAACAACAGCAATTAAAGTATGTATTATAATGTGATCCAGCATTATTTTTAATTTGGAACATGGTCAGACTGCTTCTGTGAAGGCAATTTTTCTCCCCTTCCCTCTGCACTGCACTACTAAAACCACCAAATGTGGAGTATTATGTTGATTTGGGGTGGATTTTTTTTTGTTTGTGCAGGGATTTTCTTTTTTGTGCTTCTAGAATAAACCTTCCTACAGAAACTTCTGAAGGACTAATTCTCCCTTGAAGCCAAGCATTTGAAATCCTCTTGTAAGCCTAACAGGTGAGCCAATGCTTGTAAGCCCTGTGTCTTTTAAGAGAAGCTTCTTCTTCAGTGTTTTGAGTCGCTGGTGAATAGCTCACTGCAGCTCTGTTTATATAGACATATGGTGAGAAGAACACTAATACAGTTGTCTGTGCACAACTGTAACAAACAATCTGCTTATTGTGTATTTTTTTAGGCAACACTTCATGCTGTCTAACAGGTGGCCCCAAGTTACAATAGGCACACTGTCGGGGTAGAACAAACCCCATTTACACAAGAGCCTTGACTGGAGATAGTGACTAAGGCAGCCTGCAAAATCAACCTTAGAACATGATTGTTTAAAACACTGTCAATGCCATGAGCCTCCAATGAATGTGAGCCCTGCCTTTTACATCCTCCTGTTGCCTTCAATCTATCTCACGGCCAGCAGAGTTAATTCCTCCCAATGAACGAATGTCAAGCAACATTTAAAAATCTCTCACTTATTATAAGTCTTAAGTTTATGTATATAATGCAGTATCACAATGCATTATGTATCATAATGATTTGTGTAAAAATGGAAGCTATTTTACAAGTTTTAATTTGTATTGCATGTTTTCAGTTTGTTAGGAACATAGTTTCACCTGTAATATGAGTTTGTAAATGTTGTACACTAACCTATTTCAGAACATATTGAGGCACAAGGTTTGTCCATATTCACTGCAAAGGGGATAAGGTCAATAATTCAGTTCTTTCTCTAACGATATACTTTTACTATGTTGCTCATTTCATTCTCTTTTGTGATCTTTTCCTCAGAAATTTCCTCCCTATTTACTATTTTTAATTGCTAAAATTTTCTTCTTTGGATGTGCAGTCCTGGAACATTATAATTTCACTAGTTCTGCAGGAATTTGATGTTTATGGTTGTGGTTTGTCTTCTTTTTAAAATATATTATGTTTATTTTTATTTTTTATTCTATATAATTCTCTTGTGAACAGAGAGATTGTCAGGATGGGATTTCTTTGAAGTTTCTTTAGCTCTGGTTTTGACACGATATTTGATTCAGCTGTCATTGCTTTTATAGAAGTGGGTCAAGTCCCATGTGAAAATCACGAATGAAAGTGGGATGGTAAATGGACAGTCCAATCAACCATATAAAGCTGGCACAAATATCTGCATAGTAAAGTGGGCAGTAATTTATGTAATATGCAAAATAGTACAAATATTCCCAGATTTTACTATATCTCAATTTACCCCAGTTATATGTATATTCCAAGAAAATCTTCTAGGGAATTCTGGCAGCCCATGATGAGACATAGGCACCCCTAGAAGGGAATTCATCTCATACCAAGGCATGCCATCTCTCCCTTGACAAAAAGGAGTTTCAAGTTGATTAATGCGTAACTTTTAGTGGCTACAGTAAGATAAGACCAATGCCACTCATTTCAAATGAATGTCTGAAAATAATAAACCTTTTTTTTGGCCAGTGGGACTAGTCAAGGGATTATTCCTCTGTGCTGTCGTGACACTTCACCTGAAATCCTGGGTTGAGCTTTGAGCCCCTCAGTACAAGAATGACATTGAGGGGCTGGAGTGTGTCTAGAGAAGGGCAGTGGAGCTGGTGAAGGGTCTGGAGTACAAGTCTGATGAGGAGCAGCTGAGGGAGCTGGGGATCTTCAGCCTGGAGAAAAGGAGGCTCAGGGGAGGCCTTACCATTTTTTACAACTGTCTGAAAGAAGGCTGTAGCCTGGTGGGGTTCAGGCTCTTCTCCCAGGTAGCAAGTAATAGGACAAGAAGAAATATCCTCAGCATGTGTCAGGGGAGATTTAGATTGCGTATTAGGAAAAACTTAATAATGGAAAGGGTTGTCAAGCACTCAGAAGGGCTGCCCAGGGAAGTGATTGTCACCATCCCTGGACTTAGTTCTAAGAGATGTGTAGATACAGCCCTTGGGGACATGGTTTACTGGTGGACTTGACAGTGGTAGGTTAATTGTTGGACTTGATGACGTTAAAACTTCTTCCCTCCCCAAGTGATTCCATAAGCATATTTGTGAGATGATGTCTTCCCTCAAAAGGTGTTTTCCTTCAATTTTGTGAGGTGCTGAGTGCTTTCTGAATTGCTTGAGCTCAGCAAGACTTGACCATGCTGACTTTCATGACTTTTTCTTTGAAGGAATGAAGCATCTTAATAACTCGGATCAAAAATTATTTAATCAAGATTTGGATGTGTTTCACCCTTCTGGGGAGATACTGGCTTTCATCTTATGGTGATCAGTTTCAAAGGTTACTTGCTGAAAGTATTCCTATTTTCTTCTTCCTTCAACTTCTTCATCCCACTCCCATCCCTTTTGCAAAATGTGGGAGAATTTTGATGCCCATGTTTTCTTCATTAGACAATATCTGAATGGGATTGTATAGAGCCTGAACCAAACCTCACAAAGTCAGTGGAAAAATTCCAGTGGTTTCAGTGGTATTTGAGTGAAGCTGCCATTTCATAAGGATACCTTGCTTAATTTTTCCTCTCTGGACCACTTGAAATAATTTGCTGGGGAAAACTGAAGTAACCTAACTCTATTGAACAGCACTGTACACATGCACATCTTGCAGAGTTAGGGCACAGGGAAAGCTAAAACTTCATTAATGATCAGGTTTTGAACTGTTACAGAGTATAGATAATTTAGGAATAGAATTCCTCAGTCAAACCCAAGGGACAAGACTTCATTTGCCTTCTTATACTGACTCGGTTTTTTGAGATGCTCAACATAAAGGGTGACTGAGATGGTGGATTGAAATGAAAAAAAAGAAAAACATAAAAAGGAATATTCTCACATTAAGTGTTTGTGTTTGTATGCTTGGATGACTGAAAAAGTGCATTTCCTAGAACCTGGACAGACTTTCTAAACACCACTATGGTTGCATGGAATAAGATCTAAAGTTCATCAAGTCTAGGATCCTGTCTTTACCAATAGCCAATATCAGATAAAAAGACACTCTGCCCCAATATTATGTCTTTTTCCAGCCTCTGGAAGTTAAGATTGTCTGCCAAGTCTGAAATTAAATAGCTCCTTCAATAGATAGATAGATAGATAGATAGATAGATAGATAGATAGATAGATATGGCTATACTGAGTTACCTAAAACAGTTGTATTCAGACTCTTCTGGTTACCACTGATCTCTAATGCATGAAATATTGTTCTTTGATTTCCTTACATCATGAAAGAGAACAAAATAAATGCATATAAAGATCAATCCTTATTCCATCCATGTTGGTTATATCTATTCTGGTGAACTTACAGATGCCAGAGCCATTAAAGAAGCTAAGTAATTTATTCTGACAAACATTCCCTGGCACAACTTTGATCAAGGCCAATCAACAGTCAACTCCCAGGCAAATTTCATTAATCTGAATTGGCCAGGGAACTCACCCAAAATGCAGTTTGGATGTGACTATCTTGTTCTGGACATTAGAAAAGTTTAATGGCATAATCCTGACCAGAGCACACTATTTGGCCTCTGGGCCAAGGAATGAGCCTTGCCAAGGTTTAACTTATCAGTCGGGATGTTCCCAGTCATTCCATGCGTCAGCATGTGCTGTAATCTGAGTTTGTGTGATCTGAAAAAATGTTTCCTTGGCTTCAGAGTATAACTATTACAAGAATCACAACTGAGGGTTTTGAATTTTTTTATTTCTCCTGGTACCATTATAACTTTTTCGTTCCTTCCCAGCAACAGTAAAAATACAATAATGGCAAAAAGATGAGGAGTTTATTTAGGACAGTTTATATAAATTTTCTTATTTTCAGTTAATGAAAAAAAGGGTACTTCCCTTTGTAGTGGTCTGTTTGATGTGATCTAATGATCTGGGTCCAACAGTATCTTTTACACAGAATTATTTTTGTACTGATTTAAACCTCAATCCAGCATTTAAAAACTAATTTCCCTAATACCAGCAACTAAATGAGAAAAACGAATCTGCTTTTCAGTATGGCCTCATGAATTTCAGTGTAGGGGGCAAGACTGCAAAGCTGACAGGTGACTTTTCCAGCCTTTGCACAGGCGAGAATGTTTAGCTCAGGTGCCTTTACAAGCTGACACACAAAGGAGATGAGAGAGGTGAGCAGGGAGAAAGCGGGGCCTTTGGATGGGTCTGTGTGGGACATCAAACATTGTGTATGCTTACAAATGGTAATTTTAATGAGTGCCATGTGGTTTGGTACCTTGCAAAATGATACTTTTCCTTCTGTTATTACAAGTTGCAAAGCCTATGGTTTCATCAGCTAATCAAAGAAGAGGAGAATGCAGCCATGCAGCAGAACTGGAAGCATCTTGTGAAAGATACCAAAGTGATGTCAACCAACATATTGAACAGTTTCCCAGAGAACAAGCAGGATTTCAGTTTCTGTATTGTTGGATAAACAAAAATTTGAAGTCAATGCAACATTTTAGCACTTACTGAATGTCTTTGAGATTGCTCTGAATTTGCACCTTACTTGAACTTACAGTTTAAATGCTTGGTAAACTCAAGTAAGTGCCAAGGTGCCCTGTTATCCACTGGAGAGAAAGAAATGCTTTTTGAGCCTTCCAAAGGAGAATGTCTGCCTGTTTTTTTATTAAATTCTAGAGCATCACACTCAGATAACAATGGTGAACACTGGTCCTTAGTGAATACAGTTCTGTGCTCTGTAAAATCACTTCAACCTCTTAGCACTAAAAAGAAAATAAAGGGAAACAGAAATAAAACTTTTCTTCCTTTCAATCTTGCTGTAATTTCTGACAGCTGCATAAGGCAGCTGTTACTGGGACCAAGGATTAATGCTAAACTCAGAAAGTTCAGATGGTGTAAGCTCAATGTCTTTGCCGTATGTTTGAGGAAGAATGATGCACCTGAGGCACTTCTGAGTGCAGGCATCTGCTTTACAGTATGTTACATTCATAATAACTCAGTCTAGCACAGGTCACAAGCTCCTCAATTTCTGCTAGTCCCCTAGGGCTGTCATTTCTAAAATTCTTCAACTAAAATTCTTTTAAATGTGACACCAGAAGGCCTTTTATGAACATCTGTGTGTGTCTGTATGTGTATGTATGTGTGTATATATATATATATATCTCTACATGTATGTATCCTTACTTAATCTTCTAATTACTAGTTCTAAGATAGAACCAAAATAACTTTTATTCCAAAAGAATAATTATAAGTCATTCTATGAATTAAGGAAAATCAGTGTCAGCAGTTACTGTCCTGTCTGCCCTGGAGGGGATTCTCTCTTTAAGAATGAACTGAGGTGCAATAAAGCCAGCACTTTGTTTCTGCAGGATAGATAGTTTTCTTTTATAGGTTTACACTAGCACCTCATGTCCTTAAAATAAATGTTGTGTTTTAAAATATGTGCTTTAATTTAGCTTCTGGAAAATGTTTTATTGCCTGTACATGGGAAATCAAAGTAATTTTTCAAGTTCTGTACAATATATCACTCTGTAGCAGGAAGGCTGAATCTCGGTGTCTCTCTTCTTTTAGTGTAATTGAAAAATACCTACATTTTTTTCCTCGCTTCTCAACCTTTCCTGTAATTAACATAGCTGGAATATTGCCCCAGTGTTTTCAAGACTATGACATCTTCCATAGCCAGACAGAAATTTTGAAAGACAAATGAGCAGGTTTAACCTGTACCTTGTGGAGGGATGGATGTAGCAGAAGGATGGGTGCCGTGCTGTGTGGTGGCTCCATCCCAGCATTTACTAGACTGCCTATGTCTTCAGAAAGGTAACAGGAAATGTACACCAACAACATTAACCACATTAGTCACAAATAACATACACATGGAACAAAGTTAAATGTGTTCTTGGGTGGGAGTTTGAAGGCATCTGCACAGCCACTGTGTGTGCGATACAGGAGTGTGCTCTGTACTGGCCAATCCTGGTACCTATTGCACTTCCCTATCCTTTCCAAGGGTCAACCCAGTTCAGAGTTACTGTGTCTAGCCCAAGTGACTTTTGCAAGGGCAGACTTCACCTATATCCCATCAATTGTCCCCTTTCTGGGGGAGAATGCCATTATTCTTTTCCTTTTTTGAGTACAACATTGTCAGTCTATGTTTCACTCTGCCTCTGTTTTCCTTCAAGTCTTTTTCTCTCTCTACATATTCTGGTACATCTTGGGGTATGCTGATTTTTTTTTTTTTTTTTTTTTTTTTTTGTTTAGTTTGTTTGGTTTTTGTGGTATGGGATTTTTTGAATGTCTATGTGTTTTCTTTGATTGTTTTTACTATTTTTGTCACTTAATATTTTTATACTTTTATTTTTGTTTTCCTTCCTCATTTCTCTGCTCCTATTTTTTTTCTCCCCATCCTGTTTCCTGCTTTATGTGCCTTGCTCCCTTTCCATCTATTTTTCCTATACCTTTGCTCTAAAAAGGCCACCTAAGGTTGCCCTGCTGTGGTACAGCCTCCCTGGCTTACCTTGGAGTGGAACAATATTTTCCCTGTGCTCTGAGGTCTGTGGTTCAAACACTCTCTCTTTTGCCTACCAAATGGGGTGAGAACCAGCTCTATCCATAGCAGACTATTTGTCCCTTGAGTATTATGCTTCTGTGTGATCTTCTGAGAAGTCTAACACTGGATGTTGTCTAAGAGAATCATAGCATTTATTAAAATTGGTCTAAAAGGCAGAAATCATGAACCACGGAAACATGCTATAAAAATGAAACACACAGAAAAAGGCTCTTTTAAGATGCTGTTTGTAGTCCTGGAAATGTGGTTACTGAAAAAGTTGATATAAGTCATAGAAACATCCATTCTTAGAAATCATAGCTCACCTTCTACCTCAGGAGCTGACAGAGCTAGAAAGTGACCAAGAACAACTTCCCAGATCCTTGTCCTTCAACTATTTCTTCCATAATTTCCTTGTCCTTCAACTATTTCTTCCATATTTCTTCCCTCCTGTTTTACTGGGCCCACCATTCCTAGCTCATACTCTTCAATAATGTATATCCTCTTTTAGCATCTAGAAGTTTTATATCCACTTCATTGATCTCTTGATTTCTTTAACATCTGATTTCAGGCAGAAGCTGTTCCTGCCTTTAATTAGGAGGGGCAGCCCTGGCTGTGTGCACAGACTGGGGAAGGAGAGGCTGGAGAACTGTGCCATGGAAAGGGATCTGGGGGTCCTGGTTGATACAAAGTTGAACATGAGCCAGCAGTGCCCTGGCAGCCAGGAGGGTCATCCCTGTCCTGGGGGCATCAGGGACAGCATGGCCAGCTGGGCAATGGAAGGGATTGTCCTGCTCTGCTCTGCACTGGGGCAGCCTCACCTCCTGTGCTGGGAGCAGTTCTGGATGCCACGATATAAGAAAGACTTTAATTTGTTAAAGAGCATCCAAAAGGGGGCCACAAAGATGGTGAAGGGCCCTGAGGGGAAGCCGTGTGAGGAGTGGCTGAGGTCACTTGGTCTGTTCAGCCTGGAGGAGACTGAGAACAGACCTCAGTGCAGTTACAGCTTCCTCGTGAGGGGGAGAGGAGCGGCAGGCACTGATCTCTGCTCTGTGGTGACAAGGGACAGGACTCAAGGAAATGGCCTAAAGCTGAATCGGGGGAAGTTTAAGTTGGGTATCAGGAAAACATTTTTCACCCAAAGTGGGGGTGGGCACTGGAACAGGCTCCTCAGGGAAGTGGTCACAGAGTTCAAGAATTGTTTGGGCAGTGCCCTCAGATACATGGTGTGATTCTTGGGGTGTCCTGTGCAGGGCTAGAAGCTGGACTTGATCATGATGGGCTACCTCCAACTCCTCACATCCTATGACACTGAGTAGGTGTTATGAGCCAACATTTCTTTTTTGCACCCAGAGCTGCAGTGGTTGATTTAGTGGCTCTACACATCCCAGCACCAACTGCATTTTGATTGCTTTGTGTGTTATCTGATTGTTGGACACCTTGTGATCCTTTATAATCACAGGTACTTTATCAATAACATAGCAGTCATGTTAAATCTCTACAGAAGTACACAGAGGCAAAACATAGGAAGTATTCTAGAAACAGGAATTTAGCAGCAAGGCATCCATTTTTCACTGCTGTGGGAAAGGTAAAACTGCAACCTGCGTGTAAGAGGCTGAATTAATACATAGTTATTTTTTAAATTTTTTGGCAATTTTAATGCAAGTTATTGCTGAACAGTCTCCTCCTTCCCCTCTTTTTTTCCAAAACATGGACTTTCCCCCCCCCCCTTTTTTTTTTTTTTTTTTTTTTTTTTTTTTTTTTTTTTTTTTTTTTTGTTAAATACCTTGATAGACTACTGGTAATCTACCACTAATCCTTTCTCCTCAGTACATGCATAAAGAAATAAAAGATGCCAGTTTGTGGCTTAGCCGCATTCAGGAAAACTTCCGTATTGCTGCCAAGAACTGCCATCTGCCACCTACAAGCGCAGGTGCCAGGGAGTCTCCTCTGCACACAAAGCATAATAATATAACACAAAGGACCAATGTGCACTAATAATTGCTAAACACACAGAAAGAGGGGCCAGAACATTTTTATGAAAGTTTACTTAGTCTGTGGAGATTTGCATACAGATGGCTGGGTCAGGGTGCTGTGTATGCCGCCTGGGCCACTGTGGGGTAGGGCTGCCTTCAAGCAGCCTTTATAAGCACACACGGCTTTTACTATAGCATAGTGTTGTGGAGAGACCTCATTCTGCACACACTGAATAGTCATTCAAGTAGCTTGCTTTGAAATGAGAAAAGACCTTGGATGGGGGGAAAAAAAGCAAATTCTTTTCTTTGTGAGACAGAGGAGGAGTGTTGGGAAAGAGGCCAGAGGACTTAAAGAATGCGGGTTAGCAACCAGGAATTAGAGGAAAGTTTCTGTGGAGACACACAATTAGATATGTGGCATTCACCCCTCTCCTTCTAGTGGGCAACAAGAGCAAGCACATTTCAAAGGGTTCATCATCTGCATGAAACAAGGATAGGGGGAAGAAAAAGCACCCTAATTTTTAAAGTATAAAGCAAAGTGTAACTGTCTTAAAATAAAACAAACCCAAAGGTTAAGCAGCAAGAAATTTCCCTTCGACTAAGAGCATGAAGACACAAACCCTGAATTTAGTGTGTGTCCTTTGTGTATGTGTGAATCTGAACCTGTACATATGTGTGCATACACACACATGGAGGTGCCTTCTGATATATTTACATATTTTAAATTTGAAATCATTGCTATAAGAATTAGTTTGTCAAGAAATTTATGGAACACTTTTTTTTCTTTCTCCAAAATATATGGGACTTATTGACCACAAAATCCAGAAAGATGATACCTTGTGTAGAATACTTATGGCAGGTGTCAGTATTTAGTTATCAGCATAGTAGGTACCTTTACAAACATTGTATGTGAATAGAGGGTGATTTTCAAAGGTGCTCATCTCTTATGGATTTTGAAGTATAACTAATTATCAATTTTGCCTTTGAAACAGTTTACTACCTTAGGTGTGTGGTTCAGTTTCTTCCTTGCTTTTTTGCAGGCTGATAGTTTCATCACACAGAATCAGTTCCTGATTTTGAAAAAAGAGGGAATTAGTTGTCTGGCCTGTCCACTTGTCTCAGTGGAAAAAAAAATCTAATAATTTTCTTCCAGTTCCTTACCAGAGATCCATGGGAAAAAAACCCCCATAAATTATTGCACATGCTATATTTCTTCACATACCTAATTTTTTTATAGGTCATTTCAAAAAGTAGTAATATAGCTTCAAAAGATGCTGCAATTAGATCAGTGTGTCTGGAGGTGAAAATCACATAATCTTACATTTTCAAAACTCTGTATAGATTCATGACATAGAATTTAAGTACTTTGCAATCAATGGATTAAAAAACCTAGCTAAAGCTCGGTGAGGTAAAAATATAAAAACATGCTTTAGAGGAAAAGAGCAACAGATAGGCTTGCCCAAGGTCACAGAGGAAGTCTAAGAGAGGTAAGAATTGAATCCTAGTCCCCTGAGTACCAAGGCAATTCTGTATCCATTATCATTCATCCTACTTTGAGAGTGCTAATTGATTTTGACTGCTTAGCATGAGCTCTTTAAAGGGGCCTGGATTTCAGGGCCGTTTGTCTCCTGCAGAATGTGGGGCTGAGGTCTGGGCCGCGATGAAAAGGGCAGCAGCAGAGAGGCTTTTCCAGAGTTTTGATTAGTGCAGGGGTGGGTGCTTCCTCCCTGCCTCCCCTTGTGCTCATCTTGTGGCTGCAGAATGTTTCCTTCAGCCTCTGCTCTGCACCAGCTTCTCCAGGCAGAGCCGAGAATTTGGGGTGCTCATTGCCTCTGCTGAGCTTTCAGTAGCTTGAGATTTGCAGTTCTGCCCTTAGAACTGGTTCTGCCATAAGCATTGCTTCCTGTAGGCTTGTGGAAGTTAGTAGCAGTGGAAACTGCAGTCATACATGAACTGCAGGGAGAGAGATTTTTCTGTCCCAAGCCCCTCATCTCAGATTTTGTGTGTCATGCCAAGGAGTCTCAGAGTCCATGCTTGGTTACTGTGTTAGCATGTCTACCCTTTGACATAAATAAATCACCTGTTATTTACATAAAATTGCAGCCTTAAAAGGCAAAATAAACCTCAAATATTTGCATGCACTAAACCCACCAATACTTTAATTTTCTTATTTGGCCAGTGTAAGAGATTTTCATTTGACCTGCACTCTTGACATTGTGAAAATGTGCTTTCTTAAGGCATTGTAGCTGCCCAGCAAGTCATATTGTCCTTTCCCAGAGCAAACCTCCACCTCTCCCCTCAGCACAGGAATTCCCCTTTCCTGACAGCTCATGTACAATTAGTGTGTAGAGGTAGATCCAGCAGGCAGAGAGCAACCAAGTGGGAGGTCTCCAATAACTCAGCAGCTGTCTGCAGCTGCTCACCAGGTATGTTCTAGCAGCTGATTTAGGATCTAACACAGTGGATGCCAAGCTGGAGCCTTAGTTACACATTTAACTTGATCTTTTCTTTGAACATGGTTTTCCTTTTGTGTAGGGCTACCATATAAAGCCTGGCTAGAACGAGGATGGGTACAAGAGCAGAGATCTTTTTGGGACTCATATACTTAAGTGACAGCATGACTATGGTGGAGCAAAACAGTATCTCTTTTCTTAAATGTAGGATTTATAATGCATTTCATAAGCCTTCTGGGCAAATTAGGAAAAAAATAATAAGTTAGCAATGGATAGAATCCAGGTTCCTAAATACCAAACACTGCAAAATTTCCATATAAATTATCCCTTCAGGAGCTGAGTTTTGCTTTGAATGCCTTCTTGGTGTATGAGGTCTGAAATTATGCCAGTCTGAGGGAGTTCCAGATATTTTCCATAAAGGTTGCTTTCCAAAATCTTTGAAAGCAATCACAGAATGTCCAAGAATGTCCTAACCACCATCCTTCTGAGCAGGAGGACAGTGGTTAGGAGGATTATCCACAAGGAGTGTCCTCCTGGTTGCTCCCCCATAGTGGTAGGTCTGAGTTGGTTTGGTCCCCTGAAATTACTTTAGCAAGTGTCAGAGAGCTAATGTGGGAATTTAAAGCAAATGTTTATTGCAAGTAATTAAAAACCATAAAAATTTTAAGATTCAGCTCCCCAAAAAATTTTTATATCATTGGTAAAATCCAGAATCATTAGCTAAACTTTGAGACTTAGAGCTGAGGAATTAAATTACTGAAATTGAAATGAAATTAAATTGAAGCTCCTATTCAATGCCTTTAAGTGAAACCTTGACCTCACTCAAATTAGTAAGGTGGCCACTGACAGCTACAGAATTAGAATTTCTACTTCTGTGCTCAGTTCTCTTTCTCTAAAGCTGAAATAATATAACTTTCTTACTTCAGGACAGATGCATTCGCATTTTTGAGATACTTCTGTACAGCTCTGTGCTTGCTTTCCTATCTTCTTGGAAAAATGCCTGCTTTCTTGTTACTTGTTAGATCCACATTTTCTCTTTTGGTTTGATGCAGAAAGGCTACACTGATTCTTAGTGTATATATACACTTCCCAGTGCAGAGCATGTTTTGATGTCATCTGTTGATGCTGAATTTGTTAAAATCCTACCAATTGTAAAACCAAATTTTCTTTGAGATGACTTGTGCTGTGTTCACAAGATATTCTAGAATTCATGGACAGATATTTGAAGTATGGTTGCCTGTGTCTTAAGATGCAGCTAGTAGGAATGTTTAACAAAGAGAGAAGAAAGCTCTATTTCTCTCATTTTTCTTGCAATCTAAGAAAACTGTGTTACAGATAAATAATTTTCTTGAACAAATTAGAGGACATATCTAAAAAGCATTTAATATCTGAGTCCAGATTTATTACATTTTCACTTCTCTATTCCTATATTCTCTATTCCTATAACTTGCCTCCAGACTTCCATTTTGATCTATAACCATTCTCTCAAAGAGAAATGACTTGAAAACTGCCACTATGAAATAGATTCCTATAATAAGTTGGCCCCTCCAACTGTAAATTTGGAAGATATATCTAATAAGGAATCTTTAAAAAGTACCCCACACATGACCAAAAAATAGGCACTGCTTGTGTGAGAGCATGTGTAGGTCTGAAACAGTGGGTTGGGAGAATGGATCAGTCTTTTGAGCTAAGTGTCCAGTCTCCCTCCAAATAACAAACATTTCCAGGTGGAAGGCTGGTATGTGGGGTTCTAGCAGTGCAGTTTCAAGGGTAGTTTGAATGCATTATTACTCTCTTATTAATCATGCTCCTTTTCTGTTACAAAAAATTTATGCTCTGCTACTTTAAAATTACCAATAGGACTTGAAAAACACCTTTCTCTCTTGCAGTAGGTGAGTGTAGATGCAGCTGTCTACAAAGTGTGCACAAAATATGTGAATTAACATCTGGGAGATATGAAGATACAGTCATTGACTTTGGCAGATGTTCTTTTCAACTGTCTTAAAAATACAAAATTGAGTTTATGAACCAAGCAATAAAAGCATGTTAAATTTTTTAGCATGTAAATTTGTTTGAATGTCAAAGGACTGATTTTTAATTAGAAAGACAAGGATCCAGAATCAACTCCCTTGGACCTAGATGTTTAACTGATAGACTGATAGACAGGTTTTTCTGAAGGAGAATGGGTCATTTGGAGAAGTAAAGAGGATGAGGTCATCATTCACAGAAATATTAAGAAATTATGTGAGATATTAGGATAACAAGTTACCAAAAGAAAAAAAAAAAAAAAAGAAAAAAAAAAAGCAGTGGAGGAAGGACTGCAGAGTTTCCAGTATTTTCCTAAGTGGTATCTGTGTTTCTACATCTAAATGTGCTCCCTCTTCCTGGACAATTGTCCTAATTTGAAACAACTTCCAAGTAACAAAGGGGGCAATGCAATACTCAGAGGTAACTGAGTATTATTTTAAATGCCTTCGTTGTACTAATTGTCCTTTGCTTTGGGAGTGAGAAGGAATGCAGAAATTTATATTGGGGCAATTCCTTCATGTAATACAATTAAAACAACTGTGAAGAGACAGAGTAACATGGAAGGTTTTGGTGGCCAGGTCATGTTGTTTATTGCCACGCTTTTAAATCCATTTACTTAAAAACAGACTGAGGTGCCTCAGTCTTGTAAGTTTAGGTTTTAAATCTACCTTCTCATTACCTCACAAGAGGAGTAGACCACAACGTGGGTCTGCCTCTAATGCTTTGGAAGCAAAAAAGAACCGCAGAAGTATGAGCTACTGATACAGTAGAACGCTGCATTCATTTGTAAAAATGCACCTTCTCATTCCTATTGTTATGGCACCATATTTGCAATCAAAACAATGACTTCACTTTTTCATACATTCAAAATACAGAGTGAATATAGTAAAGGAAACCTAATTTATTGATAAAATAAGCTATGTAACTTTTTTTTTAAGGCTAAGACAAAATTCTCTGAAGCCTTTAAGCAGCTTTTCCATTGACTGTACTGGGCACTTGATCAGCCATTTATGTTGTAAGAGGAATTAGTACCCTCCTTAAGAAAACAATCTTTTCCCATAGTGGATGCACCTTCTCTTCTCAAATTACAAAGAGCTTGTCATGAATTATTTTTTCTGCTTCATATAGACAAGATCTACCTGCAAAGGTAACTAAAAGAATAACCATGGAGATGCCAATTTTACGGTAATTAAAAAAAGAAAAAAAAGCAACTTTGCTAATCAGCAAACCCTTTGATCTGGTTAACCCTAAAGGTCAAACTACCCTGACCCCATCAATGTTCCTGCTCTAATGTTGCCCCGCTTGGATCATTTCTCCCATTGTTTTATTCCTCCCATATTAACTTCAAAACGAAGCTGCACTGTTCCTGTGTACCTAGCAAATCTTCCTGATCTTGCATTGAGGTGAAGGTCCATTGTTTCACACCAAATCAGTTACCATTGTGCCCATTCAGCAAAATCGTTCATTTCCCCAGCCTAATGACTATATCCTATTCGAGGCTGTAAGCATTTTGTCATTCTGACCCCAAAGGCTATTTAAACCCTTTGATCTTACCTGTTATTGCCCCAGTCTTCAGCGGCTGAGCTGACAAAATGGGCGCTGTTTTAGCTACGAGCAGAAGTGGCTATATTACCATTTGCAAGACATATGTGTGAATGGAAGAGTGTGAATGGAAGAGTATGAATGTGTTGAAGGAATTGCCTCAAATCCTTAATTTTACAGTAATGTGTGCAACTTGTGGGGAGCTGGATTTTTCAAACCCACTGCATGTTAGCCCCTGCTGAGAGGTTGTTGTTTTTCCCCTTGATGTCAATGAGAGCTTTAGCTTTCATTTCAGTGGGAGCAGAACTGAACTAAATCCTTCAGTGCTTTCAGAAATTACAGCCTCATTTTCTCATGAGGGTTCATGCCTTTTAAGCAGTGTTTTCCAGGGGGAAGAACGATGACATGAGCCAGAGACAGTATCCCCAGCAGCCTTCCGAAACTAGAGAAATTGAGGTAGAACTGGGCAGCTCTGGGCTTCTCCCCCCTTCTGTTTGTAACCTCTGCAGGTTAGCTGAAAGAGTGATGGCTTACAGCAGATTTTTCTGGGGGTAGTGGACTAAAACAAGAGAACAAGGACCTGTTGCTTGTAGGTCTTGGATGATAAAGGACAACAAAAATCTAATAGAAAGTCATCTCCTCAAGCCAAACACCATTTCTCCTTCTAGCTGTTTTCTGTTTGGAAAAATTCTTCCTTTTTGGAAACGTACCTTTAAAAAGTGGCATTGTAGGAACTAAGCAGTGCATTTCAGAATTGTCGAACACTTTTGGCTCTTAGCACAGCAGAAATTGAGCCCAAGAAAAAGTAATTTTATCCCAAGAAAGTGACAGATATATGTTTCTAGCCCCCATCCTACTTTTGTCTTAACAGGACAGGATAATGTTAAAAAAATTAAATCCATATTTTGGTCAGAAGAAGATTCAACTGCTAAATTTTATGTGCGAGAGGAACTGGAATATCTTGTCCAGATATCTAAAGTGCATGATTCAAAAAGTAATCAAGTGAAATAAAGGAGCAGAAATTAGTTGGTAGCTCATAAAAATTCATAAATTAATGCTGGCTCAATTTAAAATTAAATCTATATTTCCAGATAATAACTAATGCCACTGGAGAAAGGACAGCTTGAAATTATGAACCACCTTTTGCAAATTATAATGCAGGTGTTCAGGGTTTGTTTTTGTTTTTCAGAAGAAATCTTCAGAAATTAGTAATATAAGAGCTATCCATGTGTTTTGGGGTTTTGTAAGGTACTTTGTTTTCTGATTTGTGATCAAAAGTTATACTCACATACACTAACTTCCACAGGAAAAGGCTTTGCTCAGTTATTACACTTTTGAAAGGGAAAATTTTATAACAGATACAAATTGTAATAATAAGAAAAAGCTAATGTGACCTGTTTATGCTAGACACTTAAATAATTCATGGCTTTAATTAGTCCCAGAAAATATTACCAAAACTGTCAGTATAATCTACATTGCTACTATGACTAAGATCTCAAGAACTGGTAAATAAATCTATGTTTTATACTAAAAATTTCTTTAATTCATAGGTGCTTTTATAAGAAGTCATTAATTTATGCTGGGATACTACACAGAGGGGTTCAGAGGATTTATTACCTGAGGGTGCTCAGTTTTCTGTTCAAAATACATTTTTAAAAGAGATCAATTTTTACATTTTTAATATTTGTTGGCCAATAATCCTGTACAACCATTTACCTTAAAGCTTGAATTAATAAAAATGAGTTCAGGTCTTAACCCTTAGCTGTGTCTGCTAATAGTAAATCAGATGGGCTTAAATAAAAACTGTTACATATTCTTCTTTATATGCTAAGTACTTCAGCATGGAATTACAGCCTGAAATACAGGGGAACAGAATAATGCATAAAGTGCCTGAGAACATGGAAGAACAAGTTTTTAAGTCATTTCAGTAAGAAAATAATACAGTTGCTGTTCACTAAAATTGTAATTTTACTATGACCTTTGCTTGCATTTGGAAGCAGCATCTTGACATTAATTTCTAAGATCTTCTCAATGGCCTTTGTCTACTGTTAGATATAGAAAGGGACCAAAGCTTGTTATTTGAAAG
The DNA here is from genome assembly GCF_000277835.1 of Geospiza fortis. Taxonomy (NCBI): domain Eukaryota; kingdom Metazoa; phylum Chordata; class Aves; order Passeriformes; family Thraupidae; genus Geospiza; species Geospiza fortis. Next base: position 3,801,399 of record NW_005054318.1, on the reverse strand, counting down.
CTCATTTGGTGCTATTTGCTTATATCACTAATAAATTACCATTGTAATTTCACATTTGCATTGTGGTATGCCCATGTCCTCAGATGCACCTACATCTGCTATATAACCTGGAAAACTATAGATAAACAGAACTTCTTTCCCCAAGTGACTGTGCTTTGGTTTTGTCATTAATATCTTAGTAGTGTTTGACATTTTCAAACACAATAACAAATTAACATGCCAATGCTTGAGAGAATTTAAAGTGTCATTTGAATTTAAAAGGATGCATCTACCAAGTTTGTAGAGAGGAGGTGAGACCATAGAATCATAGAATGGTTTACATTGAAAGGTACCTTAAAGATGATCTGGTTACAACCTCCCTGCCATGGGGTTTTGTCCTCACTGATAACTCATAAAACAGTTTGTGAAAGCTTGTGAGGTTTTGAAGTGTTCTGTCCACACTGGGAAGGCCAGCATAGCCTCTGGCTGACAGGATGGTAGGAAGCTGTGATTGGATTTTGAAGATACAGCTCTGGAAAGAGCCCCCATGGCTGACATGGACAGCCACTTATTGTCTCAAAGAAAAATGATTGCATTTCTTTTGATGGGTGTAGAATGTAAGTTAGAAAGGGTATAAAAAAGTACTATACTGGTATATGCTCAGTATTACTTATACTTGGGAAAAACGAAAAGCTTGCAGCACCCTCAACTGTGATGCTGCTAAAAGAGAGCAGAAATTAAGACTCATTGGATTATTTCAATTTAAAATGGAAAAAAGTCATACTGTATTAAAGAAGATTGGTATAGTCTCCTCTAAAATGAAAATGCCTTTGTGATTTGATACTAGAAAATTTTAAAACAAAAGGTTTAGTTACTAGGGCTGTCTTGCACAAGATAAGTGCTCAGAACTTGAGAACTTTTAGTGGTATCTTCCCTAATAACAGACCCTTACCAACTCTTTTTAAGATCTGCATTATGAATATACTTAAATTTATGCAAAAAGTTAATCTGTATACCATGATTCTAAAGTTTAATGCAGTTTCCCAGATGAAGTGATTCTGTAAGACACTGCAGAGGGAAACTGAAATGTTCTGGACTCGGATATCACAAATTCTGCAGGAAAGAGCAGGAGGTCTCTAGGGACTTATAGGAAGCAGTTTCTCACTCCCACCCTTTGCAATAGTTAGAAAATAATGAGGCATTGGCTGAAAAAATGCTAAAGAGTTTAGGATAGGGTTTAGTTTGATTTGGTGTCTGGAAATATCTGATAAAAAGTAGTTTTCTGTATACATGTGCAATTAAACTTTTCTTTGTATTTGAAAGAGACTTTGAGAGATGATTATTTGGAATTTCAGTGTTGTTGAAAACAGTGAATTTGTGTCAAGGGGCTAGGCACCCTAGAATTGTGTGGGCATAATGTCTAAGTGCTGTGAAGGAACAAGCAAATAGCTGATTGATAACAAAAGTCTGGCCTAGCCATTATGCCCTCAGCAAAACCTGCATGGCAGAGCTGAGTGGAAGACAAGGTAGTGACAGAGATAAAAAGTGTATAGCTAAACAATTGTGGGAACTCTGCACATCACTCCGGATGTGAGGAGTCCCCCGAGACCACGTCGAGAGCCGAAACCCCGTCAGGGGGCTCGGAGATCTTGGCATGATGCCCGGAACACTTGGTGGCTGGATTTCGATCCTGCAAATGAATTGCCAGTTTGGTATGAGGGCTGGAAGGTGTCACAGGTTTAAAGGGTGTTTTTATAAGGTGTACACAGGGTGAAAATATAAGTTTTAAAAATTTTTGTATAAAGGTAATGGGGACAAGATGGAGGGAACAGGGCGTGTCTCATCCTTCTTCCTTCTTCTTCTTGTTCTCCATCTTCTGCTGTGATGTGGGCACTCAGGGATTGGTTTAGGGAAGGGGTGCACTGTCCAACATGGGTGATAGGTATTGGGAGGTAAAGGTAAATATGATATACGTAATTTGTGGTATAAGAGACGGAGCAGCCTTGGGGGCGGTCGGAGAGCATCGTGGCTGCCTTGCTGGTCAGACCTCTGTCTGCCAGGAAGAAAATTTTGTAGATAAGACTTAATAAACAACCTGAAGACCGAACAGCAAAGAGTCCAGTCTCATTCTTCAGAGCCTGGGGTCGCTCCCTGGACCACCCAACTCACCTCGGGGGCAGAGAACAAGCAGCCGACCCCGAGAAACAATATTTCTTAGGAAGAGGGAGGAAGCAGGGGGAAATGGCAGCAGTCTGAAGCAGAAGACCTTTGAGCACATGTCTAGATTTTTTCTAAATAATGAAACAGTCTGTGAACTGTTCTGGTCCTGAGGTTAATCTGGGCATGGCATAGTTCTTACTCATACAGTTAAATGCTCATACCTGCCCAAAATATATTGACTATATATTGAATATATCCAAGTTCTCTATTGAGAATGGTCCCTGGGCTATACTGACTCCTGAAATAGCCTTGATGTTGGCTGGGACAGCTTTTAGTTGCCACAACCTGAACAGTAGAGATGATGAATGAGCAAGAACCTCTTTCCTGTGGGGTGAATGACTACAGAAGTGGTGGAGTCTCCTTCTCTGGAGAACACTGGATACAACCCTGAGGAACGTGCTCAGGGGACTCTGCTTCAGCAGGGAGGCTGGACCAGCTGGCCTTCCACTGTCCTTTCCAAAATCATTCCACGATTTTGTGGTGTTATGGCTGTGATATGGAGCACTGCAGATCTGCACCCTGGGCTGGTTAAATTTGCTAGTGTAAGCACAGCTGGTGAGCACAGTCAATGGCCTACAGAAAATTTTAGTAGTTCTCAAACAGGTGCTAGCCTCGAAATGGTCTGTGAAGTTTGGTGAGTGATTTGTTAATTTGATTCCTTGTTGCTCAAGGAAAGAGGGTTCTGCATGTCAGTGCTGAGAAACGGGGCTGCATTAAAAACACTTCACAGTCTCCCCAGTTTCCTTTTGTTGGTGAAACACCCAACAGAGCTCAGGTTTTCATTAGATGTGGTGGGATGAGGGTATAATAATGATCTGTATGTATGGTTGGACAGGAGCCACGTGGAAGTGTTGTATTCTGTGATCAGACATGTCTGTACACTGTACCAAACTACAGCATATTCACAACTTTTGTAATGAAATTTTCCATATAATTGTTGTTTACTAGCTTGTTGACAGCATTATTTTCCAGATTTCTGTCCCCACTGAATATTTCATATTTCTGATTCTTTTCCCTGAGATTAATTTATCAAAGTCACTTGTGTTTTTTAATCTCTGTAGGTTTTGTGCATCATTCCTCTGTGCTAACATGTACCTCCTAATGTGAAATGAATCATGAGTTTATCAACATGCTGTTTTCATTTTGTTTTAGAGCATTAATGAAGATTTTTAAGATCAGTACTTGCCAGGTATCATTAAAAATCTTCTTCCAATTGGCTGTCATTTTTTTCTTTCAGTTGCACTCATGAATCATCTTATGCATTGCACTGTTTTATTTCAAAAGCACAAGGAAATATCTTCTATTTTTTTTTAATTTCTACATAGATGTATACTTCTGTCTCCTGTAGGAAGTGAATATTTGTATATTTATTCTTTGAAAGAGCATCACTGAAAGATTGTTTTGTCTATTCTGAAAACCAAATTAATCGTAGTAGAAAAAAACTTATATTAACTATAAAAATATTTATAGCACCTTTTCCTAATAAATATCTCTTGATTCTTTGTAATACTTTTGTCTCCCCTGTACATTCAAGTCAGTTGTCATTTTTTTAATGCATTTTTTTCTTTCAATAAAAATACCACTTTAAGCAAGAACATACACAATACAAATCACTGATCCTACTATGATTTAGAGAACAAGGCATTACTCAGTGTGAAGATGTGTCATAAGATCCAGCTTTACTATCAGACTAAGATTGCTATAAGGAAAACTGCTCTAAAATATGCTGGTATCAATTACTTGCTTGCCCAAGTAAATGCACTCAGATAGACAGGCAGGCACTGCTTGCACCTGGTTATGACAGAAACTTCTATGAATATTTGTCAAATTAACTTTTTTTTTAAATCTAAAATATGGCTATAATATGTACATGGTACTAAAACATCATATAAATGCAGTGCAGGGTCTTTTGATTTTTTCACCTCTATACTTGTGTGAAACAAAATCAATCATTTTGTCAATGACACGGCATTGCTTGAGAACACTGCTGATCTGCCATACAGATATAGAAATTAATTCCTCCCTCCCTCCCTCCCTTCCCTCCCTTCCCTCCCTTCCCTCACTCCCTCCTTCCTTTTCTCCATTCTTTCATTCATCTGTTTGGTTTTCAATTGCTTGCTGGCTTTACTTTTTGTTTGAAGTAAACATCCTCATCCACAGTGATTCCATACAACTGCATAAAAGCATATTTTGAAATGGAGGTGTCTGACATCACTATACAGTGTTTTAACCTTAACCTTGGTCTGGTTGACTGCTATGAAACCTCTTACTGCAGTTTTTCTGACGCAGTGTTATAGTGTCATAGCTGCAGGAAAAGATTTTTGCCAGTGAAATGGCAAGAGTAATCTCAGTAAGGTGAAAGTGTAGAAAAATTTCATGCTTTAATGGTCAATTACAGACTAATGAAATCTTATTTCCAGATTTGTGAGTCATGTTGTAGGGTTCACATGTACCAAGCTTTGTCACTAATTACCATTTCACTGTTTTACATAATTGCACTGAATAGTATAGGCTGGGCCTAACAGAAATAGTTTAATGGTTGAGTATCCCTTGGCATAATTAGCATCACAGGTTCTTATTTCTGTGGTGCTTGCAGGCAAAACACTGTCTACTGGAGCTGTGGCAGTAAGGGAGAATGGCCATTTCTATAGGGCCCACAATATGCTACAATGACTGAGTGTATTTAGTCAGATGGGTTTGTGAACAGATGCAGGTATCGTGTGTTATGTGTGTACTCTGAAATAAACAACTTAATTCTAATTCTTGAGCTGTATGGTTACATCTTGCACAATTTCTCTATTTCAGATATGTTTAAGTCAGTCATTCCCCCAGTGGTTTACAAAGTATTTAGCATATCTCTCCTTCCCTTACTGGTTGCTGTCAGTGTAATATCTGATAGCAGTGATGTTTGGTAGAGCTAAAAGGTAGAAAACATTCTTCATCTAGTCATAGCCCAAAGGATATGGAAGTAGTCACTGTAACCATGACCTTTGAGGAAGAGCTGTCTTTCCTGACTTAGAAATACAAATCTGATTCACTCATTACAGATAATTCAAGGAAGCTGCTGGGAGGCAAGAGATTAGGATCTTCTGAACACTAAGAGCATACAAAAAGATCAGGACTTGCCTAAGAGCTTTTCTAGCCAAAGGGGTGGATAAGTAATTACTTTTGTGGTGAAAGGGACTAACTAAGGACTGCTTACCAGGTGCTTCTCTACTTTCAGGTTGCCACTTTCAACCTCTGTGTCCAAATATCTATAATAATTAATACATAGCCTTCAGAATTTGCCCTGAACAGGACCAAAATGCTCAACATCTGATATGGCAAATTCCTTGCAGAATCAGGCTAACTGGCTGAAATAAATCATCTTCTGGCAGGCATATCTTGTAAATGCTGTCAGGACTATTCAAATATAGGATTTCCTATCCCAAGATATTGCCATCTGAACACAGACATCTACTCCCTTGTCACACAAATTCCAGGTGATCCAAATATCACCAAGTGCACTCATAGCTTGTCTATTTTGGGGTCAAGCACACAGGATGGGATGAAGCAGAACTCAGCATACCTATTTTGTAAGATTTGTGTTTTTCTGTCCAAAGTCTGAACTCTTGAGTATGTCTGAGAGCTTTGGAGACTGTAGTTTGCCAATATGTCAGGCAGCTATGAAAGTTTCTTATTGCAAAATTTGCAATAAGATAATGGTGGCTGATTTTCATGTTTACAAATAGCAACCAGCCATTTCATTCCCAGAAACTTCAGTATGAAGATAGATACTATTTGTGCCTGTGAATGGATCTGCTGAAAGTTTTGTCAGATCACACAAAAGATGTGTAAGTGAGCCAGATACTGGGATTTACAGCTGGTTTATCTTGCTGCAGTGCACTTTCACAAACGTTAGAAATTCTAGATCAGTCTAAAGCCTTCTTCTCTTCTACAGTGACAAAAATTTAAAGCACAGAATAAGCACATAGAATATTTCCTCAGAATGTTCATACTCCCTCCATCATGTTGATAGTCATGAGTTTCTGAGGACAAAAATATGGGGATTGTCTGTGAGAGTGTGTGTGTGTGTTTTGATCATCCCTGAATGCTTTTTTTCATTCCATTTTACTCTCCAATATCGTGTGATTTATTTAACATCCATTACAACCTATTAAAAGGAGATAAAACTTATTTATAAAACACTTTATAAAGTATTCAGTTTTGGTTGTTGGGACTTCTTGTTCTTATTTTGGAAGGAACACAACAGATGAACTCTGATCTGCAACTACTTTGGGCTTTCAGGTCTTCATCATGTTCCCTGTTTAGTTCTCTCTTTTTCAGGTGGAAGGGCTCTAGGCCACTTAATCATTCTTTTATGTACTGTGGTTTTTCTTCCTTTTTCCTTTTCTGCCTCATGAAAAAGGTATCATTTAGGTCAGAATGGAATCATACAAAGTACTAGGAGGTGCTTCACAGTACTACATAGCACAGATGAGTGGATCAGTGTGAGCACATTTGACCAGTGCTGTATTAATACACTAATGTGCTATGAAAGAAATGTCCATACTCTACCAGTAATAGCAAATGCAAATGGAACACTAAGAGTGTGACTCACAACTGCTAGTGTGATAAAGCTGTTGATTTTTCATGAGTACAGTAAAGCTGTTTGCAGCTGCTTATCTTACCTTCAGCCTCAGCTGTTGGACCCCCAGCATTGCAAGAAACTCAGCATGCAAAAACAAATGGCAAATACATCTATTTCCACCCAGATTGACAGGGATTCCTTTTGCCAGGCACCTCCAGTGCTCCCTATGTTAAAAATTAACTTGGACAATTTTGAGCAAACTATTCACAAGACTCCAATACCTCTTATTTTTCTCACTAGAGTTTTTGGGAAGAGACTAGATGGAGGCAGCAACACTGAGACAAGCTTTGCCAGGAGGTATGTATGTTATGGAGGAAGAGCTGTCTTTTTAAACCCTGCTCAGATACATGGCCTCACTGGCTGAATTTGGGGCAAATTTATCAGAATTTTGTCTTTTTTCTGTACAGGAAATGTTTGTCTTGCCAGTTCCATGAAAGTTTCCAGTTCTAGCTAACTGACTCCTGCACCGATGCTGTTGGCTGTTGATATCAAGCTTGGTGTACCCAGGACATGTATCTTGCTGCCTAGAGATAAGAGACTCATTCCCACATGTTGTGCAGCAGAAGTGCCCATATTTCCCAGCTGATAAAAGAAATCTCCAGGTGATGATCCTTGCTTGTGTCCAGTTTTCAGTGGAAACATACGTTTGTACCTTGGTTTTGAACCAGTGGGCTTACATTTGTTTCCATTGCAGCACAGTCTTGTTTTGAGAGGGTCAAATTATTTTCTCTAGGGTCAGTTATTTTTTGAGAAATACTTTCTTAATTCAAAGGTGAGCTATAGTCATAAAAGCCATAAAAATCATCCAAATACTATGCTGTGTTATATAACCACAGGCCAAGTGTAAAAGGCAGTCTTATCTATTCTTACTTGAAGAATTATGAATATTTCTGAAAAAAAACTTTAATAAATCTATCCAAATTGTTTTTGTATTCACAAACCTGAAAAAGAATGAAACTTGCAACTTTGTCAAGTGGGCTTGATAGACTTAACACTGAACGTTCTAGGAACAATTTCATTTAGCAGGTCTGTCTCTAGAAGGTTCTTAGGAATTTTCAGTCTCTGGGATTTTGGAACTGTTTTTATTTTAAATGAATGAAAGAGTGAATATGTCCTTTCTTTATGGAGTTTACATAACTTCTAAGCTTAAATTTCCTACAAATTCTTGTGCTTAAAAATACAATTTCCTTAAATTCTTGGTATTATTGCCTGTCAAGATACTAATTTCAGTGTTCACAGAAACAAAACACATGCATGAAATCATTGAAAATTAATGTCTTTAAACTTCAAATGAATTTTAAAAGTCATATTTTGCAATACTTGCTTTGAACTAAATTCCCTGAGATTAAGAAATTTAAATCACTTAGTACCTACATGCCTAAATTTAGTAACCGGCAGAAAGAGTGAGCATGATTTTATCATAAATGAAAAGTCAAAATAATGTTTTTAGTTACATCACTAGAAACACAGTGGTACAATTTTAACTTTAATTTCTGAGTATCAAACCAATCTTTTAAATAATTTGTCCTTTTCCAGACAGGGAAAGATGTATTGTGGCTGTACAGAACAGTGGATTCTGCATGTAGTTTTAGCTGAACATTGTCTTGGCTGAGTGTCTAGCATTGTTATCATTACTACTGTAAATGACCTTAAGGCATGGCAAAAGGGCCATAAAGGCTGTATTGAATGTTAATGTGATGATGAGAATGCTTAGTTTTTCAGCATGGCGTTTCAAGTTTCAGAATGAAACCATAAGCCATCTCTTAATTGATGTGGCAGGTCTCTGAAGTGGGAATTAGCCTGTGCAGCTCCATCTAAGTTGGTGTATTGCTGTGAATTGTTACACATGTTAACAGTAAACAAAAGACTTTTTACCAGGAAGACTGAAGTGGGGTACAAGACGGCTGCAACAAGCTCCAGTCTTCCTTGTGGCAGAATCTGTGTCCCTTTTTTTCTCTGATAAATTCATTATTTTAAGGAAAAGGAAAGTTTATCTGCACTGGTAACTTGCACTCAACTTCCACATATTTCTTCAAACAGATGGTCTCAGTGTTTTCAGAACAGGCTAAGAAGTGTAGTTATTTCCTTGGTCTATTGCTAGTGGGTGGATTGAGGCTGTATGTTATATTCTGTGGTGGAAAAAACAGTGTGATGTTTTGATTTGATTAAGTATGAGAGCTGATAGACTAATTTATGTTGTGGTTCAGAACTGGGCTAGTCATCTTATACTGTGATTAGCTGGATAGTTTAACGTGTGCCTGAGGCCATGTTCTCTCAGTTACACATCTACATCTAAAATGCTACAGCAGTTTAAGTTAAATTATAATTTTCAACTAGTTTGGTCAATCCAATGTGAAAAGACACCATTTAAATTCCTTTTGCTTAGGCTAAGCTTATAATGTTTCAACCTAAATCAGTTTGGAACAGGGCTAAGCTAGACCAAAATAAGAAATTCTTGGAAAAAGTATTAAAATGTATGATTTTACCCAGAAAAACTTAATAAAATCAGGGGCTGTGTTTAGGCACAGTACCTGCCTCCTTCCTTCCTATGTCAACATGTAAATGATAATGCCCTGAGCTATACCTGTGCCTAATACATGACTTTGTAACCTCCTTGCAGGCTGCAGCCTCACCATTTTGGTGTTGGGTGTCAAGTCTCAAAGAACCATTAAACCATGGATGGTTGGAAGATTTTGCTGTAGGAAATTCGATATATTTTTCACTATTGTGTCTTTCTGTGATATTGCTGTTGGCCACTGATGGGAATGGGACGCTGGGCAAGATGAACTTTTGATTTTCCATGACACGGCCACTCATACTCTGCATTGAAAATATGACCTTTGGGCTCCACTTCCTAGGGCACAGGAGAGTGTGTAGGAAGAGTATTTTTCTTGAAATGAGCCCTCCCTTTACAAAAATTGTCTAAGCTCTATTAAAATTAAAGGGACAGACTGTGGGGGAGCACATTTCCTGAGGGGAGGTGAAGGGAGTTTCAGAACCCTTATTCCATAGATGTAGCGCTTCTTTCTGAGCCCGTGTTATGCACCTGCCATCCTTGCACACCAGTGTTTCTCCTGCACACACTCTGTGCTGCACACAGTCTTGGGAGGAGCTCAGGGCTGGGCACTGCACGGGGGTCATCTCTCATCAGGAGTTGGTGAGTTGGTGTCCCCAGGAGCGGCTGTCTCCTGTCCTTGGCACTCTCACAGTCACGGTGAGGGATGATATGATCAATCATGGCTTTAGCACAGAGTATAAGCCAGCTCACAAACAAAACTGGGGGTGTGGAGAGAGCTCATGACCCATAGGTTACAGGTTACTGCCTAAGGAGAGGGGTGTGCTTATTTCTGGGACATTAGAGGGGCACTCTGAATCATGGAAAAAAATAAAGACAACACATACAATTAAACAGAAAGCAAAGTACATTTTTGTGTCTCTAGACAGCCAAATCTCAGTGCTTCTTGGAGATTTTTCACTCTGGAGAACGTGCTTGTTTCCTGGAAGTAGCAGACACACAAATAATTAGACATTCTTTAGGTCTAAGACTCTTTAAACTTTTGGGTGCCTAAATATACCTGCCAGATTTGTGTCCTTTTCTTGTTGGGCCCATGGATGCACACGAGCTAAGTCTATATGAGCAAATTAAACTGGGATGTGCTAAGCTCTGTTGTCCTGTCAGCTGAACCATCACTGGCACTGGCACAAACTCAGAAAATAGTCTGGGGATCAGCAGAGGCAGAGATCACTGCTGCTGCAGCACAGGGCTGCCAGGGTTCTCCCCAGCATCTGGTCCTCAGCACCTGGTAAAATCAGTGTCTGTCCACAGTTGTCTTCTTTGAGTCTTGACTCCACAGAGTACTTGGCATGGCTTCAACTTAGGTTGTTAATTAGGGGTAGGATTTAACTCTGAGCGCTCCATTGAACTAGAACAGCAGTATAGTTAAATTTCTGCTTCCTCTCAACAGTTTGGCTCCTAGAAGAGAACCACAAAATCCTAGTAATCCAAAATACTTGGAGCAATAAAGAAGAAAATAAATAAGCAAGACTGCTTTATCTTTGTAGGTTAAAATATGGCACTACTAGAAAAGGTTTTTTTTTAAATTATGCCATTCTAAAATTGCCTTAAAAATTATAAACTTTTAAACTGAGCATGTCCCTGCATATATTGTTGATTATATTATAAACCTCCCATTTTCACAGACAAATAGCTATTCCTTTTAATAAGTCCTAAAAATATATATATACACATGCAGAGAAAAAATCCTAACACTCCAGCTCAGAGAAGGTGTGATAGCTGCATGTTCAGAACTCTAGATTCTGGCCTGTATACATCCCTTATTTTTGTTGGTCTATGCTTCCTCTGAATTTTGATATAGTTGAAACAAATGCATCTTCTGTTAGTGAACTATCCACAGTAAGTCTTTTTCCCCAGATGTTTATGTGCCACTGTTCACAGAGCAATGGTATATCTGTGCTTAAATAGCCAGAGCACCAATGGTTGATCAGGGGAGTTATTGTGGGATTTATTCTAGCCTCTGGCTTGTGGCTTCATCCATTTTTAAGTTTAATTCAAGTTACCCATCTGATGCAAATGGCTCCAAGTTATGTGTTCTATAAATGCGAGAGGCTGTCATCTGAACTCAAATCTTTGCTTAATGCTCTAAAAGATAGCTGTATTTTACCAGCTTCTGTTATTTAAATGAGCTGAACATGTTTTGCTGATCACTTGACTGAAACTGAAGCATTGTGCGTATGCATGCTTTGTTGTCAGCTACTAGTGAAAGATCAAAGAGATGGTACTGAACACTGTCACAGACTCTAATTAATTGGTACTTATTTGCTTACATCTCAAGTAAGTCCATAAGCAGCTCCCTAAATCTGAAATAATTGGTGAGTTGCTATGCTTTTTAAATAATGCCATTTTATTTTCTAATTCTTTATATATGAATGCTATTGTGATTGCAAGGAGTACTGGTTCTAAATCTTCTGATCTAATGAAGTGTACTCCTGATCTTAAGAAACACCCTGCAAATGGGATGTGAACACATTTGTGATTGCATTGTCCATAAAAGAAATATTCCAACATAGCCCTTAACTCATAAGACATATCACATTTATTCTAATGTTGAAACAGAGTTATACTAAACATGAAGCAGCTCCTCTCTGCTGTAGCTTCATATTCAGTCCCTTTTCAAAATTCTCAAAGCAGCAAGAGAAGCTCAGATTTTAAAACTCAGTATAAATCTGTATATTACCTTTAGAAACTTTTCGAACATTCCAGCTTTAGTTGTTGCCAATTAAAATTGTGGCTAATTAGCAGGCAAATAGAGATGAGTTTGGACTTCTTCATTAATACCAAAAGACAAGGATCCCAATAAAATACAGAAAGTACCACTGTGCTCAATGTCAATTGTTTTCTATATTTTTTGGTGAGACATTCCAAGGTTTAATGAGTCAAAAGATGGAACTATAGCTTCACCTTTGCTGAAGAAAGTTATTGATATAATTATGACAAGTTTGAAAAACAACTGTGGCCTTATTGTTTTTCTGGGTTTTGTTTTTTATTTTGTTTGTTTGGTTGTTTTTTTTTTTAAATTTGCCTCTTCATGTACACTAAGCAACTTCTTACTAAGTTCTGTATAAAATCTCTTTGTTAAATGCAATGAAATTTCTTTGACCACCTTCCTGAAAGTAAGCTTAAGTGTGAAAATTTTGACATTTTAAACTGTTTGAATCCTTTGTATGAATGTGTTTTTAAAATATGTTTGTAGAAAGACAGATTCCATGTATTTTCTATCTAATTAGTCATATATTTTCAAATACAAGAAGGTTCATAGTTCATCAAATGGACATTCAAACCATAGCAACAAAAAAAAAAAAGTGACTTATTTCCCATCAGTCCTCTTAGATATAATAATTGCCTCTCAGGCCAAAGTTTATTACTGCAAAACCCAAATAGAATAGCATCAAAAATTAGTTCCCACAAAGCTTTCTGAGTATCAAAACAAATTTTCATATATTGTATTCTATTTCCTGATAGAAGAGCTGTAGACCAGAGCCTTTGTACAATAACTAAGCTGGTGTGAGTTCAATATTGTCTTGATGATAAAAAGCAAAATTGAGATTTATTTGGTGAAACAAATAGATGAAAGGTCTAAGGAGCCTGTGACAGCTTGTGAGACAGAGCAGAGAGCAACAAAAGAGTTCAGGTGACCTGGAACTTGTTGATATCTTCATGCTGGTTGTGCTGCCATTATCCAGGTGTGTAAGAATGGTATGGTCATTTTTTGGGATGACATTCTGTCCTCAATGTGGGGGACAAATTATTTTTCATATGTTAAATGTGATAACTAGTTGCAAGTAAAGAGATCAGGAGCTTTCCAGGAGCTTCCCAAGAGTGTTCCAAGTGTATGAAAGGTAGATATGTATTCTTAACCACAAGTTACACCAGGAAATGAACTCAGAACCCCCTCACTGTGAGTACTTGCATTCTCTTCGATCAGCTTAAGACTGGTTGTGCTGTGGTGGTAGTGACATAATTTTTGTCAAGAAGAATAGCTGAAGAAATATGTGTTGTTTCTTGGTAACACTTGAATTTTTGTCAGCTTTTCATTTGACTTAGTGATTGCATGAGAATAAACATGAGCACAAGAATCATGGCTCTGGGACTTCTTTTACTCGTTGGGAAACAGAGAGCTTTCTGGGTCTTTGGAGGTCATGGAGTTTTTGAATTGTAGAATCATTAGGGTTGGAAAAGACCTCAAAGACAATCAAGTTCAACCTTTGACTGAACCATGACATCAACTAAACCATAGCACTAAGTGCCACATTCAGTCATTTCTTGAACACCTCCAGGAATGGTGACTCCACCACTTCCCTAGCCGGTCTGTTCCAATGCTTGACAACTCTTTCAGTGAAGAAGTTCTTTCTGATGTTCAACCTGAACCTTTCCTGGTACAGCTTGAGGCTATTTCTCCATGTCCTGTTGATGGTTGCCTGGGAGAAGTGACTGACCCCCCACCTCTTTTCAGGGGCTTGTCAAGAGTGCTTAGGTCCCCCCTGAGCCTCCTTTTCTCCAGACTAAACACCTCCAGCTCCCTCAGCTGCGCCTCATCAAACTTGTGCTCCAGACCCCTGCCCAGCTCCACTGCCCTTCTCTGGACTTGCTTCAGCACCTCAGCGCCTTTCTTGTAGTGAGGGACTCAGACCTGGATGCAGGATTTGAGATGCAACCTGACCTGAACCAAATATAGAGGGACAATCTTCCCTTACTTCTGCTGGCACCACTATTTTTGGCACAGGCCAGGTCAACAGACAGGTAAAAAACTAAAGGGCTGAAGTATTAACAGAGGATTTTCTTATGCTTTCATGTTATCACTGATTGATTGGAACGTTTTTGTCCCAAATTACAAAACATCCACTTATCACTCTTTTAAAAAGAACTAAATGGTTATATGTTCAGAGATATATAATTTGTTTAAATCTGAGTTAAACTAGACTGCATAACGCCATAAAGTATGGTTTTAATCACAGCTGGAAATAACCTGCCATTCATTCTGAGCCTATACAAATACGTCTTTTGCTATAAAATTTAATGTGACTTTGTTGTGTGTCTCTAAATTATACCTGGGCCTGTTGCATGAAGTTGCATAGAACCATTGTGGATCGCTTCAAGGTGCAGAAAAAAGCTCAGGCAGGGTAACTTTTTTCTTAAGAAATACATTGCAGAATTCCAGTAGAAGAAAATCAGGTCACTTCCAGTAGGAAAAGACTAGGTCACTGCCAGAAGGATCACAATACAGGGTTGTAGATAACCTTAATAGGGGCAGACAGCATCTTTACTGCAGCATCATTTCTCTAGTTCTTTGTGGTCCTCACAAAGAACTATTCAGTTTCCCTCTATTCAGTTTAATTTTCAACTTAGGGATTCAGGCCCAGAGAATGGAAGGAATGACCAAAGGATACATGGTTTAGTTTGCAAATCTATGCTTCATGTCTAATATCTCTTAAGCAAAAGTGTATTTGAATGATGTCTTCCTCTGCTTGGGATTTTAATTGTCTGTAGAAGAAACCTCAGAAAGAACCTCTTTCCAAATAAAGTTCCTTAAGATTACTTGTTCTTCCTCTTAAGATTAATTAAAATATGCAGAGAAAGTATTCAGCAATGAGTAATATCCGCTGGTAAATTGGGGGACTATCAGTTCTACACAGTGATTGTCACATCTTTTTAAACACACTGATTAATGGGTGGATCTATTACTGAAAGCATGCATGCTTAATTTATTCAGAGAAATTGAGTGTATGTCACCACTCCAAGGCCTGTTTTTCTAGCACAGTGTTTCACATTTACAATATTATAACTACTGACAACTCAATGGAAGAAAGAGAACTAACTCATAGCACAAAGCGCTAAAAATACAACATGATCTGTAAGTGATAGAAGCTGACATATAGGAAAATATCAGTGGGGTAATTTAAATCCAGTAAAAGTGAAGCTGTCAGGATTTGGATACGTATTCTTAGACTAAACATTTTCAATTGTGACACTTAGTTCCATATTCTTTTCTTCCACCCTCTTCTATGGGCAAATGTGTTATTTGGAGAACAGCATGTGGAAACACTATGGAAATGGCAATTCTGTGAAATACCATTTGAGAACTGAGACACACTTTTAAACAAGGAATGGAATTCAGGTCAAGCATCACAAATGAAATGGTTATTGTAAAAGCAGTGAGAGCTAGCCATCTGCCACTGCAGTGCTCAAAAGGGCTGAGATACAGGGTCTCTGCAAAGATACTCCTTGGTGAAGTATCAGTTAGGGCCTAGAGAAGGCTCAGTTACAGACATTAATACAGCAACAGATTTTCCAAAGGAACAAATGCACTACATGGTTACAAAATGCTGTGCCTGTGTCCATGGAGTAAAGTCAAGCAAGGAGAGGAACAGCATTTTGGTGATTTTAAAAGAAGGTAATTTGTGCCTTGTAAGGGACTGATCCTGAATTATTTACTCAGTGTCTGATTATAGCTCCTTTTTTGGCATGAATAAGATGTTCTGTGTGTTGGTGCCATGCTGAAGATTTAAATGTCCCACACATTTGATCCAGGCTGGGGCTGTGGCAACTACTGCACAGCTGATGACAACAAAGGCTAGTTTCAAGCTCATTGTCATCACCATGGTGTTACACCAGATGAATGGGTGGCATTGATTCTGATTGGCATATTCATTCACATGCATTCAAAGCTCATGAATTTTACTTAACACGTCCCTTTGCTTATTGGCTGGGATTTAATTGGAGTGATGTATTGCAGCACTGCTAGATGAAGTGGAACAGTTTCTTTTTTTTTCCTTTTTTTTTTCCTTGGGTTTTTTTAAATTCTTTTTCTTCCAAACCTCCCAACTAGAGACACCACAGCATTATTTTTCACAATCACCAAGGCATTTCCATGTATGGAACCTAATTCTTGGCTTTGTATTGAAGTTTGCATTTAATATTTGGAGACAGAAAAATAAATATACAAAGGGAAAACTCACACAGATTTAAGTGTTGACTTTTGTTACTGAGTTTGCAAATTGTTTATTTAGCATTTTCTTTACATACCAAGAAAGGAAGAGGTCTTTTGTCTGCTTGTTTTTATGATTTTTTTCCAACTTTCCATATTTTAACATCTTTCTCAGCTGTCTGAAATGGAGAATCCTGACCTATCAGCTAGCAGATTGTTGATATCTTTCCAAAGAGTGAATAAGTATGCAATTATGTGCATGCATTTAATGGATATACTCCTGTGTGTGTTTGAATACGCCATTGCTGTGTATTGATTAGAAACATTCAGACAGAAAAAAAAACAGAGATTTTTTTTAGAAGAAAAACATGTGTTTTCATTGCAGAGATATCTATGTTGAATTTTTCCCTATTACCAGTTGTAACCTGAAAAGCAAAATGTTTAATCTGAAAATCAAATATTTATGTTAGCAAAATCAAAATAAAATACTTGGTTTGGGGTCAGATCTATCCAAGTCAAGTTATTTTTACTTGCTGAACAAGATTAAAGAGCTTCATTTCAATGTAGTCCTGCATAAACTGTGGAACATATTGGCAGAAGCTAAGTGTATCTTGGGGTCAATACAGAGAGCACCCTTTGGAAGCAATTAATAGCCTCCATGGTTCATGCTCTGAGCTATCTCTGGAGATCTCAAGACTTTCTCCATTGTTTCCAGAACTCAGACAGCCTCATGTTCTTGGGCAAGAGTTATCACTGTAAATAAAGTCTGTCTTAGTCTGCATGGGGCTTGGTGTTTCCTCCCTCCCAACTTCATTTTACTCCATTTGCCTGGAGGAAATCACAAGAGCTGGTGCATCATTCTACAATATGTTACACGTTCTCTCTTCCTACAGAAGCTACGCAGAAATGGTTTTGTGGGAATTGTTGGATGGATTGCAAACCCAGTCCGCAGTGGTGATGTGTGGAAAAGTTTACACATTACTGCTGAGAATTATGCATGCAGTAAATGCTGTGATACACAATAATTCCATGCATATGCTTAGTATTGTTACTAGAATATATAATGAGTTAAGCCAAAATCCCATGAAAGTTTCTTAATTACTGTGGATGTAAAGCTGTAAGTCTGTCAGATAAGTCCCAGAGGGGATTTGAACTACAAATTATGGTAGAAATGATGTGGCACTTCTTTGGTCTCAGCTTAGTTCAGCAAAGTTCTCCACACAGAGACAAATTAGTAAAGTAATTTATGAAAAAATTTAAAAGTCTGTATCAAGCACCTTTGTGTATGGTTTGATGATTCTATATTTGGTTTTTCTACCTGTATCATTATTCTGTAATTCAATGATATCCACTGCTTGTTGCCTTCAGGAAACTGCCAAACCATACAATTCTGACTTCTCTCTTTTCTTCCCAGCTATCTAATCCACTGATGTGCTCATAACATACTATAGCTATTGAAACCCAGCTCATACCATACACAGCCTGAACATCTCTGAGGCACAAGTAAGAAAAGCCACAGATAATCTGAAAACATCAGAAATGTTTTCCCCATATTTTTGTCATGTTTCTTTTTTACTTTTTCCTGGTCATGACATTTCCTATTTATTGCTTTTCATGTATTGAACCAAACACTGCTGTTTGGAGATAATAAAATTAAGATTGTGAGCATCTGCCTTGCTATAAGTGGGTCTTTTGGTTTGCCTGGCTTTTATTGTGAATGGAGTTGTATGTGCAGCATTTTCTATTCTCCTCAGAGATACACAGGCTTTTACAGAAATGCTTGTACATACCTGGGCTATTGTAAAATTTAAAAAAAAGATCTTTGACATTTGGTATCTCTGAAACAACAATCCATGATTAATTTGACAGAATATATGTCTGAAGACTATTGTATTTTCTTTTTCTGCAATTTCAAATAGCATTACATGAGCTGAATTGCATTCTGTAGAGTGTAAGCCTGTTCGAGGGATTAGTGAGTTGTGACTGAGGGTGTGAAGTTTCATAATGAAATTTTCCTGCAGGTTTTTAAGAAAATCAGGCCTAGCTACTAATTCTGACCACTGGTATGAACATTGGTACTGGCATTTGATGGGAGCCTTTCTAACCACTTTTAAGAGTTTGATTAACCTTTTTGTGGTCCAAAGAAGCCTGAAATTAAACGTAAATTTGATACTGGAATATGAGACAAACATATTTTCAGAAGAAGCGATAATGGGATTTCCTCAGTGCTAAAATCCTCATTTTCTCAGTTAGTTATTTACTTCAAAATAATATACAAACTGCAATAAATCTACTCCTTTTGGGAAAGCATCTAGAGGTTAAAACCTCTAACAGAGAAGTGTAGATATGAGTGTTCTGTGTCAGTGAAGTGCATGGAAAGCATATCTCAGTTCCAGCCATGGGGAACCAAGGCAGATCACTGCACATGCCGAGTTACCAGCTGGAGCTCCAGGTGTGATGGTCAGGCACCACAGTTACCTTGCATCAGGTTCTTTTCTCACAGCCGTGGTAGCAAGAGGAAACTCCATTAATGACCTCAGGTTTAGAGCCAAGGCTGCAGGGGTAAATTCCCCAGTAAATGAGGTGTCAGTGAGGTGGGATGTGAGGCTGGGTGCCATGTGGATCCAGACAGTCTCGGCTGGAGCTGCAGCACACCCGGGTCAGGGTGAGATCTTCTCCTGCAGGGATTGGCAGCATCTTTGGCTTTTCCCTGTGGCAGAGGAGAATGCAGTTCAGCCTCTGCTTCCTCTGAGGGAACAATCACTGTCCCAATCCTGTTCTTCAGCTCCTTCCACAGGAAAAGCAGCAGCAAGCACAACCACAACTGAGGAAGGAGTTATCCCACTGAAAGAAGCAGGAGAACGCTCTGCTTTGATGCACGGGTAGGAGCAACGGGTGCTGCTGGCTCAGCGGTGCCGGGGTGTCCCATGGCAGGGTTTTGTGTGCCTGCACATTCCAGCCCTTCAGCAGGGCACTGCTGGCTCAGCAACATCCCTGAGCTGCAATATTTGTCTGCCCAATCCCACCATTAAGTATGCTGCTTACAGCTGGTCTTTACAGATAATAATTACTGTCCTACCCTACCTTCTAAGCCTCTCCACCCTCCTATTGCCTCCTTCAGAGAAGGGATCACTGCAAGCCTATAAGGAGATTTGGCAGTTTCTATCACCAGCTTTTTAAAGAAAAGGAACTAAAGACTTTTGTTTGGACATAGTTATTAGTTATTCAAAAATGTTCAGATTTTCTGTATGATGTATATTTTTGCAATATTTTATCCTCTGTCATGTGTTCTCTATTAAAAGTGCATGGAAAGTTACCTGTTCCTCTGTGTCATCCTTCCCTTACTTCTCTCAGTCCTGCTTCTCTGGCAGTTTAAAACCACCATATGGATGACACAGAAGTTTCAGCTGGCTAGAATGAGAAGAAATGAGCAATTTGGGCAGCAGCAGATGCTGTAAGAAAATCGAAGATAGAGGGGAATAACTTTCCAGATGTTGCAAGAAATCAAAATATGGCTACTCTATTTTGCCTTAGTCAGTAAGCACAGAGTCTGTCACAGCCAGCTGGACTCCTGAGAGCTGCCCCTCCTCCTAGTTCCAGCCATCAAAACTATGATTTAAAAATATAACGACTCTATATAATGAATTGTCAGGATTTGAGGAGTATTTCTAGGTATGATTCTGGTTTCAGTGAGAATTAGATATTTGTCCAAGATCTGGATTATTGGTTATCCCACATAGCTGTGCAGTCATTTTTCCCAATATAAGGCAGGGAATGAAATAAAAACAGAACCAAACAGATAAAAATTAAAGAGGAAAGAACCCTCCGAATTACCTTAATTTGGCATTGCCAAAGAAAGTTTGGCATGGCCTCAGGACTGTGCTGTCTAGGTTGTCATCTCTCTAAGTCTTTATTTCACCCAAATACTTCTGTCCAAAGAATTGGCACATGTGGACTCCTGCCCTGTACAGCTCTCCATTGGGCCAGGTGAAATACACTCAGCCACCCACAGAGGTGGCAGAGACAGACTGAGAAATAATTTGGACAATGAGATAGGTGAAGAAAGAGAATTCTGTAGTAAGTACCAAATAGATTTACCAATTAAACATGGGTTAGGAAAAAGCAGAAAATCACTGGGATGCATTAAAAATGTTTTAATGATAACTGTCTACAGGTAAAGGAATGCAAGGGCCCAGTGCATTTGCCCATGAATTAGTGCACAGTGCCTTTTGAGATGAACTAAGGTGCCAGAGATGTCCTGCAAGGTTGCAGGCATGGCGCAGGGTCTGTGTTGATCTGTGGCTTACTGGAGTTGCAGCAGGAGAGTGGATGTCCTTCCTTATGGCACCAGATGCCACATCCCACATGGAACCAGATGCCCTCATGTAGAGGTCTCCAAACCAAAGTGAACACAAATACTCTTCTAATAGTTCTGCACAAAAATTGTAAATGTTACATTTTTGTGTTAAGAAATAGAAACAGAAATAAAACATATTAATTCTTTTAATAAGAGAGGAATATTTCTCTTTGGAACACAGCAGCCTTTAATATATATACACTTTATTCATGAGAAAGAAATGTGCAAATGTAAATAGTGTAGATTTAATGTGATACTCAGAAGGATGTGTCTGTTGCTGAATATGCTTTTATACAGATATATAAAAAATCATATATACATTTAGGTGTTTCTTAGATCCATATATATATACAGCTAGAGATACACAGGTATATATATTTCTAAGGTCTAAAAACAGTGCATAAATCTCAATGTACATTACTATCAAGCACAGACATACTGGTGTAAGAACAAATGGATGTACACTTCTACATAATAAAATATATGTGGGGACACATCCGTAGCTGCACATATATGTACATACAGCCTGTCTCTGTATGAAGTGAAAGGCAGTCATGGACGTCACACTAAAGCTTTGCCAGTATATATATTTTTTGTTATGGATCTGTCACCTTCCTAGTTTACAGAAGACTGAGCAGTGGCAGGAATTTGAGTGTAAGCCTGCAGTACCAGCTTCCTCTTGACTCCAGCCTCTCTTTGTCTGTGAAGGCTGCTGGTAAGTTAAGAGTTTGCTGGTGTGATAGGTGAGCTTCATCTATCATGGCTAATGTCCTGAGACAGTTGTGCCTCCTTTTGTTTCCCTATTCCCTTGAGGACACGTTCTGGCTGTGTTTACCCTGCTTTTTTTTTTTTTTTTTTTTTTTTTTTTATCACAAAGTCAGTAATCATGTTTACCTTCCTTCCTCCCCCAGTGCTGTTTGCCAGCTTTGGTGTGGTGAGATGACTAAGTCAATATATATTAAGGAATACATAACAATGTTGTAATGAGAATTAGCGGCACTCTGAACAGGCAGAGACATTGGCTGCTATGTTTTGCATTGTTTAGTCTGGGGGTAATGAAGAGCTCACAGATGACCTGATTTCATTAAAGTAGGTCAAATTTGACTGAAACA
This sequence comes from Geospiza fortis, assembly GCF_000277835.1. Classification (NCBI taxonomy): domain Eukaryota; kingdom Metazoa; phylum Chordata; class Aves; order Passeriformes; family Thraupidae; genus Geospiza; species Geospiza fortis. The sequence continues at coordinate 3,779,598 of NW_005054318.1, read as the reverse complement.
GAGCTATGGCTCTCTCCTAGCAGTGCAGTGTCTTTCTCCTCCCCATCGCTGCCTCAGCCACGCTGCCTGTCAACTCAGCATTTGAAATCTTCCAGGGAATTTACTGTGCGGTTTTGTTAGCATCTTAGCCAAATATATACTAGACAACTTAATTTCCACTACTCTCTGTGCTTTCTGACAGAGGATGTGTGGTGGAAAGGATGACCATACTTCTGTCTTTACTACAGGAGAGGTGATCATGTGAGAGGATGGCACACTTGATAAGAAGGCATTTATGTACCACAGATATTTCTCAGTGTAAACCAGTCTGGAAAGCATACTTGTGAGTTTTACTGAGGCAGCTGATTCAGATTAAACCTACATTTATGCACAGCTTTCATTTGATTTTCTATTTATTTGCACTGTTTCATACTCTGGGTTTAACACTGGAGTAGTAATTGAGATTTGGCAATGTCCTAATAGAAAAACACCTTAAAAAAGAATATCTTTACTAGCCTTGTTGCTCACAAATAAGAATGTGTTACTAGATATAAGAGTTATTCCCAACGTCTGATGGGGTGGATGTGAGATGCTGGAAGCAAATACAGAATTATGTATTGTCGTCCCACAGGATGTCTGCTAAGAGAGTTTCCTTTTAACATCAGTGGGAGTAAGGTGGGATCTATAGACCAGACCTAAACAAAGACATTCGGGAAGCTATTCAGACAGTGCTCAGCTTGAAAAAAAATCAGGCCCTGTTGGGTGGAAAAAATGATACAGTAAGATGTATAGAGCCTTTTACTGAAAGATTTTGAAAACTCTGGGTTGATAAACATGCTCAGGTTTGCTATTCAGCTTCTAAAACCACACTGATCTTCTATCATGAAATATTGTTGTTACTTTTAATACAGCCTTTCTACAGTTGTATGATTTCCAGAGAGACACAATATCCTATGTTTAACTACTTGTCCCTGTTTAAGACTTTTCATGTCATGACTTTCATGTCTTGACTGTCTAAGCTTTTTCACATCAAAATATCTCTGTAAAGGTGTCAGCCAAAATATATTGCCTTTCTTTTGCAGCCATATTACATTTAAACAGAGGCCCGTGTAACAGGTGAAATTTGGGATCTCCATTTCCCAACTCCCTCCTCCTCCTCACTTCTCCTTTTTGCTGTTAATTGTTGTGATTGTGCCTCTCATGACTTCTATAGCAGGCGTTTTGTTCTCACATTTGCTTCATTTCATTACAGTAAAATCTTTTCATTCCTGAAATCTTTTTTCCTCCTATTAGTCCTGAGACAAATAAATTGATTGTGATGTTCAGAGGCAACTGGGGTGATCAAGCAATTCCCAGAGAAGTCTGTAATCAGATTACTTGACTAAGTAATCTGAGGACCGTGGGCTTTTGAAAATCTCAAATCTTCTGGCTACATTTTGCCTTTTTAATTGTTTTTCAAATTTGCTTTCCATTTACAAAGGGTATAGTAGCTTTATACAGCTTGCACCATTATAAGTAGAACCCACATGTATTCTAACATAGAAATGTCTTGTTTAACTTAGAAAAAGACCTTCTGGATAATCAAGGGCTGTCTTCTGCTCTTGCAAGCAGCTGCAAAACATTAGTTTGTTCATATCTATCTATCTATCTATCTATCTATCTATCTATCTATCTATCTATCTATCTATCTATCTATCTATCTATCTATCTATCTATCTATCTATCTATCTATCTATCTATCTATCTATCAGATCTGTTTGAATTGAAATGCTTCCCAGAAACTAGTTATATAAGGTAAAGCTATGTTTATCTTATGTCTATAAGATTTGATTAAAGAAAAAAAACAAGCCATGATTTCACAAAAAGAACAAGAAAAGCTGTGTTTTCCTGAGAGGTTTTGTCAAGTGAAGGATGCTTGTTCTTGTGGTCTTTCTGTGGTGTGGAAGTCCTTGCTGCAATGCTTTTTCTGCTCTTCTGACAGGTCTGCCAGTCTGTCTGTGCTGTAGGGGTGTGCCATTGCCAGCATTTTGTCAGGGAGAAGGTCACACAGGAAACACTGGAACTCGTGTCCTGTGAGCTGATGGGACAAAGAACCAGGCAACAGAACATCAGCCTCACACTATCCAGGACAACCTCTTCTGAGTAGTGCCATCAGGCTTGCCCAGCTTGGGAGGGTCAGTGATGGCAGTGGTGATTTTGTCCATTCTGTACGTTGTAAATCCAAGCTTTGCAGTTTGTACTACCTAGGTAACAACTTGGGTTATTCTAGGGTGAATTTTGGTGTTGTTATTAACTACAGTTGTGTTGACAGCTTTATCAGTTATTTAATTTCTAGCTGAAAGATGCAAAAGATACGTGCTCACTGATTTTTCTCAAAGCAGATTAACTGGAAGGATCTTCATTTTCAGCTTCAGATTCATCTTTTATAAGCTTCAACAAAGGCATAATACTTTAGTTTGCCACTGCCCTCCAATCAAAGGAGGGGAGATCAAAACCCCTGCCTTGAAAAGATTATGCAACTCAATAGGACCTGATCTTGCTGTATTATTGCATCCATTACAGCAGCATAGTTCAGGCAGGTGTTAGTTTCTCAATTAACCTGGGATTCAGGTATTCACAACATCTTGTCTGCCAATTACTCACATAATTACATGGCCCAGGACTGTAGAATAGAATCAGCCATAATGCTAGGCATGTGTGATTACTGAAAAAAAGAGGAATTCGGAGGATGTATGAGTAAAGCACAGCTTCAGTGATCATGGACAAAAGTGGTCTTTAGTAAAGAAAGCTTATTTACTGGGCTCTTGATGATCTCTTGAATGCGGGAACTGTGCCAACAGTGTTTGTGCGACACGCAGATGCCTCACAGCTGTCTGTTGTTTTTGTATTCTTATTCAGTCAGTAGGTAAAGTGAGAACTTATTTACTTAGCATTTTTGGAGGAAGAAATTGAAAGGCATTCCAGAGAGCTAATGGCACAGCCATGTATGGCAAGAAATCAAAATATCAGACTCAAGTAAACGTTAAATCCAACTTTCTCAGACCAGGATGTCAGCTGAAAAAGACAACTGCTGACATTTTGACCTGAAATATCCACTGACTTGGTCAATATGAATACCTTTTTTGTATGGCTCTGTCACTGTACTGTCAAAAATCAATCTACCATGGGCCTCCACATAAAGATCTTTTAAGGTTAAAGGCCAAAGGTCTTTCTGAGTTTTAAATGCCATGTATCTTTGTATTATTTAAAGCTATAATGCCAAAGAAAATGTGAAATTATGGATGAATGTTGTGAAAAGTAACAAGTAACTTCATAGTCTAAAATTATATACACTTAATTATATATACTTAATGTCACTGAAGTTTAATGATAGCATCCTGGAGGAATCAATAGAACAGCAAGCTGTTTCTTTCCATTTACCATTTAGGTCCAGACTAGGGCAGCCTAAAATTCCTAGCAAAATAGCAGGTCATTTCAGTGGAACAAATTGTGAGGAAGGACACTGCTCAGCCCTGATGGCAAAATATGGGCCTTTATTTCATCAGGAAACTGACATGAGTGTGATATAGAGCTAATATTATTTGACAGTGGTACAAGTCTACTTCTTATTCTAAGGGAGAACCTAGGCTACTATAGCCCTCTTTTGTCATGGGAAATTTTTGATATGTGAGATAGATTTTGTAGGTTTTTTTGTGGTTTTTTTTTTTTTAATACATTAACCTCATTAAATGTAATGCCTACTCCTAAATTTCTTCAACATTTTCTTACTAAGCACAAATATTTAAACAGGGAAATTTCCAAAGGGCATACATATTCAAATATTTGAATTTTTACGGAAAACTTTTGCTCCTAGTAGAAGGCATAGTATATGACTAACTACTTTACTATGGCTAAGACATCATTTTATGCCTTTCTATGTGTCTATTTGTGTTTGTGTGTATATTTATTCACATGGGTAATTAAAAAAAATCATATGTTTTGTAAATGCTAAATTGAGAGAATTTTGTGATTTTCTAATACAGGAGTTAATATGTCTTTTACTGAAATTCTGCACTTTATGATACCAAGATAAAGCAATTTAAATGTATACCAGTTCTCTGGGAACTATAGTAGCAAAAGCTCAGGGACATTTGTCCCACAATGCAGTCTTTTCTCGACGTCATAGCCATACATCTTATATCAATCACAGAAATAATCTGTTTGACAGCTATGTGGTTGGGGCATTGTGATACATGAAAGTTCCAGATTAATACATGAACTCAGAGTTATTTGCTGTCATGAAAATAACAGTTTTTATGCAGTTTGAGTGCTATCTGTATTCAGAGCTCAGGTTTAAGAAAAGCAATGAGTCCCCAAACCTACCTCTGGTGTTACATACTGTTTTAAATTACATTATTATTTTCCAGATGACATGTAGGGTTTTTTTAACATAGGACCAAGGCAGGAATTAGATGGTGGCTGGAAAGCAGCCAGGATTATTCCTATGCGGGGAAATATGTTGCTAATTGAAGATTTACCCCCCTCCCATCCAGCGGCACTGGTGTGAAGTACCAGTCTCATGAAGGTTTCTTCTTGCCTTTTATTTGTTGCTGTCCTTAATACCTGTAATATTGCTGTCCATTGAAGGACATTTCAAGCTTCTCAGAGCTTTTGCAGACATTTGGCCAGGGTATCCCTTTTTTGTGTGGGAGGAGGTGTCAGACAAAGGAGAAGAAACAAGTGACAGTAATGAGTCATTTGACCCACACAGCACACATGGGTGAGCTGCATCTTGTTTTTGCGTTCCCATGAACATAGTCTGGGATGTACAGGCAGGAACATCACCTGTAAGACGTTGCAGTTACACTCCTGTATTCATCAGGTTTGCAAAATCTCAGCTATGACAGTGTCCATTCTGGTTTGGGGTATGTGCTGCGTGGATGATGTAACACAGCTGTAGAGAATCCAAAGAAAATGATAGCATGATCAGAGAATGATCCCGGAAATGTCACACTTGGAGAGAGACAGAATCATAAACTGAGAAAAGACTGGAGGTGCATATTTACCTGGTGTGTGACAGGACTGTGCAGAGAAGAAAGTAATATGACAAATAGAAAGTATGGGGATAGTTTAGGTTAACCATTAAAACAATCCTTCTCTTGGAAATTCTCACAAAGCACTGGAATAAATTGCATGTTGGGGCTCTGGAGTCGCTGTAAGAAGAGGCCTATATAAGGAGGTTAGACAAACAGCTCCCAGAAATGAATTAGACATGATCCTCTGGTGTAGGGAGATGGATCAAGCAATCTCGGGAGGGGTTTTTCAGCTCTATTCACACTGATTTCGTCTTTTGGCAGGTATAAATCTGCCATAGTGTAGCAGATTGTTATATCTGATAGCTTTTATAAGTGCCCAACCTTCAGGGTAAGCTTTGGGTGACCAGTTCACAGCTGTCAGCACTGCAAAAGCCATAACCATAACTGGCTGTAATTAGCAGCCTACATGGCAATTTTAGCAGTTAGGACAACAACTTGGCTATAAAGGATGAATGATCCTTCTGCCCCAGTGGGTGTTTCTTCAAGCTCAGCGAAACTGGTAAGTTGGAGTGAGGGAGCTGACAGTGCAGCTATCCATGATGGATCTTTTTTCCCCTGTGCTGTGCTGCAGAGGACGTGGGTCTCTGGGACTGTGCATTCAGCATCTTTGACAAGCACGGCTTTCATGCACAGAATAACCTACTTGTGCTTGGCGCTCTGTACTGAAAATCAGAGGGGTTTCAGTGGAGAGCATGAAGGCAGAGAGAGGAGAGATTTACGATAAGCAGGTAGTTGGCTGCTCTTTGCCAAAGGCATGTAAATAGAACAAAATTCTGACATCAGCACGTTTTCAAACTTAGGCAGTGTTGTGAGCTCTCCTTTTAGATGTATGTTTTTAGACAGGGCAGAAAGATGACCCAAGAATTCCTCTCGGCCTCATGCATAAATATTTGCATCATAGGTTTCAAGAGCAGAGAAAAAGCAGTGTTACATTGCCTCCTCCTCTCCCAAGTGTGTGTCTGCTTCTTTTGGTTTTCTACTACCCTGATGGCAAAAAATAGAAAAATACACTTTTCAGCTGTGATGAGTGCTTCCGATTTGTAATCCAGGCTTGTCTGTGTCTTTGCAAACTGCCAGAATTGTGAAGAATGCTGGTCTTCACCAGATGCTCATATCTGGGGTCAGAAAAAGGCTGATCTTTTGAATTCTGTGTGCACTAAAGCCAGAAGGCATATGTGCTGTACCTGCCTGAGGGTAGCTTGAGATTGCAAGGCTGATATATTTCTGTCTGTCTTTTCAACCAACGTCTTTGTTTCTACCACACTGGAACTGCATAAATTCACATTGGTTTCTTTGTTATATCTGTTTCATTTAAAATACACAGGAAGCCTTGTATGAAAGTGAGACATTCTGGAGCTTTGGCTCTGATACCTCCCGATAAGAAAAACCCAAACAAATTCATGAAGGAGCATTAAGGAGAGCTGGTGAGAGGACACCAGTTAGAGGACACATCAGACTAAGCCGCTGTTGATACAAATGGTGACCGCTTAAAGACAAACCAAAGAGAACCCCCAAGACTCTGTAAACGTGGAAAGGGAAACAGTGCAATAGTGTGATTTATCTAAAATCACAGTGCATGTAATTTGATGAAATTAGGGGGAAAAATGAATGCTCCCCTAATTTCCACATGCATATCCGTCTCTTAAAAATCAGTAGGGTAACTAAAGTGGCATGTAAGCCCTGTGGCAACTGTCAGATAAATTACACAACAGTGAAGAAATCTCCTGAAAGTAATGCAATATCCAGCTAACTGCTTTTCCTCTTTCAGAAAAAGACCTTGAGTTGCTGCATTTGATTCTACTTCAGAAATGTTACAAAATTTCTCACTGAGAAGGCAGATCTGTGTTTTTGTGCATGAATAAGCCTTTTCTTTTCTAGACAGGGCACAAATGGAGGCATAGTGAAAATTATTAAAGGGCACTAACAAGGGAATACCAGTCTTTAGGCTAATTTTTGGGTAACTATTTCTATTTATTTTTTCATTAAACAAAGTCTGCAGTTGCACAGATTGTTGTTATGAAGTCCCTAAAGCCCTATAAAGCATGGTAATGTGAGTAAGTTTTCAGAATTTAGTAAGTCTAGTTCTGGGATTTTACTATTACCTAATGTTTCCATTCTAAGGTATTATGAAAGCACTATAAATGGCACCTTTCATGAACCAGCCCTTCTGAGCCCAGCAGGCTGCTTCTGCAGTGTGCTGGTGGATCTTTCCTAAAACATGCACAGACACACAGACACAGTCACAGACACACAGACACAGACATGGACCACAGACACAGACATGGACCACAGACAAACCCTGACACACAGACAAAATCACACACAGTCGCACAGACACAGTCACGCAGACGCAGTCACACACAGACACCTTTTTTTAGACTGTCACAGTCACAGACACAGACACACAGACATGCACACATAAAGACACACAGACACGGTCACAGTTACACACAGACACACACACACAGATATACAGACACACACACAGTCACACACAGACACATAGACACACAGACACACAAATACAGACACACAGACATGGTCACCGTCACACCCACAGACGCACACACACACACACACACACACACAGACACAGACACGCACACATACAGCTGCAGAGACGGTCACAGTCACACACACAGACTCTCAGACACACACACAGACACAGGCACACACACAGACATAGGCACACAGACACACACAGACAGATATACAGACACACACACAGTCACACACAGACACACAGACACAGACACACACAGACACAGACAGACGCAGAAACATACACACAGACAGAGACACATAGACACACAGACACAAGCACACATACAGACACAAATATACAGACACACACACAGTCACACAGAGTCACACAGACACACAGACACACAGACATGGTCACAGTCACACACACAAACACAGTCACAGACACACAGACACACATGCAGACACAGACACACAGACAGACACACACACACAGACACACACACACACACACAGACAGACACACACACACAGACAGAGACACACACAGACAGACACACAGACACGCAGACACACACAGATGCACACACAGACACACTTGGGCTGTGGCCGCTCCATTCTGAAGGCTTTCATAGGAAAGCAGAGCTGTCCCACTGGCTGCCCTCATATCTGATGGCATTCCTAACGCTGGGCATTGTTTGCAGAACGAAGCCATTGTCTCCCGTTGCAGATCTGCTGACCAAAGCACAGGGAATAAGCCCAGCTTTGGGCACTCTGAGCCTGGCCCCAGGGAAGGGCTTAGCGGTGAGTTTGTTTGAATGCCCTGATTCAGAGCTGATCTCCAAAGAGGAAATGCCCACCATTATGTAAGGATTGCCGTTTATCTAAAGTTTGGAAAAACATCTTTTGTCCAGTTTTGATATAAAGAAGATGGGTCGTACTTAAACCAAGACAGTGTTAATGAAAAATTGCCTGAACAGAAAAAGGGAGACAAGAATATTTCTGCATTAGAAATCCTCTAACCCACCTACAATATCTTTCTAGTAAGCAATCAGCAGATGGTTTCAAACACAAAACTTTTCAAGTGGGTATAAAGACTCCAAAAGAGACAGGAAACATCTTTGCATTCCTATATGTTATCTATACCTGGACAGTTTTGCTTTGACAATGATTAGGAAAAATCACATGACACTCAAATGAAAATGCCAGAAATCATGTAAAAATAACTTCAGAAAGTCACTGGAGCATTTTCTGTTTTTCTTATTTTACTGAACTCTTACTCACAGTAAATGGGCATTATTCAGCTTCCAGTGACTCAAAAAAAAAAAAAAGAAATAGAAAAAAGTGCTTTCAGAGTACTGTAAAATGATTTATTAAATAATGAATTATTTAAAAAATTATTATTCCTTTTTTCTGTTTCTGAATTATTTCTGAAGTAACTCAAGGTTCTGTGAATAGCACACTAATTAAAATTATTCATAAATTGTTTATTTTGTATTTGTTTCCAGATTTATTCTTTTGAGTGTACTTAGATCCATAGCGCCATCCATTATGAAGTCACAGGCATCTTTGCAATCATGTAGCCTGAAATATATATTTTCTGTTTGAAACTGAGTAGAAAATATTTTGAAAAATGTTTGGTCTTGATTGAAAGCATTTGCTAATTGTTTCATTGGCTAATTACCCTCATTGTTAAAAAAATTGTTCTTAATTTCTAGCATTAGATTTTTTTAGCTTCAGCTTACAGCCTCTGTATTTTATGTCTTTGATCTTAGAAATCGTAATCAGAGTTTTAATTGTGCTCTTATAAACTTTGCCTTCCCTCTCAGACTGAGTTTATGGAATCTTTTGGTGCAAGGAAAGTTCTTTTAGTGGTTCTTCTCTGAATCTCTTTGGTCCTTTGAAAACCTTTGAAACAATGACACAAGAACCAAAGAAAATACTACAGGAGAAGTTGCATGAAGGTCAAATGCTGAGATAACACAAACTTTGAACCCCTATTCAAGATACTTTATACATGGAAAGATTGTATTATCCCTCCTAAAAAGATTGATACAGGGGAGCTTTGATCAACATTACCATTCACACTTGACCATGTTAAAATAAAATTTGCATGCAGTCCTGCAAGCTGTGTACCATGAGCCTGAGCTCCTCATGACTTATTACTATCACAATGATCACTTACAAAGTTTAAATGTGATTATTCTGTAATAAAGCTTTTTAAAATAAATAATTTAATAAAATACAGTCAAGAACAATTCCATAGAAAGGGTCTGATTTTATAAAAATATTTTGAGAGATATGTGTTTTCTGTTTCTGACCCATGGGTGTATGTTCTGTTAAATTTTAATGTGTCACACTAATTTAACATCATCTAATTAAATGTAAGGTAATTTAAAGTCTAAAAGGGGAATCAGGGTTAATACAATTTTCTTCATCAATAGGCCCATAATCCCACAAAAAAATAATCCTACTTTGGCAGAAATTATTTTCTGTAGTTTTCTAGTTTGACATTGGTCGTATTTCCTTCATTTAGCTCTTTGCCTAATCCTATATCAGGTGGGACTCAATGCCTGTTTTCCTGAGTTCCATGTCAACCTGACAGTTTATCATGACAACAGTCTTGCTGTCCTTTTCAAATACTTGCATAGCATTTTATTTCCTTACATTCTACAGAAAAGCATCAAAAAAGATCTGAGGTAGCCTTATTACTGAGATGTGATTTGGAGAGGATTAAAATTCATACTGGTTTTGTAAACATTTCTTAAATTTCTGTAGAAGTGTTTTATTATCACCGATGAGAGATCTGCTTTTATAGATTCTACCCAGATAAGATGAAAATATTTGTTAAAAATGTTCAAGTGTATTGATCTGTTTAAGTTGCTGCTGCTACCTTCACCTAGGAAGAAAAACAATCTGTTAGGCTTCTATTTCTTCTCATTGAATATCCCTAAAATATTCACTTCTTACAAATATACACTGTATTATTCACTCAGATAAACCTTCATTTCTCTGGGTTTGTGTTTTGCCTACAAGCACATGAGTACAGCAGGAAAAGGTACAAAAAGACAGCAAAAGTGATCAATTATCTGGAACCTCTGGAAATGAAAAATGACTCAGTTGACTGGCACCCAGCCTTGTGAACAGATGGATGAGAGGGCACACCGTGCATGTCTACAAAATCCTGTAGGAGCTGGAGAAGGTTAACAAGGAACAATCATTCTGTATCTCTTTGGCCATAAAACCCAGGCAATATCAAATAAAACTGGTAACTGGCAACTTAAAACAGGGACAGGATCATTCATGTGGTGTATAATTAAGCTGAGAAACTTTGTGCTGTTGGATGCTTGCAATGCCCCAAATTTACACAGATTTAAAAAAGTAATAAGTTCGCACGGAAGCAAATCCTTTCAGGGCTGTTAAGTGCGAGGGCATTCACACCAGCTCAGGAAGTCTGTGAGCCTCTGGAAACTGGATGTGTATTCTAGGGATGCATTGCCAGAGGCATGCCCTGTCCTGCTGGTCTTGCCGAAGAGCATCTGCTGCTCATTGTTGTGCTATATTCGCTACCAGCCTTGGCGTGACCCAGGATGGCACAGCCCTCCCTGTCCCCACAGCGGAACATTTCACCGATGTTAACTCTCGTGTACAGCTGCTCTGCTGGGTCATATGCTGCTGCTTATGCTCCTCGAGTAGCTGAATATCTTTTTGTAAACAAAACAAAACAAAACAAAGGCGAATAAGTGCATGACAAGCAAAAACCAGCTAATCCACATGCACAAATACCTTTGCTGGCATGTGAACACGGGTATTGTTCCAACAGCTATCTCTGCAAAGATAGTGTGACCAAAAAGCTTAACTGCAAAAAAAGTAAGTATGATCAAAGATGAGCTAAACAGCTGCCATAAGCTGAAGGAAGCCTCACAAACACTGCTTTTGTGCTCTCCTACTGGCTCCAGGCCACAATAACTGCGCTGAAGTTGATGTGATTAATTCAGAACTACACCACTGTAGCATTAAGTTTTAATCCAGTACAAAAACCAGATGGGATGTTTCCTAGCTCCTGACTTGCTGGGGGTTTCTGATGCTCCTTTGTTGTATCAGCACAGCAGTGTGAGTGTGAGCCCTGGGAGCAGCAGAGCAGGGACCGAGGCGGTGCCCGGTGCCATTCCAGGTGTCAGCCCCAGCAGCGAGACCATGGAAATGACTGATGTGGGGCTGCCCTCTGACAGATGGGTACAAAGTTATCCCACATGCAGGGAAACAGTGATTTCAGTCTGCTGCCAGACTCCCCAGCTCTGCAGCCTGGCTGAGGCATATTTCAGGAGGTTGGATGCCTTGGGGACGATGAAGGTCATGTGAGGAAGCCTATTTCTCTCTACTGACTGCAGAGGAAGCCTCCGGTGATTAGGTTAGATATAGACATCAAATTTCTAGATAGCAGTTTATCTCATTTTAATTCCCTGGAGGACTGTTCATCTCATCTTAAAATATGTACCTAAGAAAGGTCAGATGAATTGTCATGTGAAATGGCTATTTCTCTCTACTGGCCACTGAGGCAGCTTAAGGTCGATAGCTTAGACTGAGACATCGAACTTTTATATGGTTAAAGCTGGAAATGAAGAATATCGCCCTTTTGTTTCATGTTGAGTGGATTAAATGCCATGACAAATACTCTCTTACTCAGCAATAAATGTAGTGTTGCATGTTACACAAGTTGGCAAGACCTGCAAAGTCTTCATTTTAAATTAGATTTCACTCAAGATAATGTCAGTGAGCAATTAAACTATTTTCAGGAAATTCTATATTGCCTTAGAATCTTTATGACTTGCCATGAGAGCAAAGACCAAAGCTGGGACAAAAGAAACTGTAAATACCAGATGTGTCTCTGTGTGTGTCACAGTGGGTAACTTCCAAAGGCAGAGCAGAGTCCTAGGCTGTCTGCAGTGTATATAAAATGAGATTTCCCATGAATTTATGAGTGATCATGAAGCATAACCCAACATTAGGCTGTTTTCTTATTGTAAGAGTTAATTTCACCTCCTTGAGGTGAATACTGTTCTATCAAAATAAAAATGTTTCCAGTTATTATGTCAGTATATACCTCCAGTGGAATTACTTCAAACTGCTGTCATACTAACTTATAGATTAGCAAAAAGGATTTTACAGGCCTTTTATTTTAAATAAAATTAATTATGATATTAAATGTCATGTTTGATTTAAGGAAAGCTACTAAATAACTTAATAAGTGATACGTTTTATTTTTGCACTTTGTTTTGTGCTTCTAAAATGTAATATTATACAACAGTGCTTTAATAATTTCAAAATATTTTATTTCAACATTATCAAAAAGGAGGCACTTAATAAAGTCTACCATTTATTAACCAAAAAATTGTAGTAATTTTGGCTTCTGGAAAATATTTTGAGATATTAACCTTCATTCTCTATGAAGTGCCA
>NW_005054318.1:3667069-3766592 GCF_000277835.1 Geospiza fortis | reverse complement strand
AGCAGGAAACTTTCGTTCCCTGCAAGTCTGAGGTTTTTGGCTATTTAGAGTCTCACTGACAAACTGAATTGTCAATGGAATGTATTCATTCATTTATATCAACAGTATTGTCCCTGTCTGCTTTGTTTTCCTCTGGGTCCTTATTTTTTCATCAGCAGCTTGGAAGTGAATCAGTGTCTGCTTATTTTCAAAAGGAACTCTGAAGGGAAGGGCTGTTAATTGTCTCATAAAAATATTTTTCAGGAAAACATGTTTGTTTTAAAATGCACTTTTATCCATGAATGATCTCATGCCTGAAAATTTTCATCTTTGAGGCATATTAAATTCTTACAATGTCCAGAATGTTATTATGCAGCCAGACAAGGGCATAAAAAAAAAAAAAAGAAAAAAAAGAAAAAAAAGAAAAAAAAAGATGGATTCAGGGTTGGTCCATGATGTCTCTTTCACTTTTGCCCATGCTTTCTCATTTCCTGGATGTCAAGTAGTAATAATAATAAAAAAAATCAATAGTAATTGAGAGGCATCTCAAGATTTAACTGATATATTTACTTCAAGTGCTAGGAAGTCTGTGAGCATAGAAAACGCAGAATACCCACTGAAACAGGCAGATAAGAATTTGAACCCTGCTGATGCATTCTGATATTTTCTGATCCCTGCTTCCATGAATAAAGAAAATCATAGAATCGTGTGTTTAAGGAGAACTTTAAAAGTCACCTAGTTAAAAAAAAATTGTTTAAAATTCTAAAATATTTGTTTGAATTCTTGGGATTTGTCACAGGGAGCAGGGATACAAACATAATGAATAGAAATGCATAATGAAAAGAAACTAAAGTCAACTAATCTCCAGAAAATGGATCTGTTTGCTTTCTCATTGGTGCTTGTGTATCTCAGAGTACTGTGTATCTTTTGTGCTTGTGCTTGTGTATCTTTTGGAATAGACAAAGTTATAGTACAATAAAATTTGTATGAGTCATAAAAACACATTTGACCCTCTGCTGTATGAAGAAAATGTTAATTGACACAGTCTGATGCAACACTGGACATCAATGGACCAGAAGAAATTTTCACAGAACTAGATAATAAAAGGTTTTAAAAGGGACCTCTGTTAATCCTTTTCACTCTGTTGCCAAACTTGTCTAAAAACATACTCTTCTGTGGACAGTACTCTGAGTTTCGACATCTTTATTCAATAAAATGGAGGAAGAAGGGAAATTTAAAAGGTATCTCTGTACAAAAACTTCTCAGCAAGGTGTGGTTCCTTGTAAAGTATTTCTAGACATGGAACCTTGTTTGCATTTATTTGTGAATAAGGGTCAAAAAGATTATAGAAAATAAGACCTGGTGTAAGAGTCATGGAACTGAATAATAGCATCTCCCTTTGTTATATACTTGAATAAAAATAATGTTTCTTTGGGCAGAGTCCTTCCCTTTTGATGAGGCCAGCATTATCTGTACAATCTCGCTACATCAGAGACTCAGAAAGTCATCTCTGAGGTCTCCTTCTTGGGTTGGAAGGCATCTTAAAGATCATCTCATTAACCCCCCTGCCATGGGCAGGGGCATCTTCCACTAGACCAGGCTGCTCAATGCCCCATCCTGCCTGGCCTTGAACACTCCTGGGGATGGAGTGTCCACAGCTTCTCTGGGCAGCCTGTTCCAGTGCCTCACCACCCCCACAGTAAAGAATTTCTTCCTAATTTCTGATCTAAACCTAATCTTCTAGTTTAAAGCCATTAGCTGAGTCTTATTTCTGTTCTCTTATAAATCTGGAAAACACATTTTCCACTGCTGTGAGGAATAAAACTAAGTTTCATTGGTATGACTTGAGAGATAAATAAAACTATACTCGGATTGTTCCCTCTTTTGCTTAATTCACAGCTTTATTTTTAAACCAACACAAATTCTAAACAGAAGGTGACTCCAGGATGGGCCTGGAAATATTCAGGGAAATGCAAAACAAATTTATAAATTTAAAAAATCTAATTTTGGTGTCTACTTCAATGTGGGTTTTTTAATTAAAAAAAAGAATCACAAAAATCCTTTGTGGATGGGAAAAGAATGCCTGTCAAAGAGTTAATGCTGACATGTGTTTAGCAGCTAGCCTGGCTTTAAGCTGGCATTTCTCTTTGATAACAGTATAGTCATAATATCATTGAAAGTGCTCCATGAAATCACAGCACTGTTTGATCCTTGGCACCCATGCGGGTGCACAGAAAAGCACCTGAGCCACAGGCTTTGTGCTGCTGAGATGGGTGGATGCTGACCTCCCTACTTTAAACCTTTGAGTAATACCATCAACCAGCCTTCTGGATCTCAGCCTTTTCCATATACCAGTGAAGAGGCTCTTTATATATTTATTGTTCTTAGAAAGTAGTGGTACTAAATCATAAGAAATTCTGGTTGGGACCTGAACATAGGATAGCTAAATTTTAATATTTGAGTGATAAACTTTGGAAACAAATCTACTTGAAGGTGTTTTCAGATCAATACTAGATGCCCTTCTGGCCTTTATGTTTTAGTCAAGACCACCATACCTGGATACAGTAGGAAAGGAATTTAATTTGGGTACCTAGAGTTGACTTTAGGTACCTTAAGTGTAGGGGATTTAAGATGAGGTCATCCACCAGGCATAGAAGTGGTCCAAATATGATGTTTCAACCCTCTGAAAAGAAATGCCTTTCAGATTTATTCTTTGCAGTTTTTTTTCATTAAATAATGTTGTGTTATCTGTAGTGGTTGCAGTGTGGTAATATGACACAATTTATTTGTGTGAGTGGTCCGGCCAGGTTTGGCTAGGAAATGGAGATTTTTGCTATTGGAAATTTCAAATTGTTCAGAACTGAATCCTGGTTTCACTCTTGATTCTTAAAAACAAACTAAATTATTTAGGATAAAGATAGCTAAAATTTAAAAGCTTTTGGTAAAAAAATGTGGTCGGAATGCAGTGGAATACCTCTGCAGGGTGTAACATCATGTGTTTGTGCCAACTGAAACATTGGAAAAAATATTCAAAGATACTGGTGCATGACCATTACTGTGTCTAACCAAAAATTCATCTATGGGATGAAAGAAACAACATCTTAGAATTGATGTAAGCCAGTGCTGCTTTATGTGTTTTAAAATGATGTAAATCTACATGTGAAATCTGCATTGAACAAATTGAGTTTAATCATGCCCATTTTTAAAATGCAGAAGAGTCCTCAAATAACAATTTTAACTGAGGATAAAAGTTGGAATTAGGTTGCCTCTTGACCAAATGTCAATAGTCATCAGAGTACTCACAGTATTTACAGCCAGAGTAGTCACCAGTGTTTACTTAAATAACAATATTTTTTGTAATTTCCCAATTTCCTCATAAATACCCTTTAGACAATCTGAGTAAATTGTGAGAAATATAACTGAGGGCAAGTACTGCTGTCTATTCCTGAGGGAAATAATGTGAACTTTCATCCTAAGCCAGACGAAAGCCAACAATTTAAGCACAAGGTCAACAGCATGGAAACCCATTCCCAGACTGTTTCGGTTTGCACAAGTTCAAAGATCTGAGAGCAGCAGAATTTGTCATATTTGCTGTTAGGCAGACTTTTCTGGGAGATGCACCAGCACTGCATGCCACCCTGTCACATCTTGCAGAGTTGGTAGCATTCCTTGAGGTCAGCTTTACTTTGAAGTACACCAATAAAAGAAAAAGACAGCAGGGAGAAACAATGTTAGTGGGTTTTTTCCCCCTTGGAGATGTTACTGAACCTAGGTCCAAGCTGGTACTAGAGCAATGAGCTGGCAAAGGGCACAGGATTTTTCCCAGGTGAAATGCAAAATTAATATTGGGCTTGTTAAATAACTATTAGAGTTTTTTTACAAGACTGGAAGGCTTAACTGCAAGATCCTAGCCAGATTCTGACTTAGTTCATTACATCACAAACTCATAAAGTTCATCCTGTAGAAAGTATTATGTCCTTCCTCTCCTCAGCTGTTTTTAAAGTGTCACTGTGTCCTGGCTTGCAGCTGCCATATCCCATTAAAGAGATGGTTTAAGTGATACTTATACAAAACTTGGTATTTAATAGCATAGCAAGGCTACTTTGTGGTTCTGGATTAACCCTGAGGGACTTTCCTTCTATTTTATACTTGATCCTTCGTGGTTTTATTTCTCTTATCCCTCTCCCTAAAGCTTTCAGCTGTTTTTTCAGTTTTATGCTCCCCTCCTGCCTTCATTCCCTCCCTCATTTCCATTTTCCACTGCTGCATCTTACTGCATTCAGTACTTCAGGCTTTAGCCCTCAGAGGGAATCAAGGAAAAATCTGCTATTTCTCTCTCTTTCTCTCTGTCTGTCTCTCGGCATGATTTTCATTTTCATGATTGCAGGGAAATCAGGGAAATCTTGATAACACAATCCCAGTAAATCCTCACTGCAAGCCCAAACCCCAGAAGTTTAAAAATCCCGATTTCTAACTTCAAGATGTGACTTTGGCAGGTAATACTATTTTTGAGCTAGAAATTTATTTTATTCTAACATTGCCTACCAAATCCCTAAGGCACATAAGTACAATTCCTTCAGCTGGCTGTGTTTCCTCTCAGAAACCCTGATAGAAAACTGCACTTTATCACCCAACTGTTTATGAAGAGATGCCAGTTCTTTCTTTCACACTCACACATCCACACTGCAGATGACTTCCTCCTGATAAAGGGCTACTCTGCCTGCAGACCTCCTCTTGGAAACACTGCACATCTTTATGGCCAGCCCAAAATTTCGGTGTATCACTGTAGAGTCTGCTCATCATTTTTGAAACCTGTGGGATCTTTAAAGGCAAATGGCATGAAGCAAACAGGGGACATTCAATGCCATGTTGGTGCATTCCCAAGCCTTCTATACACCTTGGGCAGGCTGGAACCAAGCTGCTGACCCCATCTTGAGCTTTGATGTAAGGTCTAAACCCAGCACAGTGTCAGACTGATTTTTATTTAAAATGGCAAAGCAGTCAGGCTGGATCTGGATTTGAGACTGAGACCTCTCACCCTGGGGCTCACACGCAGCTGAGGAGGACAAATCAGTACAGCCCATGGCATCTCACCTGTGTTTCCAGGCAATGCAGAAGGGTCTCAGTGCTGTACCTCTCAGGTGCCCTGTGGCACTGTGTGCCTGTGTGCTGGCAGCTGAATACATCCCCAGGTCCCCAAACAGATTAGTTCAACACAAAGAAACTTCTCAAAGTACAATACCTTGATTTGCTTTGTCCGAATCCAAGGAAGACTAACGAAAATGTTTATAATAAATCATCAGAATCTATCAGGATTTTTTCTTTAAGCAAGAATCACATAGGTTCCAATTACAGCTTTGTCAAATCCATTCTGTGTCCCAGGACCAAACCTCTCTCCTTAAAGCAGAAACTTTCCAGGGAAGCTGCTGTCTCCTTTACTGTGTTAGCCTATAGAACAATGGAGTTTGTGCTATCACTGGAAAATAAGAAAAAATAAAAAAGTTTATCACAGGTATCAAAAGCAAAATAACATTTCTTACGCGTTTGTTTCTTACCAGAAAAAGACAAATAAGTATGATTCCTATAAGACTATTATAATGTGCTATGGGAAATTGACATAATAATGATGCAATCTTATTTTTTTAATGTATGTTCCTAACAAACATCTGATGTAAAGAGCAATCCCTATTAGATGTTTTTTGTAATGCATGCTTTGTGGAATTTGAACTTTTTTCCCTGTCAGAAATATTTAACTGTTTTAGCATAGCAGTTCCTGTAAGTAAATATTAAACATGCCAGTTATTTACAATAAAATGAAGGCAACTACCTGTGAACAATCTAATTACTCTGAGGTGAGTTCCTTTTTATAAATTCACTCTGAGTTGGAAGTGCCAATCATTGTAAATCCCATACCTGCCACCTAATAATCTCCAGTTTACTGGTGTTAAAGGATTGTTCTCTACAACATATTCAATATTGGCCAAAGCAATATACAAGAACTGGTGATTTCCTCTTGCACCTGCTTTAAGAGCACCATGCTCTTCCTGTCAGCTGGTGAGCTTGCTTTGCCCTTCTCTGGGTCCTGAAGCACTGCTGTATGCACAGAGCCTGGCATAAGGGTCAGTGTGGAATGCCATCAGTCATTTGGCACCCTCAGACAGGCAGATGGGGACTTACTCCTGCTGCATCCTCAAGTGCAATCGCTTCCCACCCTCTTGGCAAGCTGAAGGCTTATGGGTTATGTCCTGCTACACTTCAGGAGCCAGTGTGGAAGCATGTGGGACCAGGCAGTGCTGACCTGTGGCATGGCTTTCTCCCTGTGCCCCACAACCCTCTCTCAAACAGCTGCCAGACATGGTTTGGAGCATAGCAAAGCCCAGGGACTCAAAACCAGCTTGGATGCAGCTGTAGGTGATGTTGTAGGTGAGTTATATGGGTGCAGGTGACTGTACCTGTGTCCCTCCCAGGGTGAGAGGTGACTCCCAGCTTTGTTAGCTCATGAGTTTAGATGTGGGCAATTCAGGCAGACTGGCCCATGAGGCAGGTCTCAGTGCTGGCCTGGCTTCTGTGCAGGGTGGAGCCTGGGCTGCTCACAGGAATTCTGCACATCACAGATCTCTTCCGAGGGATGCCAAGGTCCACGGCTCAGTCACTGCAGACAGCTTCTCCTGGGAAACAAACCACTGCTCCAGTTTTAACTGTGCATGGAACCAGGGCCAGGCAGAGACCTGTTCCATCTTCTGTCAAAACTTATTGTCCTAGGAATATTGATGCCATTTTAAATAGGTGTCCTGAAAATAGCTCTCTGCCTCTCTCGCCCCATTTACAGTGTGCAAAAATATTGCTCTTCCTTCTCCTTGAAACATCTTCTGATTGTCAGGTGGTGTTAATAGCAGAACAGGTATATTTTTCAACTACTCTTGAGCCCACACACAAATAATAAGAAAAGTGAGAGAAATGCGGTACATGAGAATGAGTGGTGAAACCTGTTGTTTTAACAAGTTGGAAATGAAAACATAATGTGGTACACAACTCATTAATTAATTTTATTACAACTTTATGCCAATTTTTATTAGATTTTTATTGGATTAGGAATTGAATTTTGAGATTATGTTAAAAATGTGATGGTGTTTGCCTATTTTCACAGCAGATATAAAATTTAAATGGTCTTATTTCAATATGTATTTCTTCTATAATTTAGCTTTTGCCATTTGGCAAAGTCTTTACAGTGAAATATTTGGCATAAAATCAAGTCTAACTCTTTGCAGTCAGAGATTAATGATCTGTCCATAAAGTTCCTTTACTGTATGGCTAATTCCCTTAGCATCAAGTGCTTCCACTTACTAATGTTACTTTTGCAGTTTGTAAATGACATTAACAAATAGAAGTCATTTTATGGTGGTCCTGTGGCATGACTAGTTCAAGTACTGCTACCTCTTCTTTCTTGCAATTAAAAGAAATATTTTAATCCAAATGGTACATCCGTCAGTGAACTGTCAGGAAGAAAATGCTAATAGGTAAATTCTTTCAAGTGCTCTGAAAGAATCTTATCACATGCATGGATTTAGTGAACATGCGCTGTCAGTTGATGCGAGCATTAGCAGTCATGCAAGAGTTGTCATTGATTTAGACACTGATCAAGAGAAGACTCTGTAGCACTACTGTTTTCCTTTTTTCCTTCCAGCCACAGACAGAAGAGCCTCTGTTCTCTGATGAGGCCTGTGTATGGATAAAAAGGGAAGCCATCTCTGGTATCACTGGCTAACACTCAGTTTTAATAAACATTTAATTGATCTAAGCCTTTACTTTTGTTAAAATGCGTCATAGTATATCACATTGAATACATTGGTATTTGATGCTACTATTTGAGGAATATAGCAATAAACAGAGAGAAACAGGACATTTAGTGGGTACAGTAAAATTTAACATAGGTGATTTTTTGCCATACAAATCCACTTCTGTTGACCTAAAAATTTTTTCCTAAAGGAAAATTTGTCTTCTTGGGCTTATTCTTTAACTCATCTGATCAAAACTCCCCTATTCTAGCCAAAAGCACAAAATAGGTTAATTTTATTTAATTTTAAATCTCTTCCTAAACAGCTTTTAAGGATAATCTTTGCTTCTATTTTTTATCCCGTTATAATTCTTCTATGCATTCTCGAATAATTGCATGCCACCTATGAAGAGTCATGAGAACAGATCATATTCTGTTTCACTGAGTGATACTCTGCACCCATCAGGTTCAGCTGCAGCACATGAATCAGAAGTAAGGAAGATTTCTTAGAGCACCACAGGTGTCCATTTAATCCCACCTTTTCTAAACCCAAGTAAAAGCACATGGCTGGTTTGCTATGTTTTGAAGCAATCTGTGTTTGTCCTAAAGGTTTGCACATTGATACACCTGCTGTTAAATTCAATTAACTTCTTTACTGGAATATTTCTTCTTGCCTTTCTCCTTCTTGCTGATGCAGCCCCATATTTGCAGGACACACTCTCCACTCTCATTCTCTAGTTACTTATACAGACTTATTTTATAACTGTTTGTGAACAGAAACAAATGCCAAGGCTCAAAAATTTTCCACATCTTGCAGCTCCATCAAAAGTGAATGAAGCCCAGAGAGCCTTGAAAAGTGGAGATTCTATAAAAAAACACAAGTGGCCTACAGAGAAGGGACCATGGCTAAAGACTGTGCTGTAGAATGAAACAGTTGTTCCTGTCAGGGTGCAGACTCAGATACTGATCAGCTTAATTCCATGTACCTGCAGAAAGATTGTGCTTGGGGCTTCATGCGAGGATGGTTCCCCCCTTTTATTTTGCACAGGATGTGGCTGCATGAATGGAACAGCCCTCAGACAGAAAACCCCTGCTTAAACTTAGAGGTAAGAGCATTGGGGTGTTTGTGCAACAACAGCCTTTTCAGAAGTAATCTGCTTTGTGTAAGGAAGAAATTACTTTGGTTGAGAATAGGGGTGACATTTTGATCTGTATATGAGATTTAGCTCAGATAAAGTGTAATACAGTCAAAATCTGCCTGCTTAAGGGCATCCAGGGTTTTCCCAGAATATCCTGTTTATAATTCTGTGGCTTTAGAAATAAAGAAACTTAAATAATTCAAGTGTAAAATTTCCACTGGAGTTCGATGATAGCAAGATTTTAATTTCTGGATGTACTGAGAAAAATGAATTTGACTGTTAAAGCATAGCCTTCATAATGCATTTCATTTCAGGTTTCATTGGACCTCACACAAACATGACTGATAGAATGGAAAAGCTTTAATTAGCTGTCAGAAATATGCTTCCCACATGGTTTTGGGAAAATACACTTTCAAGCTTGTATACGTTTTGCTACATTTTTTGTGGCATATGATATTTATGAAACAGTCATCTATTAATATCCAAATAGGACTTTATTATTTTTATAAGCTGCTTCATTGAAGGAATGCTCTGAAGCTTTTGAGTAACTTGAAATTCATTTAGGAGGAAATCCTGGAGCTGCTGAAGTCAGCAGATATTGTACTGCTGATTAAAGCACGAGCAGAATATTGCTCTTCTTGCTTTATGTCTTCTTTCATACAAATGTAGCAAGGCTATTCTCCTCTTCTTCCTACTCATTTGTACTGATATTTGTATCAAAGAGCAGTTGAAAAGTCTCTGAAATACCTCTGATCTCAATATATATTTCCTGTGAATATATGTAGTGAGATGTAGTTCAGGTGTTAAAGGTGAAATATTAACTATATGTAAGATTTTCAAAAGCTCTTCATATTAATTATATGTATTTCCTTTGAAATTACTGGGATTTTTTTACTTTGACATAATTTGGAGCAGGATTAGGAAGAAAGAAGTCAGACTATGACTAAATTTGTGTATGGCACAACCCGAATCCATTTGATGTTGATTAACAAAATTGTTCATTTACTTCATGAAACTTGGTGGTTATGACACAAAAAATACAGTGATAATATATCATATGAGTATTGTGGGCTGAAATTTTATTGATTTGTAAGATCTAAACAAAGGATAAAATGTTGATCCATTTTCAGTGAATAACACTTAAAAATGCAATTATATAGACTTCATTGGAATTATTTATATGGTAATATACTGGTGGATATGAGTAAAGTTATAAGAATCTGCTCTAAAGAGGGAAAAGAAAACAATATTTATCTTGTAAAGTGCACAGAAGTACTAGCTGCACCAGCCAAATGATAGCAACCTTCTTTCCATTAAATATATATATTGTTGCACAGTGAAATGAATGGTACAATATAAAACTAACACAGTTCTGGTTTTACCCAGGAACAGTGGGCCAAATAAACACTTAAACTGCAAAATGATTACTTTACTTTCCTAAGTGCAGCTGAGAAAAGTGGCACGTACCACTGCAGCAGTTGTGGGCTATAACTTGTAAAAATATTATTGAATGAACACAGTCATTTGACCAGTTTAACTGCTTCTTGCTGCAATATGTAAGTTTCATATAGGTAAGTTTCACCCATGGAAAATTCATATAACATTCCATTATACACGTTAAACTTATGAAAACATTGTTATGTTCAAGATAATTCTTTTCTTACTTTTTTTTTTTTTTAACATCCGAAGTCTACTTTATCTGCTTTGGAATTAATTAATTTCTTCTGTGCAATAGCTGATTTTCTACCATGTGTACCCAGAAAGTAAAGCCCTCTATTGAGCATCATATTTAGCTGAGAAGATCCAAATCAGGCACTCCCTGAACATTGCTCTCATAAGCCACAACCAAGGATTATGGCTGTCAAATTTTACACACAACTGTTAGCAGCCAAATATTTTATCATCTCCTCCAAGACCTTGACGTTGGCATCATATGTCTTTTGATTGCTAAATAAATGCTTTGTATTTAAATGACATCTTGTATAAAAAGAGGACTTGTTAATGAGAATATTGTGTTGACTGGTTGATAATATTGTCTTTTTGGTGACTAAGTCCCATACCTTTGGCTACAGGATAATGAGAATAAAGGTACTAAATTGCTTTTTTTTTTGTTAATTTTGCACTTCTTAAACCAATCTGTTCAAACATTTCCCAGGTGTCAGGTGCACTAGTAGAACCAGAATAGGTACACACCAGTAAGGAGGTGAGTTTAATGGAGAGCACAGATCTGTGTGTAGAAGAAATGTCTGTAGAAGAAATGTTGTACTGGCTTTGTATCCTTTTTACACAAGTATGCAATCAAATGCTTTTACACGTGTTTTTAAAACAAATCTACTGGAATCTTTAAAGTTAATCACATGCATTCTCCCTTTGTTACGCAGAATTGAAGGTGAGCAGCCCAGTTTCCTTGTAAAGACGTGTATGCTGTGCAGGTTGAACAGTTTTGGATGGTAAGAGAGAGTCACTTCACCCCTTCTGGCATGTAGTATTGGAGTCCCATGTGCTTTAATGACAGTGACCCGGGGGCTGCCTGGGTTTGGCTGATCAGGTCTGAAAAGTCTGGAGTCCTCAGCCCAAGACAGATATGGACCTGTTGGAGTGAGAACAGAGGGCACCAGAGGGCTGGGGCACCTCTCCTGAGGACAGGCTGAGAGAGCTGGGGCTGTGCAGCCTGCAGAAGAGAAGGCTCTGGGGAGACCTTATTATACTTTTAAAGGGGGCTAAAAAAAAAGATGGAGAGAGACGTTTTACATGGAAAGATGGTGGTGGGACAAGGAGAAACCACTTTAAACTAAAAGAGGAAAGATTTAGATTAGATATTTGGAGGAAATTCTTTACTCAAAGTGTGATGAGGCAGTTCAACAGGCTGCCCAGAGAGGCTGAAGATGGCACACCCCTGGGAGTGTCCACAGTCAGGCTGGATGGGGGTCTGGGCAGCCTGAGCCTGGAAGCTGGAAGGGTTGGAATTAGATGATCTTTAAGGCCCCTTCCAACCCAAGCTCTTCTATGACTCTATGATTATTTCAATCCCATATAAATATTCTTTTTTCATTGAAATTCCTTAACAGTCCAAGATTAATTAAATGGATTTTGGTTTTGATGAGACTATTTGCATGATCTAGTAGTCTATTGATGTAGTTAATATTAATTCAGGTCTTAAATACTTGTAACAATGTAATATTTTCAAGCATTTTCATCACTTAAATTACACAACAAGATACATTTCTATTCCCTCTATTGCTCTTGTAAAATTGAAAATACATGCAGAGGGGAAAACCGTAGGCACAAAGGCAAATGCAGTCTCCCATTGGCAAGAGTTATCTTGCAGAAAGATTTGTGAATGTGGTGGATTGGAAGGATTTGAACAAAGTCAGAAGCTGATAGCCCTGGCCCCAGCCAGGCACGATGCAGGCAGGTGCTGGACAGGCTTCCCCCGCTCAGCCCCTGCCAATCCACATCCCCCGAGCTGCAGCCCTGCAGCTGTTCCCCTCCCTGCCAAGATATGTGCTGGTGGCTTGGGCATTTGGAAAAATGCAATTGCTGCACAAATACATTTCAGGTCTCCAAAAGGCAGTGAATTAACCCACTGTTTCACTTCCAGTGCAATGATTTTTTAAATTCCTCTTTCTAAGACAAAGCCTCCTGTTTTTCTGCAGGGCACAGCAGTGGGTGCCCTTTTCATTCTTCCTCTAACTAACTGCTATATCCTGATCTTTGTAGTTATGCTGGAATATGATGATTTTAAAAATGAGCCCACTTTTCTTACAGAAATAATATTTTCTTTGAGCCATATTTATGAAATTAACAGGCTGAGAGGAAATATTTGAAAAATTTGGGGGCAGATTTCCTACCCTTTGAAGCAGTGATGAGCTCTCTGTGCTGACAGTGATCTAAGTGTCAACAGAGGGGTTGCTGGAAAGAGACATTTATCTTATCTAGCTCTTGAAAGGCTACTCATCTCACTAACTGGTTTGATATATGCTTTGTTGTACTGCAATGAGTCCTGAACAACTGTATTTTGAAAGAGATCTCAGGGTTTTAAATCTAGGTCACACTTTTCAGTCCTGATTCAAGAGCAGCATTGTAGAAGAGTTGCAAACTTTAGCTCATTGCTGGCAGGGATCAGCAGGATCAAAGCTGTGAATTGACTGGTGGTAAAAAGGAGTTATGATTATTTAATGAACTACTAGAAAGGCTACTGATTCATTGACAAATATTCATATTCATGTTCTCAGTCTTTTTCAAGGACAGGATTTTAATTTACTGTGTTTTATGCCAGAACTGAAGTGAGGTCTCTGAGGGTATGTAGTAGGTGGCCTGCGCTGTGCTGACATGCAGTAACCAGTTGTGCTGAACACTCATCTCTTTTCCCAGGATCACCCTACTGATGTAGATGAACTCCAGTTCCAACATTTCATTTCTATTCATTCCAGGATAAAAGAAAAATGCATTGCTTAACAGCACAATTTTTACTTACTGCAGTTTCCCACTTTCAGATTTGGACACAGTGGGTAAGGAGACTTTGAATGACAACTGGGTTGGAAGGTACCTTAAAAATAATTTAGTTCCAAAGCCCTGCCATGTGTAGAGACATCCACTAGACCAGGCTGCACAAAATCCCATCCAGCCTGGTACTGAGCAATTCCAAGAATGGGGCATCCACAGCTTCTCTGGGCAACCTGTGCCAGGGCCTCACCACCCTCACAGTAAAAATTCCTTCCTAATGTCCAATTTCAACCTGCACTTTCAGTTTGAGGCCATTTCCCCTGGGTGAATCACTCCATGCCCTTGTGGAAAGTTCCTCTCCAGTTCTTTTTGTAAGCCCCCATAATGTACTGGAAGATGCTATCAGGAATAGTGCGAAAGGGATATTTATTTGCAAGGTTCTTCTTTATTTTCTCAAGCATCAGATTAAGCTGCATCAAGAAACCACTACACTCTTCTGCTTTCCCTCTCTCAAAAGAAACCCCATTCTGCACAACCAATTTTGCCCTTTCCCTAGAAAGAAAAAAAATGATTATTTCTTTCCTTCAACCATTTGTTTTCCCTTCTTTAGTGAATATTCCATTTTATTGTATTAACAAAATATGGTTCTATTTTCTTTCTTTAAATGAAAGTAAAATGCTTATTCTTAAGGAAAAATAAACTTAGAAAAGCAGAGAGCAAGAAGGAATTACGGGATATTTATTTATTGTACAGAGTTAATATTTTTCAACAGTGGGACATGTGTTCCATCACAGAAATAGTGAGGGACACCTCAGCAGTTCTCCAGAGTTCCTGGTTCTGTTAATATCTGAAGTCACATGCTGCCTATTCTTGGGATCTTTTTGCAGAAAGGTAACTATGCTTGGTAATGTCAGACAGTGTTTGTTGAGAGCCTGAATCTGTCACTGAGGAAAGCAACAGCCTGTGTATATTTTCTGTATGTAGTAACAAAGGAAAATTTTTAAATGTTGAAACTAGGGAATATTTTTATAATCTCAAAATTTGGAAACAGGAATAGTAAAAAAATAAGCAAATCACCTGTTTTCCTCACCTCCCAATAGAACATGGATTTTAGAAAGAAAATAATTTTAAAAATCCTGCACAAATCCAAACAACATAGTTCTTATATTCTAAAAATATATTTAGCATTTTGATGAATATGAGCCATTTTCCCTTGGGGAAAGGAAAGAAGCTGAGTGATACATCAAAAATCTATGAGTGAAGGTGGATCAGTCCTTAAGAACTTGCTGGATGATCCCAGGAGGAATTTCTCAAAGTGGAAGAAGTTAGACCTTTAACCTTCCCAAGGAGATGTACAAATTTCAGGCTGAATAGTGCTGCAAAGATGAGGTAATTCTACTGCACTGGACAGATAATAAGAGGGAAATTTTACCCTGGAAAGCTTGTGATCTAAGATGTATTAAGGACAAAGAATAGGAGAATAAAATGAAAGTGGTTTAATTGCTGGTATCCCACAGGTGGGGAGGGCTGCCCTGCTGGCCCTGCTCAGGGCTCAGGGCCCTGAGTGGCTGCAGCCAGATCATCCCCAGGCTGGCCAATGGGGCAGGAGGCCAACGTGCCCTCTGGGATGAGCTCCTTCAGTGCAGCTCCTCCAGTCAGTGCAGCACCTTTTCTCAGTGGTACTGGCTTGCAGCTGGCAGGACAGAGCAGCTGAACAGCTGCTGGATTCCTCCTTGTGCAGCTGCTCGTATCTGGGTATTTAAGGACTTGTGTGACTTCAGGGGGCATGAAAGTCTTTGGAAGTGCACCAAAACCGGCAACCTATCACAGCTGTGAAAGAGCTGGGACAAATCTAAGGTGATTAAATCTGAAGGAAATTTACCTTCCTGGTTCTGAGTGTTTTCCTACAATGTGCTGATGAGCATTTTATCTGAGCACATGTAACTAAGTAAATTCAGTAGGCTTATTTATTATCCCACTTTATATGGGCCCATTCTTTGTTACAAGACCTCCAGCCAACAATGCCCTATGTACACAAAGTCCTGTGTACATAAGTGCTAAATAATATTTCACATTGGGTTATTTTGCTTGATTTGAATGAACAAATAGAAAAATGAAGAGGTCTAAGCTTTCAAAATACCTGTGCTGCATGAGGATATAGCTGCAGGCAGCAATGCTGAATGCTTCAAATCCCCCTACGCAAAGAAGTGAAGAATTATTTCTAACTTCCTGAAAATTATTGAATCTTATTGTAATATCTTTTGGAAAATCAAAGAAAATTGCTTTCATCAGATTGTAAGTAGGCACATTTTTTCAATAGTTTTGTGTAAGAAAAGAGAGTTTGGTAACAGCTTCACTTTGATGATTTTGTCTTAAAAGACAAAATATCTGAGAATTTCTTAGAAATTCAGAAAACTCTGAATACTCAGCCAAATTCAGTAACAATAACATCCATGAAGTGATTTTGAAAGAAAATATTGACCAAAACCACAGAATAACTTCCTTTCACTTTAAAGCTTGCAAGATACTTTTAAAACTTTGCCTGACCACCAATGAAGTAAAAATTGGTTTACCAGTAGTTTCAGTGAACTCAGGAATGGTATAAAATGCTTTACTTAAAATTAGTGCTTATGGTTTGCAAGATGCAGCAGCTGTAGTGGCAATGCTTGCTTGACAAATCTGATATTGTTTTTTTAGACAGTCCAGGAAGCTTCATTGTCTTTATAGGATAATGTACATGGCTCCCCAGCATGCTTACCATGCAAATCAAACCTCAGCCTGGCTATGAGATGTAATTAATAGTTACACATGGAAGATTACTGGAAGCACAAGCCTTCTTTCACCAAACATCAATTAGAAGAAGAGTAATTTTAGAGGCTCTGTGAGTACTGAGTACTGTTTGGTGTAGACCTCCCACACAGAGATCAAGTTGGGCCAAGAAAAAGCTGGGCCATCTTAAAATGCATTGGTTTTATTGTTATAATGGAAGACAGCAGGAAAGAAAATAACAGAGAAGTAAGACATCCCTCAAAACAGCATTTCATTATCTCATTCATTTCCTAGAAATTCATAATACTAAATGAAATTCTTGTCAACTTCAGCAGTCCACATCTTGTGCAGCCAATGTAAACTGGTGCTCTCTTATCAAACCTTGTAGGAAATGGGCTCATCCACATTACCCACCTCTTCCTACTGACTGTAGGGGAAACAAAGACTAACTTAGACTATAAACACTAAGATGCCCAAAGATAGATGAGATAATCCTTTCCTTTTGGATGCTGTGAGCTGAAAATTCTGGAGCTCCATTCATAAGAATATTTAACTATTTTCCTTTTTGTTATACCTAATGCTCAATAAAATCACGAGACAAATTTCTACCAGTTGAAGTGAGAAGCTGTGCTGGCCCAGGATTTCTGCATTCATGTAGAGTTGCCAGTAATAGATTTCTTTATCTGTTGCAGCAGGAGATTATCACAGTTACAGCTCTGCTGATGACGAACCTCAGCCTTGAGCACATGACCCAGGAGCATTCTTTTCATCAGATGACATCAGCTGCCACTTTAGGCAATGCAGTAAGTGGACTAAAGCCATGATGTATGCACAGACTTCTTTAAAAAGTGGGATCAGCTCAGGTTTTATCAAAGCAGAGTTTTAAACCCTTGGATATGAAGAAATCAGGACAGTATACTTTTACATACTGAATAAAATCAGCCCCCTGACACTTAATAAGCTGCTTCAACTTGTGCATTAACACTGTAAAAACAGTTGATTTTGTAACACTGAACTACAAAACTTAACTTGTGAAGCATTAACAGGATATATTTTTCTTTCTGTAAATCTCTACTAATCTTACAGCCGCTGAACTGGTGGCTCAGCAGTAAGTAAACATGTCACTTGGGGACAAGTTATGTGAACCCATTGACAACCATGTTCTATCACTTGATGCAATTGCACATGTTAAGAAAAGCTCTTTTAAAATAGAGGTGCCATTTATTGTCAAGCTGGTCAGTAATTTTGCAGTGTGTTGGATGACAGAATATGTGGTGATAGATAGAAACTATGAGAAGAGCAAAGCACCAAAGCATTTTGTGAAATTAAAGATAGCCTAAGGCTTAATAAAAATTCTCAAAGAGGCAGCATATTTTGAGGAACAATGAATGCAATATAACAGAGTCACTTCCAAAGAATTATTCTCCAGGATCCAACTAACACACACACCCCTGACAAACTAAGCAGCAGAAAAGCAGACAAAGGAGTACAAGAAGATCAATTAAAATTTAAAAGTAAACCCAGTTTTTAATACTGAAATGTAATGTAATCATTAAAAAAACCTCCACATCTATTAGCCAAGATGGGTACTAGAAAACATCAGTGTGTAGGAAACACAGTCTGAAAGAGACTAGCAACTGTGAAGACATAAAATGCAGAATTTTTAAATCTGTTCAGATTAAGTTATGGCCTTCAACTACATGTATGGTTTCTGCTATGTGTTCTGAAAACTATCAACTAAAAGTCTATATCATATAGTTTATGTCTTTTAAGACCTTGGCTTTTTTGAGTAGACTAAAGCCTGTACTTTAGCAGGCTGGACTGTAGCATTCAGAAACTGGAGGAGCAGCTTGCAGCAGCCAGCATTGCTTTGTAACTTGTGTGAAGGTTTGGTCTTGTTTTTTTTCAAAACCACAACCATAATACATAGCTATTTTTCCAGTTTAGGATGAGCCCAGCCCACAGAGATAATGCTGTTCTGGTATGCCTACCCAAGCTCTCCTAATGATGGAGAGTGTTTCTTCAGTTAAAAGCTGTCTCCTCTATACCCTGTCTACTTCACTAATTATTTTTCTCTCTTTGGTGTGGGACTTTGTCTCTTCTTTTTTGCCATTCTTTACCAAGTCCCTGCAGGAAAATGAGGTTTGCTGAGACCACTGGAGCTGTGTTGCTGTATGCTATTTAGAGGGGATTGACTTGTGTTTCAGAAGCTGAACAGCCAAAGGATTTAATCTCAAATTCTAGGGGTACATTTCAGAGTAAAAGTGGTGAAAACATGGCATTAAAGCAGCAAAGAAGGGGACCCGATTTAGAGGCAGGAAGCCAGATGTTAATTAATAAAACCAACATAACAGGGCTATTTGGCTTGCCGAGAACATTCTCTCAGCTGCCTGTTTGTAGGCTGTTTCTCAGTTAATCAGTTCTGCTGCATTAAATTTCTTTAAAAGAAATTTTCTTCTTTGGTTGCTTAGAGCCCTGTTGAATCAAGCTGAAAGCTCTGTGAGGGGTGCTGAGCCAGGCCAGCGAAAGTAATTTATAGAACGTTACAACTCTACTGCTACCTTCAGCAGCGTTCAATTTACATCTGCAAATGTCCCTGCCTGTTTCACACAGACAATTAAGCTCATTCTGTGAGTAGTGCTCACTCAGATGGCTCTAAGTCCCAAGCAGGGTGAGTTTTCAGTTGTGAGGCTGGAGCAGTACAACCCCAGGCACAAGGACCCAATAGTGTGGACATGACTGTTTCTTCTGCAGCTTCTGCTGTACACTTTTATCACATTATATCACTGCAAGTGTAAGTCACTGTTAGAAACAAAATGCTTTAAAACTATTAAACTGCCATAAAGTTCCTGTCACTTAAACCTCCCAGGAACAGATTTCATGTTGCCTGTTATGTCAACCAGAATAATGCATTGTTTTCAGCTATTCACTAAAGGGGAGTCAGACCAGCAGAGGAGAATGTAAAAGTTGATTCATCAATAAAATCTTTAGTAAACCATTTAAGTGGGTTATTTCTCTATCAGATATACTTTAGGTTATGTTTTTATTAGGCTAGTGCCAAGAGATTCCTCCAGCTGTTGTGTCAGAATAAGTGAGTGCTAGCATCAAGGAGACATTCTGCCCCAGAGGTTACAGTCTTAGCATATTTTTATTTAAATACGCAGGCTACCTGAATGTGGCAAATAATTTGTGTATTCTTTCAGAATGCCATTGATAATAATAATGGAATAAAGTGGATCCTTTATTTTTCTTGAAGCAATGCTTCAAGATTTTTTTTGAGATATGTGAGCTGAACTTAACCTAAACCACTCTATGATTCTAATGGAAAGTGATGGGTTCTGAGGTATTCAGGGAACTACAGGCAAGACTAACTTAATTGCCATTGGATGTCATTCATGGGTCAGCAAAGTATAGGGCTTCTGTTACTATATGGAATTAACAGTCTCAAATGATTCCATTTCAAAGTTAGGGGAGAGGATGCCTCACAGATGGAAAATAAAGCATCTTAGACATTCAAACACAGGTGAGATTACAATACAAGTGGAAACTGGGGAGCACATGAGTGCCCCCAAAGCAATGGGAATTAAGATGCCCATTTTTAACCTGAGGATTTCATACTGGCTATCTTGGACAACTCCCTGCTTGGTTCTTGGTGAGCCCCAGGCTGAGGCAGAGCAATCTCCCTGTAAGTTACTTCAGGGTCGTCCACAATCACACTTTATTCTGGACTGTGGAGTTCATAAATTGTGCCAGACATTTATGGCCCTTTGTGGGACTAGAGCTGGACTCTTCATTCAGATTCTGGTCCCTGGGATGACATTGTCCTTACTGGGTCACCTGAGCTGACAAATTAGATGATGCTTGTGGGTTCCTTCCAACTCAGGATATTCTATGATTCTATGATCTTTTATCAGTTTCCTGCCTTTGCATAAATAAAGGGTTTTTTAGAGATGATAAATGGCAATGATAAAGGAAACTCCTTCTGTTAATTAAAAGTGGAATAATACATTTGCTACATGAAGCTTTGCACAGGGTTTGGGTAGTCAGAAATCTCAGTAGCAAGCTCTGTTCTCTATCACACAGGGAGGAAAGGATGACAGGAAAATCCAGTGAACTTTGATTTGGAAGAAGAAAACCTCTTTTTCTTTTTTTTATTTTTTTTTAATGTTTTCAAACACTTAGAAGAAAGAAGTGTGAAGGTGGAGGAAGAGCAAAGAGGTCAACACCTTTGAGCAATAAGATAACATTTGCATGGTGGCTGGCAGGGGGCAAGAGAGGCACAGAAAAGACAGTAAACACTGATGTTTATTTTAGAAAGGAAAGAAGAATTGCAGAATATGTTTTATTAAATAAACTAGAAGCTGAGCAGTCTTAGATGGCCTAATCCATGTACCTTTGGATGGGCTCAAGTTATGGCTGCAGTGACTCTTGCAGTGGTTCTGACCCAAAGCAATAGAGTCAAAGAAGAGCCCCCATTAACTCTCCCAAGCTTTGGATCAAACCCGTGATGAATTGTGCAGCTCACTGGCTTATAGCTGAGCTATGCTAGCTGTCAAACAACCAAAAAGTCTCTCCCCTGGGTAGCTTGGCATATAACCCTTAGGTATCCTTACAAATCAACATGGGGAATGACATGCAAAGAAAGGAAAATGGGCATTTCTGATGTCAGACACCATCCGTCTTCAATTAAGTTTGCTTCCGAAATGTTTCAGGGATCCAAGCTCTTTTTGAAAGCCCAATTGACCCAGAACTCTCTAACAAAGCAATCCTTAAGACCAGCCACATCCTTAATTTGTTTACTTGATGGGGGGTTCTTAATGCCATAAACCCCAGTGCAGAAGTTAATAATTTCATACATTATCACTTTGAATATGCAATAGAAAACTCAAGGCAGCTGTTTGAACTTCCCTTTAAAAGAGGACAGATTGCCTTTATTGTGTGCACTACTTCATGGCTTGTTTGAGGCCAGGGCAATTATGGGATGAATGACTTCCCTTTAGCTGTTGATGTGTAGGCTTGTTGTTGTGTGTGCATTGTTTTGGGCTTTTTGTTATTGGCTGTCTTTGTTTTGTTTTGTTTTGTTTTTAATGAAACTGGAGGCCATGTGATAAAGCCACAAAAAGCTGACAGGTAATGATCAAAAAAGGGAATGGCCAACGCTGACTTGGCATTTTATTGTCTTGTAAATATAGAATTAAAATAACAATTACATTTCTGTGGAGGCCATTCTTACTGGTTTACCACTACAAGGGTGGTTGTGATTTTGTGCTTTCAACACCACAGAGAAGAAGGCAGAAAGCTTGTCAAATTCTGCTGCTTTTTTCTCTCTGTTGGGTTGCAGTGGTTTTTCCTGTGGGACATTTTGGTAACTAAATAAAAAGGTATTAATTTTTGTTTACTTGTGCTGCTGATGACCTCATGAAGTTCATGAAAGCTTCATACAGTTCCTTCTAACTAAATTTTTTTCAGATTTTGGAAATAATGCAATATTATCCTTAAACTGAAATTATATATCTGGGAATAAGGAGATTTCTGTAGAGCCGAACTGACTACCTTGTAGAGACTTTCCAATGAACTGCTCTGTATTGCTCTGCAATTGCTAATTACTGAAGAAACAGAAGTCAGAAGACCAACTCTATTGCCAGCAGACAACTATTTAAGAAAGTACTTCAATGTGAATGAAAAAAAATTTTGTTCTAAGAGACACCAGCAAGATACAAAAGGCAAGGAACATCTTGGAACTGGGAATGTTCCATGTCACGGAGACTATGTCTTGTATGGATGTTTGCACATTAATCTACTTAATAAAGTGTTGACAAACATTACCAGAAAAGAAATGCTGATGTATGTATCATACCTGTCCAGAAGACTGCACTAAATAGGAAGTAATTCTAATTAAATAAATTAGGGCTTATGGCAGGAAGGAATAAGAATATTCTGATTCAATAAATTAGAGGTTGTGACAGAAACTTGAGACAAGTTATTTACTCATTGCCACATTCTTGTATAGATGGTGAGAACCAAACATGGGAATAAAAGCACAAAACCATGTTTCTGTTTTTGAGCCTCAATGTTATTGCAGTGGGTTCAAATAGTGCTGCCTTTCGGTCCTCCAGAATTTCAGGGCTGTTCACATTTGTTTAGTTCTTTACACTTTCTGGACTGAGTAAAAGAAGAGAAATTGCAATTAATTAGGATGTATAATTGTTCACTGCAAGTCATTCTAGTGGAAATATTGCCCTTTTCCTTAGTATATCTGTCTTACACTGTTTCAACGAACACAAGCACAGATACACATATATGGTAACATCCCACAGGTCTGGAGGTACATATAGATACACAACAAATAAGACTTTCCAGCTTTTTTAGACTCAAATCTTACTCTTTTTCCTTTAAAGCTACTGCTTTCTCTAGGGACTTGCCTCTGTTCCTGCTGCCCCCTGGGAGACAGGCTCCTGTGCATCCTGGCAGAGGCTGCCCTGAGAACACCTTGCTGAGGCTTTGCTAAGGTCAGGTCTCACTGAAGATGCTCTATTCCAGTATATTCCCAATTAATAAACTTTCCTCTACATTTTATAGTAGGAACATGGAGCAACCTGATGTCCTTGCCCATCTTACCTATGGGCTGTTAGACCTACTTAATTAATTAAAGCTTCTAGTGAGATTTAATCAAATTATCTTAGATAAATAGCTTATGAAATGAATTATTAATCCATTACATATTTACATACCCTGTTGAATCTCTCACATATTCAGCCATAAAAAATATATTACCAGTTCTTTGTCAATTACTTAAATATGTTGGAATTATTAGAAAATATTTTTCAGATTTTTTTTGTGACTTAGAGGAATGAATAGAAGTGTTCAGGATCATGTAAAACAACTTCTGCTTTGGTTTGGAGTCTTCTTGAATTTTGAAATTCCTTTGACATAAATTATGTCAGTTATATAAACAAAAAGGAAAAGTATTATATTCTGAACATATAGAGAAAGAACACTTGTATCTATACATGAACATACTTTTATTCTCTGTAATTTACTTTTTGATTGAACATATTTGCAGAGATTGACAAGATTTCATGAAAGGTTTTGTTCCATCACCTACGTTTTTGGAATATTTTGGTTAAAATTTTTGTACTTCTGACCTTTATTGCTGCTATTTCCAAGCTGATCATGAAACTTAACTTCCTAAGTTTGATCGCATGCATTTATTCTACTTTTCTATGACATACAGTGAAAAAAATATAATTTTATTGCTGCTATTTCCAAGCTGATCAGGAAACTTAACTTCCTAAGTTTGATTGCATACATTTATTCTATTTTCTATAACATACAGTGAAAAAAATATAACCCTGAATTAGAATCCCAAGAAAATATTTTTCTATGCTAAAGCAAAATTAATTATCTTGTTAGTATGAAAACATATATATATATGCTGAATTATTTTAAAGTTCTACCTGTAATGCAGATATAGTAATTCAAAAATGCTCATCAAAAGCTGTAGAGAAATCTTGGAAAGAGCTTAAATAGCCTTTTGAGGTTTATTTGCATAATTAATTTTTAGAACTTTAATTAACAAGACTCTGTTTTTCTTCCCACTTGTGTTGCAATTTCCCATGCAAATACAATTTAGGGATTGCTATTCTTATTCTACCAAAAAGACTGTATATGTGGATAGCACTTAAATCCAATTGCCATAATGCAAAGTTAATACTCTGGACATGTCTGATATTAAATGTGGGAGTTTTTTTACTAAACCAATGTCATACATTTAAGGCCTTTTTTTTTCTTGATTAGATAATAGCACTGAATAATAACATGCTAAATATTGTCAACCTCTATAAAGTTGTCTTCGTTCATTCATCAAACCAATTTATTCATTATATTTGATATTTGACCTAATTTGAGTTACATTCATAGGAATTACCTTTGAAAAAGGAAATTCAGAGTGAAAAAGTACAAAAAGCTATAGTGCTGTCCTAATAGTATCTACACTGCACCATCCACAAGACAAGAGCCTCCTCACCATAATTACAGGAGTTTGAGAAGAGATACCTGACAAGCTTTTACCTTTCTTAACAGCAAGTCATCCTGGATACAGAATACCCAAAGTGTTGTGTTGAAAGTCTCTCACATTCTATGAAGTTACACCAGAGAATTCCAATTCCATTAGTCTGTGATGAATAAAACCAGCATTTACTTGTAGCTATACCAGAACACTATTTTTCTGGTGGGTTTTAACCTAACACATGATATAAAACACACTTCTGGGGAAAAATTAGTGGAAATGGTAGAACTGGTTTGACAGCTATTTAGAATAAGGAGTTTGATTTACCTGTAGTTTGAAGGAATATGAAAAGGTCAAGATTACACTTCCATTTTCCCTTCCAAGATCACTTTAATGATACACAATACACTGTAAGTCTTAGCTTGTGATGAACTATAAGAATACAGTAAAATGGGAATGTTTGTATTGCTCAATGTTTAATTCATGAAATGCTCGAATAAATATGCAAATTTCTATATTAGAGGCCATATATACACTTCAGCTATATCCAGCACTGTTAATCAAGGCATGTAGCCTTATGTTAAGCCTCTGTTTTAAGAAAAACAGAGGAAGTTTTGGAAAAATAAAATGAATGAAAATTAATTATAATTATTTTAAAAGGCTAAGCAGCACTAGTTCCTTGTGCAGTTATGAAAATCTGTTTCTGCTAATATGAAGACATGATGTGCCTAATATGATCCTTTCTGTCATGATAACCCTATGGGGTGTAAGAGCCATTTTAACAACAGGGATTACAAGTGCCACTTTTACCATTACATGTGTGACACCCTTTGAATTGTATATTCTAAGCAATATTTCTAACATAGGATTATTGTTAGTAGTTTCTACTTTTTTTTTTCATTTCAACTGGATGTTTACAATTTGAAACAAAAAATTACCACCCAAGTTTCATGGGCTGCATTTAGAATCCTCTAAAAATACCACAAGAAATAAGTACTCTCTCCTGTTCTTCCAATATCTTCATTAATATTTTATATTCTGTTTCTCAGTATTGTTATTATTGTTATTATTCTTGTTATTAATATGAACTGACTCTGATATAGTAAACAGTGAATGTAATAGAAACAGAAAATATTTTCAATAATTCACAGCTGAAGTTATTACCATGCCTGCAGGCAAAGGAGAAATTTCAGTACACCTCAGCAGCTGACAGACAGACTGTGGATAAAAGTTCAAAAAGACATGTGGAAAAAGCCCATATTTCTCAAGAATTCTTCCTGAAGCCAGGAAACTTAATAACCAGCCCAATAAATAAATTAAAGCCTAACCAACCTGGTCTGACCTCATTGCTGACCCTGCTTTGAGCAGGAGGTTGGACTAAAGACCTCTGAGGTCCCTTCCAAGCTCCATTATCATACATACTGTGATGTGGGTGTATTTCTATGAATATGTTTTAAACTGTTCACATGCTTCTGCCATGCTCCAGTGTTGCTGAAGAGCTTGCAAAGAAGGCAAAACAACCATGTCCTAATTGTAAATAAGGATGATAGATCTCACTCCTGAAAAATTTTAGCAGACATTTCCTGAAGCAGACCAGGTGTTTTGCAGCAGCTCCCATGTGTGGAACTTAGCAGTTTCCAGACAATGATAAATGGAAGTCTTACAGCTGTCTTTCAGGAACACAAAAATACCACAATGTTCAGTTCTAAACTCACTTGTCAGTCAATGTTACACAATTTTTTGTATAGAAAGAGAATCTTAATATTTCACCTCTCATTCCTGCAATGATAAAAGCAAACAAACACCCTCACCCATTTTAATCTAAGAATTACTACATAATTGGGTTGATATTAATAACACTATCAATAATTATAAAAGTTTTGTAGGTGCATCTATTTTTAATGGCAACAAGGCATGGAGAAAGAGAACCGATTATTATTATTATTATTATTATTATTATTATTATTATTATTAGTTGTTGTTGTTGTTGTTGTTGTTGTTGTTGTTGTTGTTGTTGCTTCATTGTTGCTGTTATTACTATTACTATTACTGCTGTTAATTCTTTTTAAATGTTTACTTGGAGAAAGGTGACAAAATTAAGGCTTTGGAAAAGAAAATCATCTGCCAAACCATCTGAAAGATGTAGTAAATAGTAAAACCACACTAATTACTACAGTGTGCTACCAACAGCCTGGCATTAGCATCTAATCTTTCTCTGTTTGACACTTGGCATTGTGCTGCTATACCAATTGTCTGAATTACTTTTTGTTTTTAAATTATTGACTCTTAAATTCATAAATTATGAGATCAGAATGGGCCATCAAACATCTACTAGAAAACAGTGCTTTGGCACTTTCTGTATCAGAGTGACAGCTCCTGTCTGAAACTAATAAACTTCACTAAAATACCTAGAAAATTTTAGGCAGTGCTACAGCATGCTCTCTGTTATTCCAAATTTATTTGCTTGTTTCAGTTCAGATAGATATTTACATCTCATCTAATTATCTAGTCTTTTTTTATAAACAGAGAGAAATAAACAGTTGTAAGTTGCAGTATATTACCGAGAATAAATGCGTAAATTAGATTAGATCAATCTTTTCTTAAAGAAGGACCTGGTGACTAGCACAGGTACAGACATCCACCCTGCAGAAATTCAACACACTGAAGGTTTCCCCAGGTAGAGTTGTTCAGTACCTTATCCTGGTTGTTTAAATTTGTTATCATTTATTCCTTTCAGCCTTAACATTCTAGTTAAAGGTGCACACTCACAGAACAACTCCTGCTGAGTCAGCCTGCTCTTGGACATGGGCCTCTCTCCTTCCAGCATTCGCCAATCCCTGGTTTTATTAGAAGAATCCACTGTTTTACCTATCCAGTAAGCTACAGAAAGATCAGGCCATTATCTATATTTTGCAATAGCCTGCTGGTTGTAACATATTCCTAGAAAATGTGGCTGTAAGGATCTTTTCTGTTTTCAGATTTGGGAGCTTTGTGCTCATCATTCAAGAGACTGTCCTTACCAAATGCTCTTCAACATCCCCACCACGTCCTGCTCCATTCCATCTTTCCTCCTGGAGCTGGAAAATCAAACAGTGAGTATTTAGAAAGTCATAGGCTAAAGGACAGGGAGAAGGTAATCTGATTCTATTTTTCTCTTTAGACTTGAAATGCCTCTTGAAATGTGAAATATGCTTTTCTGACAGAAAAAACTCAAAAAATCATGTTTCCCCACCCTCTGCAGGAACTCTAGCTACTACACTGTTAAAGAAATATGATGTTATAAAGAGATGTTATAAAAAGATGCTATTATTTTATTATTTTCTTTAAGTGAGCTATTCCATGAACAGACAGACACATAAGTGTGAAACTTATTGGAGAACAAATCTGACAGGCAATTCTTGCTGACATCCACAGGAGGAAGGAGGAAGTAGTGGATGATGTATGATCTGATAGAGGAAAAAAGCAATGGACATACTGTCTAAGAGTTTTGAAAGGCTTTGAAAATGATAATCTGGTGCACTGAAAACCCGGATGTGTTATACAAGGGGATTTAAAATTGCCTAGTCCTGATTTGGATGTTGAGAATAACTCTCTCTCAGTTAGTGCTGGTATTGAAATGATTACACACTTACACAACTACTTCCAGAGAGACTAAACCACTACAAAACCTGGTCCTAAACATGCCTCAGCAAGACACTGTTCTTACAGGTTCAGAAGAAAGGCCAGGGTACACTGGTGCAAAGATCTGTCTGGGTCTAGACATTGATTCAGCATCTGTCTTGCAACAAAGCTACGTGTAGTGCAAATGAGGAAAGAGGGGATGAATGAAATTATGCAGTTAAGAACATTCATGACTTCAATGACATCCATCCTTCCTTCCCTGAAATAATATATACAAAATAGTATCATGCAGTGACTGTGAATTACAGCACAAGTTAATCACCCAGCTCACTGAGCATTTGGTTTCATATTGGCTCATAGATGAGAAAACCAGGACAACCAGGGTGAATTCTGTCTTGCTTGGCAGCTGGCAGCAATGTCCCTGCAAACTGATTATAACTTAGTTCCAAATACATCTTTTCCTAATGCACCATTCAAAGGGTCATTGTATTCTAGAATACTTCTGCTGTCACAGGTAGTTTTGGATCTCTGCATAGGAATTAACACAGTCTTTGAGTGAGCAAAAACTGCCATTCTCATTGTCTCCACTTTTTAAATGGAAAACACCATCTTTCATGGCTTTTTTGCATTTATTGTCCTATGCCTCTATAATGTAAATTGTTTATTTGATGATCAAATTTGCCAGAGAAACTCAGCAATATTAGCAGAGTGATTCTCTTTTGAGAATGAGCAGACCAAAAATGAAACTTCCCAAAGGCCTCAGTACTGAGGTCTGTGGTCACTTTGTAATACCAGATAACATTCTGTTATTATAAATTCCTTGGTAATCTTGCAGTTACTTCTTGTTTTAAACCAACCAAATCTCTTTTGAGTAAAGCTTATGACTCCTTGATAATTCATAATCTATGTTATTTTAAGAACATTAAGTTGAAAATGACTGTTTCCCATTAATGACCTTTTACAACCCATCCTTTGGCTAAATTATTCCTACCAGGGCATTTCTTCCAGCTACCAGGAGGAGTGGGTGTGAAGGGAGTCAGTCAAGAGCAACCTCTACAGTTTAATGATGAGGAACCCTCTTGATAATCTGGCAGTTCCCAGTGCCATGCTGCTGGGCACTGTCAGTGGTGAAACACCAGATTGAGGGTTATAGGCAAGATGCTGCTTAACCATGGCTTTAACCTAAGACTTTAAGAGACATTGTGGTTTGTTGCAACAACACCAACCTAAATAATTTATCAAAAAGTAACATATTTTAGAAAAAAAAAATTAATATTTTCAAAATCAAACTCTGATAGGAATTGCCTTTGTCCCTTGTGCAGTCTGAAATGGACCTACGGTGTTGCTCACTTAGAAAGCATGATGGGACTGTCAGCATTGACAAATTTTTGATCCAAATTGATCTTGGCTGTTGACAAAATTAGATTTACATGAAGAATTAGTGAATTCCCTGTTTTCCTTTGTCAGGTGAATGAATGTGGTCCTAAAGAAACCAGGAGGGGTGGAAAAATCTGTCTCTGAATAAAATTACCTGTGCTGTAGCCCATAACTCTTGTAATGCTCCGCAGCCTACAGTTTGAGCTTTTGTATCAAATGCAGAATTAATTTCCTCATGGGTAATGTTTATACAAGCCTATAACATAATAAAAAACCTTACAGAAGTTGACAGAGCTACCTGCTCACCTCAGTCGGGTTAGGTAAACATTATAGGAAAGCTATGCTCTGGAACCACCATAATTTAATGTTGGCTGATCTGCTCTTTACTTTTAGCAGCATCTACAACTTGACCTGAATTTGTAATATGAACATAAATTGTAAATTTGCAATAAAGTTATCCAGCAATTCCATAATGAAAATTACTTTTTTTTAACCATTAACATTCATTGAAGGGAGCTGCATTTGTAGATTGCCTTGTGAAATGTTTTACTGTAGTTAAACCATGAGCTTCCAAGTCTCCATTTTCTGTGGACAATTTTTTTCCTTTACATAAAATAGATTTAAGTGTGATAGATCTGACTCTCAGAGTTAAATTAATGAATTTCTTATTTTAATGCCTATAACATACCAGTTTATACAATGGTAAATATGGGTATATCAATATGGCATTGTGCTATGTAACCTTCACAGAGTCTGAGTTTCAGTCATTTGCAGTCCCTAGGCACCTGCATCTCTATTTCCATCTGTTTGAAAGATTTTTTAGCAGTTTTGTGTCATGGTTGAATTTTAAGCTTGTCAGAATCTACAGGTAAGGCAATCCTCTATCTGGCTCATGGGTAAGTTGTTTCTCTTTATGCTCACTGGTCCTGCTCTGGTGAGTGCCCTGAGGGTGCTGAGGATGTTGAGGTTGCTCTGAGAGCCTGTCATCTGAGCCAGACTGCACAAAACTGGACAATTGCTGCCTTTAGTTTGTAACTGATGGTCAGGACTCTGATGCTGGATATGGGACATTTGTGTTCAGCTTGTTTCTCCATCCACACAAAGGAGATTAACTTCTTCTCTCTGGCCTCTTAATAGAGGATTGTCAATCCCCCTGACAACAGGATACTCTCTGGGGTGATGCTGGATGCATTTTGGAAAAGCAGTGGGGTAATAGCAGCATTAGCTCAGGGTTCTCACTGCGGTGCTTTGCTGCTGAACTTCTCCATCCACAAGACACATCAGGGCTACAGCTCCAGCACATCAGACATGAGACATGGCATCACAGAATCACAGAAAGGCTTGGGTTGGAAGGGACCTTAAAGAGCATCCTGTTCCAGCCCTCCTGGCAGGAACAGGGCCAGCTCCCACTAGATCAGGTTGCTCAGAGCCCCATCCAACCTGGCCTTGAACACTTCCAGGCATGGGGCATCCACAGCTTCTCCAGGCAACCTGTTTCAGTATCTCATCACCTTCACAGTACAGAGTTTCTGCCTCCTAATGTCAAGTGCTTTTCAAGGGGGATGTGGACAAGCTGAAGAGTCCAGAGTAGAACAGTGAAATTGGCAAAAATATCACCTATGAAGAAAGTCTGAAAAGACTAGAATTATTTAGTATAAAGAAATGAAGATTGAACAATTTTTATAAGATAAAGATAATAAATAGCAAAAAGGTTGGACATTGTTCACTACATCTGTTGTAAATGTTGTGAGATGTAGCAAGGAAGATCAAGCTTGGAAAGAGCTTTTGTTAGGCAGGGATTTTTAAGCACAGAAACAGAATTTAGCAGAAGCTGTAATAGCGTTAAAGACAAATACCTCTTGGGAGAAGTGTTAACTGTTGCTGCATTAGGCAAGTATTTTTTTCATACTATGCACATTATCTCTAAATGACCCTCCAATCCCTGTGTTTCAATCACAATGTCCTAATGTGTCTCTGTAAAGCATCCAAAATGCTATAAAGTTAATAACATCTGAAACAAGTACTTAAAATCAGTACTTCAAACATAATGAAGTTATTCTTGTAAGCCCTGTATGGAATGCTGGTATTGCCACTGTCTCCTGGGTAGTGATCTAAGGGTAAAAATGGCTTTAAACTGAAAGAAATTTAGATTATATATAAGGAAGGCATTATTTACTGTTAGGCTGGGGAGGCACTGGAACATGATTCCCATTAGAGTCTTGGACATCCATCCCTGGAAATTTTCAAGGTCAGGGTGATGTGTCTTTGAGTAACCTGGTCTGGTATCACTGTCCATAGTGGAGGGGTTAGAACAAGATGGTCTTTAAGGTCCCTTCTAACCAAAGTCTTCTATTATTCTGTAATTCTAATCAAGTGGGCTAAGAAGAACTGCGAATTATAATTGCAAGTGGAATTCAAAAGTTGAAGGTAAAATAAGCAGCTCAGAATTATTGGAACAACTTGGTGAAGACTGGAATGTTCACAACGTTCACATGCAGAGTGTGCCACCCAAAGACTTTAGCAAACAAATGCCACTATAATTTATGTGCATCTGAGGCTCTTATTTGAGAAAGAGATCACTTGCAATTCAAAGAGGAAATATCAAGCATTTACAGGATAAGGGAAAAAGGATCAAGCCATACTCATTTTGCCTGTACATCTAACCAACCGAAAACATCTACCAAAGCACAAAACAAACAAAGTTCTTTCAAACACTTAACACTTCCCACAAATTCAGAACAATCTAAAGTTTTTTCTTGAGTAAATGAGCTCTGGAGTATACAAATGCATTAGAGCTCAATCAGAACAGGCTAAATAAGTAATTTCCACACTCATCCAGAATGCACGATGGAGGT
This sequence comes from Geospiza fortis, assembly GCF_000277835.1. NCBI lineage: Eukaryota > Metazoa > Chordata > Aves > Passeriformes > Thraupidae > Geospiza > Geospiza fortis. The sequence continues at coordinate 3,734,624 of NW_005054318.1, read as the reverse complement.
CACCTGAATTTGGTTAATTGGTACTACATATAGCAGGAAGAGAAAAAGATGCAAAAGCTTTTCTTAACTTCAGCAAATTGTGACTATAAGAAAGCATCATGGCTGGATAATTCCTTAGGTAAAAGACAAACCCTCTGAAACTTTGTCAATTAAACATATCACAATGAAATCACACTAATGATTATTTCACATTATCTATCTATCTATTTATCTATCTATCTATCTATCTATCTATCTATCTATCTATCTATCATCTATCTATCTATGATATGTACTTAAACAGAAGATTTCATGTTATTGTGGCTTTTATGTGGAAAAAATGGCTTTGTTTAATAATTGAAGTCCTAGATACTTTACTTAACCAACACAACATCCAGTGACAAGTTGCCGTTGTCTAAGGAGTAAGGTGAATAAAAGATAATATAAGCATTATTTAAGAGAAAATAAAAGGGCCTGACAAAACCCACCAGGTTCTTTTTAAACCTTCACTTCAAAGAAGCAGCAATTAATACCCACCAAATTTGAAGGGCTGAGTTACAGAAAGCAAACTGGGACTGTTCTTAGAAAATGATAGATCTAGATTTCTAAGTCAGAACAGTCTACCAGTCATTTGTCACATGAAACTTGCTCAAAGCTCAGCTTGTTCAGAGCTACTAATTAATAAACTTCATTGAATAAAATGCATTTATTTGAAAAGAAGGTGTTTATGGCAGACTCTTCAGAACTGTCTTTTCACTTGCGATCTGTTTATGCCCTTTCTAATTATGGAAATTAGCCCAATCCATTTAATATGAAATCATTCTGTACAATCATATGCTCTTTCCAGTTCATACCAAATATTTCATAGGCCTTTTGTGTCACAAGATTAAAATACTCTTGAAGGATTTCATTTAATACATGATCTATGTTGACTATTTCAGCTATCATGAAAAAGAAAAGCATACAGAAAAAAAATTAGTACAAAAATAAAAACTAGAAACTATATTGCAGATAATAAATAACTACTCATTCAACATGTAGTTTGTGTCATACCAGCTGCAGGATTTTTAGTCTTATGAAAAACATTATCTATGAGTTAAATATTTTGAATAGTTTTAGGAGTCCATCGCTATTTATATATGGGTGATCACATGTGAATAATTGAAGCTTCTTCTCTAGAGATTTAGGTACTAAAACAAGTCAGTTGTGGGAAGAAGGTCTCCAACACAGCCAAATTCTTTCATAGATGGAAAGATAACAGCAGCATTTTATAGTTATTTACCAAAAATACTTAAATAACACTTCAATGTTAAATCTTCAAAGAACTACACATACAGTAAATGATTGGTCTACGTACTTCTGCTTTGCTGTACAATAGGCAGATATATTTACATTATCTGCTCCCTGGATATTTTTCTTTCTCTGACAAAGAGTGTTTTGGACCAGCAATGACCAAGTAAAGACAAGTAGAAAACATAAAAAAGTGCCAAAGTTACCAGCTTTGGAAATGGTATCAATTTCTGAGTATTATGCATGTGAATTTAGGGTCTGAATGATCCACTGAGCTGCACAAATCTATAAACTGTGGTCTTATTTTCACTGGAATTTAAGTGTGTTAAGACCAGATTCAATTGCTGTTTTTCTTGGGAATACAGTGCAGGGATTCACTAACTCCATGTATACCTAGGCCAGAGACATGCCTGCAGAATTCATACAGAAGATACGAGGATTCAGACCAAAAGAATATAGGAGGCATCCTCTTTTAGCAGAACTGGAAAATAAAAATTATATGCCTGAAAAATGCCTGGTATTTTTTCTATCCTAGTACAGGAAACAAGAAGAGATTGTCTGAGACAGTTCAGCAATTGAGCAGCTTGCCTTGGGGTAGGAGAAAGTGGAGGCAAAGTTCTACTTTCTGTCTGAACTAGTCTGCAACTAGAAACATCCACATTCTAAAAGAATGAACCTGACCACCTGCAGGTTCTGCAATATCTGGGCACTACAATTAAAAGATGGAGCTGATTAGATACCATATTCTCTTTAAACAAGTTAGCTTGAGTTCCAACGGATATGTCACCTCAGAAAAATATTTATCCCAGAATCTGGGATAAATACATGGATGCTGCCATTCTGCAACTAGCTGCAGCCCCCACTTTGTATGTAGAGGTGTTTCAACCTCTGCTTTGCGCCTGGTTTTTTCCCAAGGCAAGTGAAAAACTTTCCTATGAAATGTTCATTATAATTAACATTTTTCCATATGCTTGAGAACATTGCAGGCATGTAGACTTTTACATGTTCACTTTGCTGCCTTCCAGGTCAGATAGTGCTTCCATTTCCTTTCAGTTATTGTAGATTTTAAGGGAATTAATAGCTTTGAATGGGATAGTTTATATAACTGTTGTTTATATAAATGCAAAAATCACATAGTTATCAGGAATAGCAGATGTTCGTCTACAATTTTTTTCAAAACTTGTTGCAGAATCCTGTCCTGTCAAGGCTTTGTAAGAACAGGTTAGACAAATGTCTGTGAATGATGGGACAGATATTGGACCCTGACATAATTCAGAATGTTGGCCTGAAACTAGAAATTTTCACTGTTTTTCTTTTGTGGGCTCCTAGAACATTCCACTGGAGATACAGAAATATCACAGGCTTTACTGATGTAGAGTATACGGGACTGATCTTAGTTATCTCCTGCAGATCCCTTCAAAACAGACAGCAGACCTTCGTGTATGTTTAGAAATTAAAAGTTGTGGACTGTGAGAAAGTCTTTTGTAGACCCATGTATATCAGTGGTTCTGTAAAACCCCTGGACTTTGTTGGGGATTTTATTTTTTTCTTTTATTTTTTGCTTATCCCACATGAGACAGTCCTGGTGACACAGTTCCACAATGTTTTCTGGGGCAGAACTTTCTCCTGCAGTTTCTCCTGCTGCTGTAGTTAATCCAATAGCCTCCACTCTGAATTTATTAACAGGGAGCAACTGACATGGGAGAGTCAATTGGTCCCCTGAAAAGAGAGATTTTATTAATTTTGAAAACAGGTAGCTAGGTAACATAGACAAAAACCAGCCTATAGTTCTAAGCTGTGTGAATTTTTTAAAATGTTGTTTACTTTTGTTTTCTCAGTAGTCACTGTATGGTAGCCACTTTAATAAACAGCTATAAGAACAATTAACTTACTGCTACAAGATATCATAATACAAGAGTACTTAAAGCCTGTGTGAACAATTGCTTTTCCAGCATGTAACAATTTGTCTACACCCTGTAACACTTTGTTATCTGATTATTTTGGTTGGGCTGCTTAGTTTGGATTTCAATGATGCCTAAAAAGGGAGATAGTGTTATGGACTAAATGACTGCAAACACGTATCCGTAAAGATAAACCGATTGTTTCCTATTAGAACATAGGGAACACAGATAGTGTTGGAACCCTGGATGCTGAGAATTTTAAACTTTCTGTGCTGAAAGGCACAGACCCACTGTGAATCCACTTGCCAGAGTAACACTGATCCCCAGACTTCCACAAGGAGAATACGACATTTGACCTGAGGCTGTGGAGAAGGCTTCCAAAATTGGTTGATAGCACTGGGATTATAGGTGTGCAGTTTGAATAGAAGTATGTAATATCATGTGGTGGAAAACTTAGAGTTTAAGATTTTAGAATATAGTAATACATATAAAGCTAAGATGGAGGTTTTGGGGTGGAGGCTGGTCCTTCTACTTCACCTTCTTCTTCATGGGTTTGGGTGGTGTTTTGTAATTGTACAGAAAAGTTCATGTTGCGGGACATGAGGGATTAGTTATTGGGCTAAAATAATTTAGGTGTCATTTCTTAATTGGATGCTTTAGCCTTAAAAGACCTTACAGAGAAACGTAGTTAGCCATTTTGTACCTTGTTAGTGAAATACTGCAGAAGTCATGCCTTTTAAGATTGTGATGTGGATAAGAAATAATAAACATCTGAGTCTGAGCACGAAATATCGTCTCAAGAGCTTTCAATCCTGACCTTGACAGAAGCAGAAAAGAAGCCAAAAACTGGCAGGATAGAAGTGCTGAAATGAATTGTCACTATAATTTAGCTGTAAAATATATGAGAAAGTCCAAATACTATGAAGCTATTAACTTCAAAAAGTTCAAGGCTACACTTGCTGTAGTCTTAATAAGTGTTTGTTAGTCTGTTTTTTCCCAGTATATGAACCAAAATGCTTACTGTAAAAATGGTCATTCTATTACAATTTCTTGTAATTGAAATTTCTTTTTTTCCATTTGGTTTGGGTTTTCTTGGGGTTTTTAATTGTTTGGTTGGTTGGTTTTTTTGCTTGTTTGTATTTTATTTTTTAATTACCTTTAAAAATGCAATGTTGTACTGTCCTACTTTTTAATACTTATTAATGTACTTATGAACTTTGAGAAACACAGTGAATAGAAGAGCTTTTAAAATGCATTTTGAGAGGAGCATAAAACAAACAAAAAGAGGGACAATCATGACAAAGATACAGAGCATAAGAAAAGAATCAAACAGCAGAGACTAACAGCATAAGTTGTAAGCTAACATGATCACTTGCAGACACACTGCTCACCAGCCAAGTATTAATCTTTGTGTTTGTAGTTCCATTTCAGGTCATTTAATACAAAATTAAAAGTGTTATATTCTTAAAGCACAGGGAGGTGAACTACATATTTCCAGAAAAAAATTGACCCAAGTGCTCTGAAGAGGAAATAGTCACTAGAGGGAATTGGTGCTGCACTGTTGATCAAATGGATCAGGACTTGCCTTTAGACAGCAAAGTTCATGTTATTCACTGGGACTCAAGAACTGCTCAGGGAAACACAACCTAGTCAGGACTGTCAGTCAAGGCTGGAAGATCCCATGCAACAAGGCATCACGAGGATTTGCCAAACCACAAGCATGGAATAGAAGGGTAATGAGTTTAGCAGATCCAGCATGTGGGATACTACCTCTCTGCCTTGTCTTAGGCCATGAAGAAGTTGTAAAAATCCTTCATTAGAACAAGTGAGTTTGTATACACTGGCTTGTAGCCTGATGGAGAATGATCTGTTCTTATAGAAGCAGGACAGAGTGAGGAAAAGAAGGAAAAGAGGTGACATTCCATGGGTAATTCCAACACAGCTGGGGAAGCCCAGAAGAGTAGAAGTTGCTCTGACCTGTATGCTTTTTTGGCTGGTGTGTGGGGAGGGGATTCTCAAAAAACAGATGGCACTATTGAATTGTCTTTTTGTCTAGCAGCTTCTAACTGATCACTGGGGAAACCAGTGACTAAAATCTCTGACTAAACCTAAGGTTCACACCTCAGTATGCTTTCTCTTCCATATTTGTCTTCATCATCAAGACATGAATGATTTTATAAAGTGCCCTTTGAAATCTACCAACCACAAAGATGCTTCTTTGTCTTTCTTCTGAAATGTCCTCCATACCTGAAAGAGTCCTGATGTTGGGTAATTAAACTTAATATTCTGCAGTGCATCCATGGCTTTTTCTGTTCCTCATATCACCTGAGTGCATCCCTTTTTGTATTCCCACAAACTGAGGGTAGGAGACAATTGTACTACAACTCCTCCACTTTCATGCTGGCCTGAAGTGGCCAGAGAGAAAGAGCTTGCTGATTGTTCTGCTTGAACACTGAGCAGAAACACGTTGACTTGGTTTGGCAGGCCCTCTCAGGGTCAGTTTTACTCAGCAGTTGTCACAAAATTAGAGGCAATATCAAAGCAAAAGCAAGTTAAACTATCACTACCCTGCTGACATCTCTATATTAGAGAAGTCATAGCAAAGATCCTCCTAGTGTGTCAACGTCTATGGACAAAACTCTTTACACTGATCCAGATGTTAGGTTAAAATATTTGGAAATTAATATAGATGCAGATGATCTAATTTTTCATGTCTATAATTTTTTTTCCATGCATTTTATTATCATTTTCCCTATGGGATTTTACTAAACAATAATTTATTTTGCAAGTCTTAAATATTCTGCTTTTCAATTTATTGAATTAATTCTTGCCATTCAAACAATGTACTTCAGTCCTTAACTGGGTAATTATTCTTGATATAATGTTATTTTATCATGTGACTAAGGATAAGGGATATGGTTTATGCTGCCTCCATTCTGCTACCAGAAAAGTTGAAGAAAATTTGTATCAGATCCAAAGTTTATTTTTCTCTGGTGGGTCCATTTATTTAATGTTCTTAAACCTATGTCAAAGATTAATTTAGTCCTCTTATCTTTTGTACTGATTTTTACAAGTATTTCCAGACTTCAGGCACAGTCTAACAAGATGATGATATTCATTGCTAAGGATGTTTCTTCTCAATTGGGGCTCAAGTAAATTACGTAAACATTTTCCATGGCAGCTCCCCAAGGTGTACACAAATGGTAATCTAGAGTGGTATTTTCCAACTTTTTTTTTCATCTTGGGCCTTTTTTTGTATAACTAATTTAATCAGTTTGGAAATAAATTGCCTTTAAAACAAGGGAAGTTGTGGGTGCTTTCAAGTGCCTATTTTTGGATCACATATGAAAGAGGAAAATAAACAAAGTATCATGTTTATGTTTAAGACTCATTTAGAAACAGCTCATAATAGCATATGCTAAAGATGATGAATAGTCAACAGAACTGGTCATGTAATTATTAGGAGAAACCACACATTTTCTCAGAGAATGTAAATCAGCAAATTCAAGTCAGCCACAGTCAGCCTGCTCCAGGGATTTACTCTGTGACTCTGACAAGACCTCTGTTCAGCTGCAGCTCTGCTACTGCTCCTGGTTCCAAGGCAGCACAGGCTCACTGCAGACTGGCCCCTGGGGTTACTCTTGTCCTACATACTATTTATGAACGCAGTCCAGCATTCTTTTGCCAGACTGTGTATTTCCAAGAACGCCTGACTTTTCTGTCTTCAAAAGGTGACTTGAAATAATATGTTGTGAAAGTCAGAAAAAAACCCTATAAGGTCTTTGAAGAGGACAGGAATTTAAAAATATCTTTCAAACAGCAGTAACATTTTAAGATAAAGTATTTCAGACAGCTCCTCTTTGTTGTTTGGACTTCACATTCCATGTGAATTATTGGGAAGAGGCAAGGTTGTGGATATGTTGTTAGAAAACAAGAAGGATTTTGCTTTTAAACTTGCCAATAGTGAAACAGGAGACGCAAATAGACTCTGATTAGTAGCACACATTTTTCAGTTATATCTGAAAGTTATATGAAAGATATACTTATCTTTAATTAAATACAAAATTCCTGCCAATAATACTAATCTGTCTCTTGAGTTTCCTTTTTGAAAACACATGGTAATGGTATTTGGCTGGACAGAACATCAAATAAATGGAATATAAGTTCAGATATTCACTGTCATTTTGGATTTCTTCCATGATTACACTATTGTCATGCCACCTGTTGTTCACCTAACCTCTACCATTAAAAGATTTCATATTATATATCGGCACTCTCACAATGACTTTTTGCGGACAATGAATAAAGGAATTTCTATCGACTTGGAGAGGAGTTGGTTTAGGGGTCAAGACAATGATGAGGAAATTTGTTTTCTCCACAATTAATTTATTGACATTACTGCCATAAATAGTTGGCCCCTGTGAAAGATCAGGAATGGGATAAATATATGTATTGCGGATTTTGAGCTAGCTGATTTTACATTGACAAAAGACCATGATATTAAAGCCATACAACCATGTAAAAAATGTGAGAAGTCAAAGCTTGGCTCTTAACTTCTTATTACTCTGAGTTATGCTTAAGTGGTACAGAAGAATGAAGGTTTTCCACATTTTGCTTTTCTTATTGTACAGCTTGAAGCAGTGGCTAAAATTCACGCTGCCCTTTCCACTGTAAATCTGTGATGCAAGAGGAAAAACTGCTGTCTCAGAATTGAAAGCAAATGCATCTAAAGTTCAGGTCATTCTGTGTCTTTGTTAATTTAGCAAGCTAAAGAATTAAAGATGAAGATTTGTTGTGTCTTAGGAGAATCCTGCCGAATGAATGTCCTCTTCTTAAATATTATTTATTCTGCTACTGTACCACAGTCAATTATCTGTGGCTGTGCTGACTCCCTTTATTCATTTTAAAATTCACTTCTGTGGTAATGCAAAGTGATGCCAAGCTAGCCACAACTTCTGTCTGTCCCCAGAATAACTGTAGCAATGAAGATTTACAGTAATCTCCACTGAAATAGCCCAAAGTGTTCATTCTTCAAACTTTCTGGGTACATCTATATAAATTAGTACAGGGATGGTTGAAAGCCAACAAATTGGGTCCAAATGCTGAATTTTATTCGTGTGTTTCTTCACTGAAAGGAAGATGAATTCGGTTTTCCTCTACCTTGTGGAAGTTGGGGGATCAGTGTTACTTTGGCAAGCAGATTCATGGTTTTGCAGTGTTCCCAGGACAGGTTAGGTTTACTAAACCCAAGACTGAGGAAAATACCAGTCTTTCCAGGACTACAGGGAGATGCCATGGTAGAGGGTAGGTGACTCTTAATGGACAGAACTGAGAGTGAACAAGGGGCAGAAGGGGACAAGCAGCAGTAAGGGTGCCCAAGAAGGAACAACGAAACCGTCTAGGAAAACAATGTTCTCTAGGAAATGTGGCCTCCAGGACCACAGAGAGGGCACACAGTGCTGTGAAGGAAGGAGACACCTATGTGATAGTTCAGGAAAAATATGTCAAAATGTAATAGAAGACTGAACAGGCCCCAGGTTTGGGTGTTAGTGGCAGGAGATGACTAGAGGCATACTAAGGCTGAGACAAGAAGGAAAGATTATTGTAATTCAAAGAAAGAGACGCAGAATAGCATTTCTCCAGGTAAGAAATACCCTTCATATCATAGGGAAGTTTAAAATGTAAAATCAGGGCCAAAGAACTTAATTCTGCTCACAAAAGAGGATTTTGCAATGAGGATGAAATATAATTTTTCAATTGCCTCTCAAACTCTTGCAGTTTCAAGGAGAACAGAGTTAGACATCATCCATTTTAAATTTGAGTATATTTCTTTTCCTCTTGTAAATATAAATTAAATGTTAGGTCATCTTACACTGTTTATTTCCAGCTGTAATCCTGGTGCAAACTCTTTTATGTATTTGTTAATCCTAGCGCAGCCTTTTGCACTGGCTCACAATCCTTTTTGGAATAAATCCAAGATACACTGTATTATATATGCCACTTTTAGAGAAAAACTCTTTACAGCAGGGGAAAAAAAAGATCACTTTCAATTTGTGTTCAAATTCTTCTGTCTTAATTAGCTTTGTTTTGTGGCTTAAGGAACCAGATTTTACTCTACTAATTAACAAGGCAGACTGCCTTATCAGCATCATTCTTCTCTGTGTATACTTAAGTATTGCTGAGCTCTGCAGTTTTGTAATCTGCAAGCTTTCATTTATTTTAAAGTTTGTTACAATTATATTATGCAAATTATTAAGTGCAAATATTGTTATATTATCAGTTAAAAGTGCCAAAGTGAGAATAAAAATAAAACAAACTTTGAAAGGGCAAGGTGGAAGAGATAACACTAAAAAAATGAAATAAATTAAATAATGACCTCAAAATACATATTTATGAATACTAATGCCTCTAGTTAACTTCTTTTACACTAAAGGCATTGCTGTGTAAGAATAATGAAGTAAACTGACATGGATAATAAATGTAATCCCTATATTTTATGCTGACATATTTTCTACACTGTCACCAACACTGCAGTTTTCAAGACAAATTAAACCACAGCTATAGACCAAAGATTTACAGTTTACAGACCTTGTTCTTAAAACCGTATATATTTATATATAAACATCTAAAAAATTCCACTAAGAGCCCTGTGTGGAAGTGTCTAAATGCATAACTCCCATCAAAGTCAATGGGATTAGACAGTTAAGGCAAGAGCTGTAAAGGGATTCACTAAAATTCATAGCTGTGGGAATTCACAGCCTTGAATCTGACACCTAGACTATGTGTGAGCTGAAAAATAAAATAGCTCAGGCACAGTTGTTCACTAGAGTGGCCAATGGGCATGGCATGGCCAGGATTCACATAGATACAAAGTCCCTGGCTCTAAAACAGCCTGGCCACATCTAAACACCTATTAGCAACATGCATCCCTGGGCAATATGCATGAACTTTTTGAGAAAGTGGTCTGAGCACTTTGTGTGGGGGACAGGGATCCATATCATGTGAACATTTCAGATAACAGTGGGAGTTGGGCACAGGAAGACACAATGTTGTTTATTCAGACCTGGTGCAAGAGTCCCTGTGCGGTTATGCACTCTTGACTGCTGATCAAAAATTGACATGTTTGGTGGGGAGCTGCCAAAAGCAATCTGGGGAAAATAGAAGGGTAACCTTATGATAATTGGTTTATTTTGCAGTCTTTGCTGCTCTTTGTACTACATTTTATCCATCCATTGCTTGGCTCCCTGCTCCCATCTGCAGTGTGACAGAATTGTAACAAATTCCTAGACTTCATTCTCCTTCACCTGACCATTTTTTTGCACCCTGGAAGATGGTTCTCAGTCTGTGGCCATACAACTGTAGGTAAATGTACCAGATCCAAGCCCCTGGAACTCTGTCACCCATGTAATGATATTGTTAGTATGGACCTTGACAGCCAGTGAGTGCTCTCCCAAACCTATGCACAGTCTGGGAGCTGGCAGAGTCTAGAACCATTCACCATTTCTGTTGCAATCAGGAATAAATGTTTATCACTCTTCTGGACACCAGAATATTTTCCATATTGCATGAAATATCAATACACATTGGAGACAAAGATTTTAAAGTGGGATCAAGACAGAGCTCAGCCCCCTTATTCTGATATTGAGGCAATATTTAGAATCGCCTCTGGTGCAGCCATTTCTCACAGCCAGGACCCTGAGCTGGAGTTCAAAGGCTGTGACATCAGTCATGTCAGTGACATCAGTCTGTCAGAGAGCACATTACACTGGGATTCACATGATTTTGCCTATCTTCAGGCTAAGGAATGTAATAATTAAAAAAAGAGTAATACAAATGTTTAAGCGAGGCATGTATCATAGCATAAAAGTTCATGGAATTCCCTGGAGGGGAGACCAGCAGTTGACATTATGCTTAAGGATGACAGACAAATCTTCAGATAGAGAGAGACCAGGCTCTACATGACTTCTAAGAATCTGCAATCCTATCAGAAGTATCCAGTTCAAAATTTCTCTGCTTTTTATTTCTCAACATTCTACTTAAAGCTTTACAAATAGAAGGAGAAAAAAAATCTTACTACATTGTAAATGTAGTTGTAATGTGTTCCATATAAAAGTACTTACAAATCATTAATTCCTAGTTTTCAAAGCATTTGCATTCTTGTCTTTACCGGTTCAAAAAAACCCAAAACAATGCAACAGTCTCTATATTAAGATCAAACAGGCAGATGTTTCACTGGAAGTGGATTTAAAACTGGTTGTTGAGGCAGTTACACATCGTTTCCATGACAAACATTCCTAGTCCTTGAGATCCTGCCGAACTGGGATCTGCTCCTGTGCCACACGACCTGTAATCTGTAACACAAGATAAAACATGAATCAAAATAATGCAGGTAGACAAAGAGAAAGGGGGAAGTCATAGGAGTCAAGTTTTAGCAAGGGTTACACTGGTTGTAAGCCTTAGTTTTAGGTCAATTAAACCAACTGTTGCCACTAATAACATAATTTTGAATATATCACTTACCTCCATTTGTTACCATATGGTGCCTGGACTCCAGCAAAAATAAGTTTTGATTCACAAAGACGAAATTTGATGAATATGGTATATCTTTAGAGACTCTGACCACACACATTAGGTTAGAAAATGTTTTAGTAACTCTGGGAAAAGTGAACATTGGGCTGATAAAAACTCATCATATATGCAGAGCAGAGGGGGTGGATGACTGATATAAGAACTGGAATACCCCAGCAAACTATTCTTAAACAACAGCTGGAGTTTGATTAAAATCAGATCAAGTCCAACCAGAACCAATCAGCACTGCTTTTGGACTGAATACTGGAACTCAGTATTCAGTCAAATGTTAATAACTTGTAGATGGGAAATAAATGGTACAGCCTAAAAGTGTATTTTTTAAAATGATCATATTGTTGTGGCTATAATAGACTAAAAATATCAACCATATTTACTTTGAAGGCCACAATCTTGCATGTTTCAAGGTTTTTAGCAACAGCATGAGCCACTTGCATCACAAATTTTATTCAGACCAAATGATAGGAGACATATTACAAAACAATTTATTTAGAAAACATTGAAAAAGAAGTGCAGCTGATTCCAAAGCACTCTGAGCCATCAACCTTAATGAAAAATAATGTATGGAAAAGGGCAATGTTATTCCTCCACAGTTCAGGTGTACTAGTTAAGCAGCTTGAATTTGCTAAAATATGACTTTGCTATCTTCTTTCAAATCCTGCTTATTTGTGAGAAATTACTGTAAATTTTATTAACATAATGACACATCCGTCTCTGTCAAATAAAAATAATTTATATAATAAATAAGGCAGGTAAATTGTTCAGATGGAGTAAGCACATCCTTCTGAGTTCTCAGCTAGAGTACAAGGAGGTGATTTTCCCAAATGTTTACCTTTTCTGTAACCTTCCAACCAACTTGGCTGTAAGGAGAAAAATAACAAATTCTTTTTCTAAAATAAAAAAATAAATGTATAAATAAATAAATAAATAAATGTATATGCATTTATACACACACACATTATATACAAAACTACTGTAATTTCAAGGATTTTTTTGGTCTAAATAAACATGTATTAACAAAACAGACATGCATAATAGGCAGAAGAGATGGACTTTTGAAATATTATCTGCTCCTACATTTCCTAAGCAATAGAGAGCATCTAAATTATTAATGTTATCAATCTCCTTCGGAGGAGGAGACTTCTTTTGCAAATTCCAGCAACCCTAATCAGCTGGATTTTTAAATACCCGCTGTTTCTGCCTTCCTTTACTGTTTGTTTTCAAGTGTTGATTTTTTTTTTTAAATGCCACAAAAGAGGAAAACAAATCACATCTTATATTAACCCATAACCTTTTAAGCTACAGAAACAGACAGGTCATTTTTTTTTTTTTAGTGTTGACATTCTGCATGTGTAAGAAAAACTTATGTATGTAGATTCCTCTCACAAGAGCTTCAGGGCATAACCCAGACAGAGAAGCCATCACTTTTCCATTCTGCACCCAGGCTGCTGACAAAAGAATTGTGCAAATGAGCCTTTAAATCCTTAAATAGTCACTACACAATGCATGAAAGAATGCAGCGCGGGACAAAGGGCAATATTCACAGTTTATCTCAGGGTGATGGATCTGAATCGACGCATGAACATGGGTTTGTTACGGGATGGAGTAGGCCGAAAACCCCTACTGAGAACCCAGTGGCCACAGTCTGTAATGCAAACAGTCAGGCTAAGTCCTTCACAATTAGGGTAAATGGAACTGGCCATTATATGAACTTCAACTTGTTCTCATGATTGATATGGGAAATGAAAAGTTGTATATATCTCTACAAAGACTGAGAGTTTTCTTCTCTTGACCAATGCTAGGAATTGATAGATTCATATTTTAATGCAGAAATTCCTATTCTATATTTCTATTTAATAGAAGTGCTTGCACTTTCATCCACACTGCAATGGATGTTACCAGTTTTGTTGTTTTTCTAGAATTTTAGCTACAGATGAGACACAACAATAAATTCATGAAACTGAATCTATACAAAGACTATGCAATCTATACTGACTGATAACCTGTATGGGCAAATACTTGTTCATCCTTCACACCATCAGTCTGTTGTCAGCGTGTATAAATATTCATAGGTAACCAGCAGCTAAAGTGTTACTTGTCTTAAGGCATTCAGCACTTCAGGAAAACCAGGGTCCTCTAAAGAATATATATAATGTAGAGCATTTATAAGTAAGTGCATTTTACCTATACTGTCCATAACAGTTACTAAAATACCTTGTATTAATGTTTCAGGTTTTCTAAAAAATACAGGAAGTAAAAATCAGTCTTGACATAATGCATTACAGAGAGGCAAATGTTAACTTTTTAGTGCTCCAACAGGGAATGGAGGTCCTGGAGCAAGCAGTTGCTGCACCCTGCCCTCAGTTTACTCTCCCTTTTTTTAGCTTGAAGCAGCAAGAAGAGAGACTATAAAACTGCTACCTGTAAAATATGTGCAAACTCAGCAGTCAAATCACCCACAAAGCATCAGGTGTTCATCTTGTGAGGAAGGAATTCTCATTAGCTTATTAAAAACACCTGACTGAAAAAGAAAACAATCTCTTTTGATTTATATCTCACCTGATAACATTTTGGGATGAATAAATTCAGGTAACTTTCCAAGAAATGTGATCTGTGAAAGGGCATATGATTTCACATAAAGACCTGCATGAAGGCCACCAGGACAGCCAATGAAACACAGAGACTTCAAGAAACTCTCTTCAAAGCAACCCTATGTATTCAAGTATACACTGCATTCAAGTTGGATGGATTTCCCTTTTGTCTATAGTCATCAGAGGCAAGTGACATCTTGAACGCCTCAAGAAGATTAAATAGCAAAGCTCAGTCGGAAGCTTAAAAAAAAGAGAGAGAAAAGAAAAGGGCCAACTTGGCCATTATGGAGCTGGTCCTTTCTTGTCTGTGAAAGAGCTTTCAAGGAGTACTATTGGAAGAAGAAGGCCCAGATAAAGAATACAATGACGTTAGAAAGGGAGAACTCCGAGTGGAACCAGAGGGTGTGGGTTGCGCTGAATGAAGGATTAGTGCAGCTTCACAGCAAAGAAAAGGGGAATCCTAGTCAAGATGAAAATGAGGAATTACTTTTTTTAGACTCCAGTTCACTGAGCAGCAACAATGCATGATGGGAGGTACTTGACATAACACTCTTCCAGGCCATGTTTGCTCTCCATGTGGGACCAAGAAAAAACAACAACAGTGGCACACCAAAACAAAACAGTTTTTAACCTAATAAACTTACTCAGAAATCCTTTTCTGTAAACCTTGGGTTTTATTTACTATTGAGTATCTGCATGTTGAACCAATCACACATGGGAAATTAGCATGCCAGATTTGCAGACAACATGCTTCTATTTTGCAAAAGGTTCAAATCAATGCATTCTTATTGCATGTTATAGGAAAGGAAGATATGCTGAGTGTTGAATTCTTCACAGTCATCAGAAATAGTTACCTTCTGAAACACTTTATAGCAAATTAGAAGGCAAAATGATGTGGAAATAAAAAGCATTTTGGATTCCTAAGATGTGTACACAGCAGTCGGGTTGATTCTGAGTTAGGGAAAGGACAGGACTGAAGCGAGAAAGTACAATTTAATTGTATTGAGAGATGGACACATATTTTGATTTCATGACTATTAATACTATTCTGTGAATCATGGAGCTACTTTCTCCTGATTGAGGAACCTGTAGTCCCAGAATCACATTACTAGTTGTGACATAGCCAAGGTGGAAAAAAGGGCTGGAACACAGAGTCTGGGTGACAACTTGTTAATATGATACAAACACATGCTTCAGGTTAGGGTGAGAAGCATAGGGGTTGTTGCCATTTTCACATCTCAAAGGGAAGGGAACAAGAAGGACTTCCTTTAACTGCTGGTGAAATCATTATGGTAATAGAGGGCAAAAAAATCCCAAAAAGCTGATCTACCTCATCTGCTTCTCTAAAGTGTCAGGAAAAGCTCAAGCAGCTTAATATATTACAAAGTATTAATCTAGTGCAGAAACCCCTGCTGTCCTTATGGACTAGGGACCCTTTGCTGAAAAGCTTTCTTAAGGGCTTGATGAAAGCACTGAATGGGCAAAAAAAAAAAAAAAAGAAAAGAAATAATTCAGTTTCCTTGGCTACCTCTCATTCCATGCAAACATAAGGCCTTATCAGGGGCAGGACAGAAGTATCATTCACTCTGGTACCACACCAGTTCATGAAGCTGTTAATGAGGAAGTCAGAGGCTGCAACTCAAGAGCAGCTGGAACAGCGCAGAATAGCTGAAGCAAAAGGATGCTTCTTCCTAAAACGTATGAATCATCTGTGTTTGTGGTGATGTGTTATTTAGATAATCAGTAAGAAGAGAGAATTTGCTGTGTTGGAACAGCTTGATTTGACAGGCTTAGCCAGAAGAAGGTGCAGAGGAGGCATAACTACTCTCTAAAATGTCCACAGGCAAATATCATGGAAGCATTAAAAATAAAGAAAAGGCTGGCACCTGGACAAATGAGCTGCGGCTGGGAATACATTTAGGAAATCAGAATGTCCTTTTTTGGTCTTTTGACAAGAGCTTCCCAATATCAACAAGAACTGAAATAACTATTTCAAAGGCTATGCAGTGTGTATTTATGACTTGACTGTTGCTGTTAATAATTGACTAGATGTGATGACTTAAAACTGAGGGAACTGAACTGTAGCTTTTGAGCACACACAGTCCTTACATTCTCTAGAACTGCTCAAGTTATAGTGTGATGTGAAGGTTCTAGCATGAAGCCTGCCAATCTCCTCCCTTTCTAGCATACTCCTTATATTTGTTACATTTCTTGAATTATCTGTTCTTTCTTTCTACTTACTGACTGCTGAATTCTAAAGGATAGACCAGAGGAACTGGATGGTGATCACTTTCCATGCATATTGAGAAATCAGAAATTTAACAGTCCACATCACAAGGCAGTTATCGAGAAGGTGCTGTAGATGCCTCTGATCTCCAATGTAAAACCCTGTTTTGTCCTGTTTATCATATGGCCTCTTTTTGTTCACCATTTTCAATAAGAACAGCCTGGCAGTCACCTGGGTCTGCATAGCAAGAAATGGATCGCTGAGTGTTCGACATGGTGATTGATCAGGGTTCAAATCTTCCCTCTCCATTAATTTGGAGAATGATTTCATCATCATGCTGTACCACTGGAAAGAAGCTTTTAGCTGCTTGACAAGCTTGGGAAGAATTCCTGATTTCACAGTGTCTCCACATACACAGTAGTGGACATGCACCATATATGTGGTGCATTGAATAGGCAATACATCTCCCACATGGGGTTGCTGGATAAGATATTTTTCTTTCCTTTCATTTTGGAGATATATATCTTTACTCTTACTTTGATCATTATTACTTTTGGAATTTAAATAGCTAATTCCACTCTTTTTTATGCATTACCTTTATAAGCAATACATTTTTTTTATGAAAGAAGTGTGATATTTTCCTCTGGAAGGGATTATAATTAAAAAGGAATAATACCAAATTGTGTGGAGCTAATCTCAAGGCACAACAGAGATAGGTAGTAAGTAGTGGATAAGTAATTTTACCAGTGGAATTCCAAAAATCGAGTGGAGCTCCTTTGGTTTACGTAGCAAGAGCCTCATTCTGCACTGCAGGAAAGGAGCAGTGAACTGTGGAGTTCTCAAATACCCCAGGGAAGCTGAAAGCACAGAGAGATATCTGCACTCAATCCTGTGCCCTGATTCAAGCATTTAAAGTAAATGTTGTCTTGTAAATCCAGATGATTCTTCTGTAGACATTGCTATTTCACAGTGTTGCCTGAATGCAATGATCTTATGTTTACCTGTGTTGTTGAGCCAAAATCCCGAAGCTGGCTGGCCCACCATGCTTCTCCCATGCAGTCTGGTACCAGCTGCTCTGACCTTCCCAGCCTTCTGCCTGAAGGCAAAGAGTTGTAGAAGCACCTGTCTTTCATACCCTAAAAATAACTTTTTTCCAAAGACAGCCCAAGATTTCTTTCCCTCATTAGAATGTAATGAAGTATATCCTTATTCTTTACAGCAGCCTCAAGTAAGGAGATGGCTTACTCGATTCCATAACCCCTGAAACTACAACAATGCATGTGGGGGAACACTGACTCCTTTTTCTCCTCTGTTGGTTTTTTTTTTCATATTTTTTGTATCATAACAATCGAGGTAATATGACAACTTGTAATAAAGTATTAAAAAATAAAGAGCACTTGGTAAATAGAATGATTTTCACAGTGTCTGCATTATTTCTAATGCAAAAAAAAAATGCATTTTTCTTGCATTTACTCCAGAATGCTGGATAAGAAATTGAGGTTAATTGTGCAAGAAAATTCTTACCATTTTAATCAGGGTTATCAAATGTCAAATGTTTTCCTTTGAAGTTTGATGATTTGGGTGATCTTACATCATTGTAATGAATGAAGTTTCTCTTTGATTAAAGCAAAAGCAAAGTCAGTGGAGGACAGGCAGTTTCCATACATGCCTTTACTGAAGTTCATCCTCTCCTCCAGTGTAAGAAATATCTTGAACAGGAATATAACAGATCAAGAATTTCAAAACACATTGTATTTTGCTTAGGTGTACAAATACAACATGAAAAAAATTTTGACTGTGCAGTTATGTTAACAGTAATGAAAATGAGAATTTCCATGCTATGTCATAGCTAACAGACAGAGAGCAGAATTACACTGAAGAATTTGAATTTTTCTGGCCTTTTATTTGGTTTTGGCATCTATAAAAGTGGCATAATTCCTATTGGAAGGGACCTGAGGAGATCCAGTCAGGCTTCATTCTCAGAGCAGAAGTGGATATAAGACTAGATAATCTCTCAGTTGCATTTGTAAATGTACTTGAAGAATAAACCAACCAAAATTTGAAACGTTTTATTGTTTTAGCCTTTCTCCTACATTTTCTTCTTTTCCTCTACTACTACTCTCAAACACAGAACTCTATACTCTGATATAATATTTACACCTAAACAATTATTTCAACTTTGATTAATCAAAATCCTTTAACATAGCTCAAATTAGTCTGCAGGGCAGGATGACAGAAGTTAACATGACTATTCTGACTTCTACTTGTAAGCACAGATAACAACACAATTGCCAATTAAAATAGAACTTATTCAAATTGGAATCACTTTATGGTTGATTAAGCTGCATGGTATAACAAGCCATGTGTTGTTATGGATATTACCCTTGAGTTTAAAGAGTTCCTCTGGTTGTCCAAAGAGTGCCTGTGAGGGCAAGAACTCATGCTCTGAAAGTATATCTGTATCATTTCAAAGCAGAATGTCTTCAGGGAAACTGGTGTTAAAGAAAATATTTTCATGAGCTTTATCTGTTTTTCAAAAAAAAAAAAAAAACCCAGAAAAACCTCAAATATTTAAAAGCATTTTTCAATCAGTGGATTTGACTCATTCCTGTGTGCACTTCTGACATATTTGCGGCAGTGGGAGGCTGCAGCAACCTTT
The DNA here is from genome assembly GCF_000277835.1 of Geospiza fortis. Lineage (NCBI taxonomy): Eukaryota > Metazoa > Chordata > Aves > Passeriformes > Thraupidae > Geospiza > Geospiza fortis. The sequence goes on along the minus strand of NW_005054318.1, from coordinate 3,715,391 downwards.
GTGATGCCTTTCACCAACTTAAACCTGTAACTTACAGGTTACAGTAAGGGATTTTACCTTTTGGATCTAAACAAGGGATCCCATAGTGCTTCCCCAAGGCCCTGACTGCAAATCTTCCCTGTTTAAATTCCCCTCTACAAAGGAATTGGAAGATCTGGTGGTTTGTGCTGCTGTAATTCCTTCAGTTTTACTTTCTGACAGTATGGGCATGGAGGCCATCTTCTACTGCTAGATGCTGCAAAGCAGAAATCTTCATTTACATCTGCTTCAGCTGGCATGGCGAAAAGTAAGGCCAGGCATGATTTCAAACAGATATCTTGGAAGCAGCTTTTCAAGTTAATTTTGCATGGAAAATATCAACACAACTTCAAAAGGGCTGAGAAACAATGAATCAGCTCTTTTGTTTCTCAACATGCTGAATGAACTCCGCTTAAAAAATTAATAGCAATTTTCAGCTCGATTTTTTTTTTAATTCATCTCCAATACTTCACCATATTGCTACAACTGTCCTTCTTTTGACAGGCTGCAAACAGTAAATGTGTCATTTCCTCTGTCCATAAAATCATCAACAGGCAGGAGAAATTCTTGCCAGAGGGAAGAGCCTTGCTAAAGCTTAATGAAAACTGTTGATGTTCCCTGCAGGTGCAAGCATGTCGGAGCTAAAAATATGTATTTGAAGCAAAAGCCTTAAGCAACAAATTACCTTTGTGAAAATGCTTCCAAAAAAAGGTACTAAAATCAGCTAAAAGTACCCACATGACTGAATTGCTTGATGCTAACTCCATGACTGTAGCAATCAAACAGAAAGGCTTAGGGTGTTCTCACAAAGCAGTAATATTTTGCAGCTCCATTGACCGGGGTGCTTTAGAGTGACTGCCTCCAGCATTATCCCCATGTAATGTATTACTGTAATGACAAGGTATAGAACAGCATGTTTGCACCATTCATCAGCATAAGCAGTTCTTTCCCTTCAACATTAGCAGCTGACTTTTTTACGGGCATGACCCATGAGGAACTTCCAATTCAACCCAACAAAGCCAAGTTTCAGAAGCCTCTTTACCTTCTGCAGAAGATGTGAAGAAAGAAGCTAAATTCTGGGAGAAGACGCTTCTCCCTTTCAAAACATTAGATAATTTTCTTTTTTTCAAATAAAAGTAACAAAGCAATGGTGTTTTTAGGCCTTGTGCAGCTCATGGACCTTTTCAGAGCCACAAAGGTATCCATTCCATAGCACAGAAGCTGAAGCAAAAGCCTCCATCAGAGCTGACAGGCTCCAGGACACATGGCATGAGCACATCACAGTCTGTGACTTTTCTTGTAAGCACACAGAGCATGAGAACTTGTTTTAACTGCCTGGTGATATGTCAGATATGCCAGGCCCTGGATATTCCAGGGCATATGCATCCAGAATACATCTTCTGGACATGGCTAGCCAACAGCTGCAAGTTTGATGGAAAATTTTGGTCTGCAGGGTGACCCTCAATAAGCCATCTCAACATATCTGGCACATTCAGCATGGAAATGAATTGACATTAGTTTTGCTTAAAAAGCTGAATTTCAACTCCTAGCTCTAGGTTCTTAAGAACAAACTCAGTAATTGTGACAGTATGTTGTTTTGCCAAAAAACATTGTGAATACTTCCCATTTCTCATGTTTTTCACATCCTTTGTCTCTATTCTGGGTTTAAAACTAATTGTGAGGTACAATCTCAAAACAGACTGCTGAAATAAAGAAACTGGAAATCATAGAAATAATTTTTATTCACTTTGTACACTTTTAGACACACTCATTGCCTAATTTAATTATCCTCTGTCTCACTTTCATTAAGGTATTCACACTTGAAAGTCATTAGTGATGAAAACAGGTCCAGATGAAGAACTTTCAGCTAATGGACAAATAAAAATTCATTTTCACTCATATTTAAATGGGTAAAGAAGTTATTTCAACTCATAAGTTTCCCAGGTGTAAAACAGATTTTACATAGATAAGTAGATATGGAAGGCATTCAGTCCAGGTAAATCTCTGCATTCAGGACAAAGTTTCAAAGCATGGAAAAAATTGTCCTGCCAGTGACTTTTCAGTAGAAAGTCTAGTAGAACAATGTTCAGAATATGGACACAACCCATCAATCCCAACATATGCAGATGGACTGAAATGGATTAACACTTGCATTAATTGGAGGCATTCATACCTTGGAAATATGTGAATAAAGTAGATGTTTTCCACATCTAGCTGTGGTAGAAGCTATAACAATTTGCACAAGCTGATGGTAGTTTCCTGAGTCTCTGAATCTTTCAGAAAGATTTCTCAGATGGAAGAAATGTTTGGAAAAAATTAAGGATGCTTGTCTTAGTATTTACAATATCTGAGCTCTTACAAGAGAAAATCCAATCATGTCTTGCTGTGGTCCTCTGAGAAAAAGGAAAGCTGCAGAGTGCCAGATCTGTGTCTTGAGTTTTCATATCTAGAGGGACAGTGGGAAGGATCAAACCAAGAATATATTTTTGCTATTATACAAGGAACAGTTCGGACTATGGAGACAGAACAGATTTTATATTAAAGACCATTAGAGTTATGGACTCCTGAGAGGATGTGTGGCCATAGCAGCTGGAACAGCTGGCTGACTTGGCTGAGCAGAGATTGACCTGAACAACATAAATGTTATTATAAACTGAGATTTCCCTTTGAGAACAGAGGTGCACACACACACATACTCATATACAAGCAATCTGATCTTTAGGTGACACAGAGCAAACAGGTTTTGGTTTATGCAGTTCCTGAAATCTGTCATAAACCAAAGGAGTTTTCTAATACGAAGACAAAATTTAAAAAAATAATAAAATTTTAAAAAGTAGGGTATATTTACAGCTGAAATAGATGGGGAACAAAGAAAATTCAGGAAGATCTGGTTAGTATCCAAATGCCTACTTTCTTACTGATAGTCCATCACCTCTTAATGACGTATTTCTATTCAAATGCATCACAAGGCAATTTCCTCACATTAGGAAACAGAGACAGACACCTCTGGACCATTATGGATGGATGTCCCTTCTGGCTTTCAGCTCCTTTGGGGGGGTCAGTGCTACTGCTTTGTTCTTGTGAATCCCTCAGTTTACAGTGAAAGGATGACATTACCATTCTGTTTAAAAGTCAATGTTTTGAGCGGTTTTGTACCTAAAAAGCTGTTCTGAAGAAACTATAGTTGAAAGATGACATTGTACAAAAGGGGGAAATAAAATGTAAGATAATTTCATATATCTGTGCTTTAGTTCAATTTAAGAGTGTTTGCTGAAAAACTGTAAGCATTTGACTTGAGAAACGCTGTAGAGGAACACTACTAAAAAAAAATTATTAAAGAAAGTGGAAACACTGACTCAAGCTGACCATTCAGGGTAAAGGTAATAGGTAATAGGCAATATTTTGATGACAGTATGGCTAAAAACCACAAACACTGTGAACTATGGCCATAGTGTGCTTGCTCAAATTGAAAAATCTGTCATAGTTGCCTTAGGTGTTTCAGAGTTTCTTAAAAGCTCATTAGTTCCATTTCCTATTAAAGAAAGAAAATTCAAACCAAAGCAAAAGTGAAACCATTAAAAAATTAATAATTCTACTGGGTCTAACAGGAACAAATAGTATCCACAGGCTCTTTTATCCCCATAAACTCTATCAGTAAGTAGGTTTTTCTTGCTAATTAGACTCTCAAAATGGGTATTAGGTAGTAGAACAGGAACCTGGAATAGAAATGGCTAAAACTTTCACAATTATTTCATTAACAGCTGTGGAAATAAACCTGCAGTTACCATGGCTCATTCACCTATCTCTGACCTGAAGCTCTGCAGAATTATATGCCATTTATAAAGAAGCCCAAATTCAGCTAAAACTCCTGGCTTTATCACGGTAGGCCTTGATATTCCCATGGAAGATGGAGCTCCATGAGTCTTACACTTCCTCAAGACAGATTGATCTGATTTGAGCCTTCACTTAGTGTTAAGGCACGTCTAGCTTTTGGAGTCTGATTGGTCCTGCACCTTAGCAAAGGCTGTCAAAGAGGTGTTCTGAAAGGGATGTGTTTGCACCAGTTATGTGAAGGTCAGTCAAGCACTGCATCCATTCTGACATACAAACTTGTAGAATCACTGAAAATTAAATAAAACAAGAAAGTCCTGCCTGCTAAATACTGGTGCTAGGATGTAGCAAGAGATAGCTAATGCCTTATCCCAAAGAGCAAGATTTCTATGTTTGAAGAATGTCACATTTCTGAACATTGCCACACAAATGCCTTGCTGGGGGGACTCTGCTGGCCAGTTTGGAGAATCACTTCAGATTTTTCACAGGTTCTGATGCAGAAATATACCAGGAACAGATGTTCCACCAAATCCCCGAATGCATCTATTGCTCCAGAAGTGATCTTCTGTGCCATAGTGCTTCCAAAGGTAATAGCATAGGTAATGAATGACAGACCTGGCGCTTGGCTTTTGATATGTCCCTGCTGGCTATTCACTGCTTGGTTCCCTTCTGTCCTGGGGCTCTGGGTATCTTACACAAACCATCCAACTCGTGTCATTTAGAGGGCAAAGAGATAAACCATATGTGAAAAAGAATAAGATAATGTGCCTTTGTCCCTTTCAAACAAAGAAAGTCAATGTATAACAGACCAAAAAGAGCTGGTTTTATAATTGAGGCTGATTCCTATTTACATGGCTTTACACCTCCCCAAAAATAAATCTTGAATGGGATACTAAAATATTTATCTTTTTAAACATGATTTCGCTAAAATGTATTCTTCCTAAATGCTTGTAAAGGGTCCTTAGCCACTCAATTTAACACATATTAAGAATTTCTTTACAACTTAAAGAAAAAATTGTAAAGTAATTGCTAAGTAATACTTTAAATGCATTTTAAGTGAAACAAGAATAGTGTGAACTTACCAGTCAGTATCTGAACAGCTGAGATATAACCTGACCTGTAAATACACTTGTATTCTTGGAAGCCATATTTCACTCCTGGCATTGTAGCTGTACTGTATTTTAAGATATTAAAAAAAAACCCCAAATCAGCCTAAAAGTAATTTGAGGTTGTCCTGGATGAGAAATAAGATTCAGAGGATGAAAACTGTGAAATTAATTCATGCTATTACCATGTTTTTTGTTATCACCTGGTCTTGTATTTCCAAAGCAGGTTTTCACATCCACAGCTAGACTACTCTGTGGTGTCCCATCTTGATTCACGCACTAAAGCTTTCAAGCAGCCTGGAATCTTGTCTAACCTGCTGCAAATATATGCATTTAAAGGTCAGGCACATGATGTGAGATTTGCTGGCCAAACGCATTCTGTGTGCTCACTCTGCAATGGAACCTGACAGTTAACTTTAGCCTGCTTGGTGCTGGGTTGCACTGGGTAAAGCAATACAGCCTCAACATTTTATGTTAAACACAGAATTTTCCAAGCTTCTATAATCCTGCAATCTACAGCATTCCTCAGAAAACCACAACGATGTGGTGGGCCAGCTGAAGGAACATAAAAGAGACAATATGTTTAGTAGATTTCTTTAGTTTTGCTGCTGTTGTTTTAAAATTAGCCTCCATAATAATCTGCTGCTGGAAACCGTAAGAATGTTACTTTTTCATATGTCTCCTGCTTCTCTTAATATACTTAGGCCATCACATTTCCTACCACTTGGTGCTTTTACAGTGACCTAGTATACCTGTTAGTTATGGAGGTGCATTGCTTTTTTTGTTTAGACATCCTTTGAAAAGCAGACATCCAGCAAGATAACTGCAAGAACCACTGAGGATCCAACTACTTGCAAATTTCTGTCACTAGCATGTGTAAACAACAGGAATAATGGCAGAAAAAAAATTAAATTAAATGGCCTCATGCAAAATACAGCCAACTGGACTCCTTTTTCCTGGAGGCAGCAGGAAGACAAAAGCAGAACTGCCCTACCTTGTGTCAGTGAGCAATTGATCCTGTAGAAAAAATTCAGTCCTTAAAATGTGTTAGATAACTTTAAGCAGTTTTATCCCTTGATATTATATAAGAGCAATTTTAATTAATTCTTAACAGTTAAAAAAAAAAAGGAAAAGAAAGAAATGAAGATTTGTGTTTCTTAGGAATGCTAAGCTGTACAAAAGCTCTGGGCTTTGTTTTTGGGCTGTCATTCTGAAGGAGGTGAGGACGGATTATAATTGCACTGTGGGGCCTGAACAGAGGACCCCTGTAGGTAGAGCAGGCCTTTCAATCTTCTGATCAACGGAGCTGAAACAAAAATGCAGGAGGGCTGTGTTCCCACGTTCTTTGACAGTTTCCTGCTGCAGATAGCGTCCTTTTAAACCTCCCTTATGCTTTCATTATGCTGCTGAAATAATGAATAATTTGCCTCCTCCACTCTTTGATATGCATGGTCAGATATTATTGGGTAAGAAGCAAGAGGGACCTTCCTATAACCTTAATCCAGTTCACACTAATAAAATGATTTAGCTGAGCATTCTTGGGAAGCAATTATTTTTCTTGAAGACAATGACTATCAAAAAGTCCCTAATGGGCAGAGGCAGATCAGGTCACCTCAGCTTTCCATTTTCTTCAACATGGGCAATGTTTGGACCCTTAAAGTAAGAGCTCCTTTCTGCAGTTTTGTCACAAATACTCAATCATTACTGTTGCTGAGTGTAGGGTTAAAAATGAATTAGGCTTAATTTTGATTTATTCAAGTGTGCAGTTATTGACTGTGAGAGGCTAACTGTACTCTGAGTTCTGTGAGAGAAAATCCTCAGAGGGAGAAGTATGCTGGAGAAAAGGTACTTCTGTTTCCTAATGGTAGTGATGAGCAACATAATTCTTATTCTCCTTTTGTCATTAAATTATGAAGCTGGCATTCTTGAATAAAAGAGCTCCAGGATTATTGTGTTCCTAAATTAATACAGTATTAATGAAAGACAGATTTATTAATTTAAAACACCACTCTTTTTGAGAAAAATTAATGATCGTTTAAGCAGATTAGTATTCTCTTTTATATCTCAAAAATCATCAACATTTACAAAATACATTGGCTGTCAAAGAATAATGCTTCTATTATATTATCTGGACTGATCCAAGAGTCTTTGCAACAATCAGCTGAATTGACCTCATATTCCTCTTGACACAAAGATCATGTATATCTCTTTATTACTTGTGACTTATTGTGATTGCTATTATCATTGCTCCTTAATATAATTGTTAATATTCTTAACAAAAACTCTCCCGCTGATTACATCTTTAAAGCCAGGTAGATATGTGCTGAGGTTTCTGAAGACATGTAAAGGCCTTTTGTTCACACCTTCTTTTATTGAAATGATATAATTAAAATGAGTAGAAGATAGGGGTCACAGATTTATTTGCATATCTAAAGTGTAGCCTGATCCTGAAAAAAGCAAACACTCTCATTTAGGTGTAATGCAAATTTATGGTTTTTTATGAGCACACAGAACTTCTAAATAAACAATTTCAATGAAGTCCATAATACTATGCCAGACTAGTATGGCCCTGTAGTGTTGATCCCATGCAAAAAGCTTGGTATTGAACAGCAGCATTGTAATAAGACTGAGACAACTTCTCAAGGCTATTCTACCATAGTTCATATGAAAGACTTGTCAACAAAGTTTCCCTATGGTTATCCTTGGCAATGATTTTAGTGACCTCACTGAATATTTTTAGTAACAAATTTGACACAAAAGTCAGGAGTTGTTCTGGTTCAAATTGTCAAATCAAAAATGAGTGAACTGTAAATTCAGATTCAGTTTGTTGAATTTCAGACATTCAGATGTCAGAGGTTCAGAGATAAGGGATAATCATCCAAATTTTGTCTGAATTAGTCCCACCAGTGTCAATTTAAGGATGATACTATGACTCCGCTCCTAATTTACATGTCTGCAAATGTAATTTTGTCTGTGCTCAATCTGACTTTACAGACTGATAAGGATTGCATTGTGAGTTGAAAACAAGGGATAGTTATGAATCATCCTAGTAGAGGGACTTTTTTCAGTACAGAATTGGAATTATGTCATTTTAAAAAGTCATAGTAATGTATCACCTGGGATATTCCACATAGCCTTGGCTATCCAAAGCAAAAAATACAAAATAGAATAATGCAGAGAATGTCTTTTTTTCTTCTGAGCGAAGATGAAGGACAAAAGCCAAGGTAATTTCATTTATTCTGAGACGACAGTAGGGAGAAGAAAAATTAAGTGTCATCTGATGGGAACCAAACTGCAATTTGGCTAAAACTTAAATACTGCTAACCATGGATAGTATAGGGAAAACATTAACTTCCTTCTCTCTAAAGCATTCTCCATCTTTAATCAAGTATATGCTATGAAATTAATACACCATGAACTTTTACATGAAAATGTAAAAAATAAATGATTGAAGTTTGGAGCCAGTAAGTCTGTTCAGTGCACTGCTTTGAGACAATTCATCAGCATTTCCTAGATGTGATGTGGCATCCTACTTAAAAGGCCTCATGGGTTGTGTCACCCATGTGGATATCTTTGCATCACACTCTCCTACACTTTGGTAACCAAGATTAACTTGGATGCAACTGTCTCATATCCCTGATGCCTGATGCTCCCAGTCTCTCAGTTCTTCACCCTGTCTCCCTCCTCTCCTGGATCTCTTCTTGTCATGAACTTAAGTTAAGCACACAATGATATTTAAATGACCAGATATAAATACTCACAGTTTATCAAGTTCCCACTTATGGATTTCTCTGGCAAATTTTCACAATTAACAGAACTGGAAAAAATATTAATTGGTCAGTGAATATGGTACAAGAATAGAAAAGTTCCCACATCAGAAAATCATATGGATATTTTACCTAGTTTTGAGTAGACTATTTACAGACATCACCAGCAGCACAGACTGTCTAAATTCAGGAATCCACAAAACCCCACCATCTGCTTTGGGGAAGTGACCTGGAGAGCAGTACATGCTTAGTACTGAGTACTAACCATCATTAACCAGCATTTTCATCCTTGTTCAAGGTTAGAAAGTGATTCCCATTTGCTTTCTTCCCAGCAATGAACTATGGAGGTCTCTGGTCTATTGTGATCACTTAAATCAGCAACTTCCAGGAGCCTAATGGTGCATTAGTATGACTTCAAGTCAATGAAAAATTTAAAATCTCAATATCAAGATAATTCACCTCTTGAAAAAAATAAACATAAATTTCACACAGTCACTTGGACACAGAAAATCTATAAGCCAGGAAATGGTCACTGTTCATCTTTTATGTTAATATGAACTGAGAAAGCATTTAACTACATTTTTCTCATGAAAAAATACAATACTTAAGAATCACTAAGGAGGTGATGAACATTAGAATACTTAATCTCTTTGTATTGGCATTGAATGAGGTATTGTTTATTTGGCTTGGTTTTTTTTTCTGAGGGATTTTAAGAAAATAAGTTTCCTTGAAAAATGTATGAGCTCTGATCTTGCTTTAATATTAGAAGGATTTTTTTTAATGTCAGATCATAAAGATCCTCCTGCAATGTTATATCGCGGGACAGACAAGGTCACAACACCAGACACCTTCAAAAGTCTGAAAAAATTGCCTATATTGCCTGATCTCACTCCCATCAATGCACATCAGCTTCAGTAGCACAGTATTTTCAAAATCCACACACTCATTTTTTTGGTCAGAATCAGACTGAAGATTTTTTGCAAAAAGTTAAGGAAAAGCTGCATTCAGTATAAATGAAAAATACAATAAATGTTCTGATTCATGTAGGCCTTCTTTCAGCTGCTACTGAAATGTTCAATGCCAGAAATAAAGAGACAAGTTGAATAAAACACTCATGTTTTCTTCTATTTTTCTGTATGTATCCATCCAAAAGTTTTTATCATAAGCATATATTTCCCTATTTCCAGAAGTTAAAATCTTTCTTGGCCTTTTCCCATACGAGAAGCTTCTTCCTAAAATTCTTTCTATTACTGAGGACCAAGAACATATATACCAGAACAAGAACAGATTTCTTCCCAGCAGACTGGCAACCTCCATCATCAGATATTAGATACATTTTTTCCTTTCCTATTCAGAGCAGGTAAGGACTTTGGGTTGTGTATTTTGGAGAAAAGGAGGCTGACAGCTTCCTGAGAAGGGGACCTGGAAGCAGAGGTGCTGAGCTCTGCTCTCTGATATCCAGTGGTAAGGGTGCATAGGATGGCTCAAAGCTGCTGCAGGGAAGGTGTAGGCTGGACATTAGGAAACACTTCTCTACCAAGAGGATGGGCAAAACCTGGAACAGGCTTCCTTGAGAGGTGTTTGGTGCCCCAAACCTCTTGGTGTTTAAAAGGCATTTGGACAATGAGATTAATAGCTTGCTTTATCTTTTGGTTATCCACAAGTGGTTGGATAATTGGACCAGATGATCATTGCAGGTCTCTTCCAATTGAAACAGTCTCCTCTCCTCTCCTCTTTGCAGGTAGGATAGTGACACTGCTCTTTTTGACAAGAGAATCAAAAATTACTTCCAAGTGAGCACTGACAAGGTAGGAGTTTTGATCCTTCACTGCATACCTCTGGCACCAGGATCCTGATATGTATTTGTGGCCTTGAGCTGGCAAATGAATGAATCCATGGGAATTTGCTTTGGGAATGTCCACACATAGAGAGAAGGGTGTTGAGGCTCAGAACTTCTCCAACATTCCTTCCTGTGCTTCGTGAGGAAATCTAGTTACACTAAAACTTTATTTTCTTTCTTTGCATACAAACCAAAGCATTTTTTATACTGTGGTTGGAAGAGTTTAGATGGGTAAATTGCCAGAATGACCACTGAGTGAGATACAGACATCTTTTATAAGCAGAATATTGCAAACAGTACTATTCTAACTGCTCTTATGTTATTTATTATCCAGCTGAATAATTTTAACATTTTTCACTGCTCAAATTTATCTAAAATCAGCTGTTGACACAGTGCAAATTAATTTATGACAGACATTTTTTTCTGAAATATTTTATAGATGACTGGAATATTTGAGGAAGGACTAGAAAAATTTAATTCACAGAGAGATGTGCAACTGCAAATGTCTATACAACTTGAACATAGTCTATTTTTTGGCTTACAATAAAACTCAAGATAATATTGTTATTATTTAGGAACAGTGACTATGGACAGGATTTCTTAAAATAATTCTGTGATGTTAGGAAACAGAAATCTTCAGTCCATAGCAGGCGAGTTGTTATATGCAATTGCACCAGAAAAATACGGAATAAATATGGCCTAGTACTCTCATATGGTGATACAAAATCTTGACAAGTAATCAATTCAGTCCAATTCATATTAGGAAAAATGGGCCCATGAAAAAAAGCATAAAAGAATGAGATGATTTAGACAGAACTGGGTACCTTAGATATAACAAGGTTTATCTCTAACCTCACTGAATATTTATCGTGTCACTATTCCCTTGACATTGATTAAAAAAAAAGACAAAGAAGAGCACAAAACATTTGAAAGGAAAATATGTGCTCACTGCACAGTAGATAATGTTATAAATATTAAGTAATCCCCTTTGTCTTACGCTTGTGAGTAAGGTTACATCATTTAGCAATGCCAAGAAAGAATGTTTTTGTGTTAGACACTGGTGATATGTGAGGACTAGGGATGAAATTCCTCTTAGGTGACCCAATGATGCCACAGAAGAGGTGTGTCTATAAAATCATTCCATGCTCTACATTTGCCTCTTAGGAGAGCTCCTATGTTTCCTTTGTGTTGCTGCTAGGCTGATTGCATCCTGCCAGTGGGCATATAAACCCACCCACCCACTGGCCCCTGCCATCTCTGTGAATAACCTCATCTTTAGAGAATTCCACCTGTAAAACTCATGGTCTGGGTCAGGGACTTCAACTTTCTGCCAAACAATTAGTACTGCATAAGCTTTACAAGACAGCACAAGAAAGCTGCCTCCAGAGGCTGGCCTTACCTTATGGCAATTAATGCAAATATCTCATTGCAATTGTTGCCACTTCTTGGGGTGAATAAACCCTAGGAACCTTGTGTAAATACACAAGTTACTCAAAGGAAATAGATCTAAGTCCTCATCATCAATGTCTGCTCCAGACAGAAGCTGGCTGGCAGGAGAGAAAAATTGGTGTCCTTACAGCCAAGAAGAAAAAGACCAGAGAACCAAATTCCATTTAAAAGAGATTACTGAGAAAATTTATGGGAGAAGAGCATAGGTGGTTCATAGCACTGCCTTCTGAAGTATGGAAAAGATACATGTGAAATATAAAACTGCATTCTTTACACATCTTTTCTGAACTAACATGTATGTACCAGTGAACACAAATATACAGGACCTTAGAAGAACTCTTTTGGGCCTTGGAGTGAACTAAATATTCTCTCCTCCAACTGCCATCTCTCCTCAGCACTCCTCCCTGCCCACACCTTCTCCAGCTTCTCAGTGCTCAGCATGCCTTCTCCATGTTCTTTAAATATTCCAAAAAACATAACTTGTTTATACATTTCTATGTATAGCTACCCAACCTTTTTCCATATTTACATGCCTCAACTTCCTTCACAGCAATGTGTCACTGTCTTTATTTCCTAAAGCTCTTTGGATCTACCCCTTCATCTGCTCTTGCCAATTTATTTTCCAGAGTTGAGTCAGCAGAGTGCAACAAAGAGTTTCTCACTTTCCCCCTGTGTTGCCAACTGATAAAGATCAAGCAGATCTAGGCAGTTTCTTGAGGTCACAGCATCTTCTGCAGGTCACCTTCTGGTCATCACCCTTTTCCAGGGGGCTGCAAGCCACCCTCAAACCAGGTCTGCAGCGCTTTGTGTTGTTCAGGTGGACCACCCAAGCTGCATTTTTATGGAGAACTGTGTTTTCAGCCTCCTGCTTGTATTACTCTTATATGGTAGATAGTAGGGGATAATTTAAGAGAGAAAAAAAATCCAGATTTTAAGTTTTCATTTTGCTCAAATCAGCAGAAAGCTTCCCTTGAGTTCAGGTAATCCAGATATGCAGCCGGACTAAAGGAGAGGATTACTGCTAATGACAGTAGTGTTACTTTAATTTAGAGAAGTGAGAATCTGGATCTGAAGTGATTTATTAATTTATTTATTAAACTGGAATAGTTTGAGGGCTTTAATGACAATATGATTATCTGCAGGGGAAACATTTGTCAGTGTTTTCTTCTTCACCCTCTTTCAAGCCTGTGTGGGAGAGTGAATATGTTGCATTGGAAAATATTCCCAATGACAGCCACAGAGAAGCAAGGAGATGAAGCAATTACAGTAGATAGGAGCCTGATGGGAAGGAATGGGGGAAGGGACATTCACTCTGAGACTAGAGTTACTGTAAGAGTTTAGGACAATTTTCACATGTTTATCCAAGATGGCCTTTGAAGTGTCTTGTGGGTAACAGTTGGAGGTCTGCTTTCACTGGGAGTGTCAGGGGACCCTGGAGATTTACAACACAGCTTTTTCAGCAGAGGGTAATTGCTGCTACAGGAGAGTCTGAAGCAGCTCTTTAATTTTTTAAGCTGGCAAGAGGCAGTGTAAGCTGTTGCACTGCTGTCCCAAGAGCTGAAAACAGCAGTACTTACACGCTCCTTGCGCTGGCTGGGTGGGGTCTGTAAGCAAGTGTCCACCTCTTCTGTGTCTCTGGGAGACAAAATATTCTTTTAGTGCTGAGAAACCAGTTTTAGTACCTTGTTTCCTGGATTTGCAGCCTGAGATACCCCAGAGAAAGCATTGAGCAGCAACTAAAATCTGGTTCACTTCAGATACCAAGCCTAGAAGTAGCTTTTTAAACCTTGTTATGGACATTAGCCCCAAGTGTGGACTCATGGCCAAAACTGTCCATGTGTTAACTGTACCCTCTGGGCCAGTTTAGAGGTGACTTGCCCACTGGGGTCAATACAGAAGGTTCAATGTCTCATTTTCCCTTCCATCCTTATGAGTATTTCATGTACCAGAGAGCTTGAAAGTTCATTTTCCAAGCTGCAGCTGCCAGCCCAGCAGGATCACGATGGTGATTTGTGAGCACCTGCACCGAGGTCCCTTTGCAGGTTTCCTCACCAGTCCTGAGTATGCCCAGTTGTTCCCCAGCCTGCTCCCAGCAGGTGCAGAGATGACATGCAGCTTCCATTAAAAACTGTGTGGGATCAGGGTAAAGCCCAGCACAGCATCCCTGACACTTCTGAGCTCATTCATATTTGTCACTGTGCATGGTAAAACTTTGCTAGGCTTTTCTTACCTAGTGGTCCTCTTAAGCAAAATCAAGAAATTTCCACAGAGCAAAAGAGGGTCAGGCAGACCCCAAATATCAGAGTGAAGGATGAATTCTTTGGTTTGGTATGAGAGCAGACAGTGCATGAAAAAAAGGTGGCAAAGGGGTCAGTAGGGGAACACACAGGATAAAATACTTTCATCTATTGTGCTGGGGTCAATAGGCTCCCATCAGGAAATCCTGAGCCCAAGATTAATTACTTGTTGCAGTAGGTATACCATTGTGCTCTGGAAGACACTGTGGTGACTTTAGGCATCTTGCAGATTTCTGGTTCACACGATGCAATCCCATATAAAAAAACAATAGTAGCTAAGAAAGTAGTAGTGGGTGGTGGTGAGATGCCTTTTGGCTCATTCTAATCAAACCCTTTTCAAACATATCTCCAGCTTGGCCAGAAATTATGAGAAACTATTTGTTAAATATTATGAAAGAATTTCATAGTAATTCAGAATTACATGCCATGGCTATTATGTTATTGCAGTTTGTAATATATATGACAGAAAACATTCTTAAAAAAAAATCTAAATCTGTGTACATTCCATGATTTTTTTTTCTTAATTTCTTGATTTACCTGTCAAAAAATCTGGAAGACTCACAATTTGAAAATGAGTGTCAATCCTACTTTTGCCACCATCCAAATATATAGTTCTCTTTAGGGCAACTAGACATAGATTATGTTGTAAATTATCTTTTCTTAAAAAAAAAAAAGAAAAATAACCTGGAGCCAAATCCCATAATCCTTGTTTTGGGCAAAATTTCCCATTAACTTTAAGATAACCAATACTTAATTCTTAAATGATTTGTATGGGTTTGTATGGTATATGTATGTTACAACAAGCACTTTATCAACATATTAGAGGAAGACCCTTTGATTCTGACTTCTTGTCCTGAACGGCTGAGTTGCATTTCACTGTGTTAGATGCTGCAGTAGAACTGATAAAATACCTATGATGTTTTGTCTTTTTGAATGAGATTTGCTTTATTTGTAAAGAATTTGTAAATAGGAGCTACATATTTATTTTATTATTATCTTCCATGGGCATATTTAAATCTTTATATATAATTTCCAGTAGGCATATTGTCTAGTGGTTAATCTACTTAGAGTATCACATGAATTAAATACACTATGAAAATTTCAGTGAATTTCTCATGAAATATCAATAATTTACTAAAAATACATTTTAGGAATCCACAAGAAAGGTCATAAAGTAGCAAAGAAAAAGGATTAAAATTCAAGATACTGTACTGATTTTAGCTCATAATTTGCACTCTTAAAACTAAAGATGTCTTAAACACAGATATAATAATGTATTCTGCATGTGATTGGGAACATATTTTCATTTATATTAAGAACTTCAACAAACAATGAAACACAGATAGCTCCATAAACTCCTTACTGTTCTAAGTTGAAAGAAGCAAGGTCTCCTGTGGGGTTTGTGTCTTACTGTTCATTGCAAACTCTGCTTGGAATTTCCCAGTAGCTGGACACTTGCAGTTGGTTACCTGCTCTCTGCTGAATTATGAGATTCTGCTGCTGTTTCTTTTGCCATCACAGCACGGGAAGAGACTTCTAGGTCTCTTTTTGACCCTGTTTTCCAGATGTTTTAAGGGCTTCTTAAAATTTTATTTCTCTATCAGATTGATTAACCCTGTCCAGAATGCTCAAAAGTTATGGAAAAGACAAGCAGAAGCAGAAAAGGATAATTTGCTTTTATTCACCTATTTTTGAAAAAAATAGATACATAAGGCAGAATAATTTTTTTGGTTTCACAATAAATTTTACATTTCCTTTCTATTTAGGATATCTTTTTTCCTGGGAAACTGTTTTCCCAGGAAAAAAGATATCTGTTTTCCTTTGTGGGAAACAAAATTCTGGCTATTTTGCTCAGTCTAGGGCAGGGACAAATGAGGACCTATTAAAGGACAGATGTTTGTTTGCTGGACTCTCAACCACATTATTGACTCTGAGATCCATCCTGGCCTCTGTTGCATCCAACGGCCCCACCAAACAATCTAAAGTAACAGAGAGGCAGAGCTGTCTTTCTGGAATTGTGAGGAGCAATGATGGGAAAAGATCAGTAAGGACTTCACAGAGGTCTTAGTGATTCTGGGCATTCATACAGCCTGGTAGTAAAATGTACCTGATCCTTTCCCATGGCACAAATGTACCATATGTGGATGCTGAACATACAATACAATAATTTCAACACGTATAAACAATTATTTCTTTCCTATTACTGTGTTTGTTTATCTCATTAGCATTAGCCATGCACCCTTCCTTCAGCTATACCCCAGCTGTGTGTGGCTATGGATCTACTGGGAGACCCACTGGTTGACTTGCAGCCAAGGTGAATTGTCCTACTTTACTGCGCCATTGCTGGTGATTGAGAAGCTGTTCTGGAGTATCTGAGTTCAGTGGAAGTAATTCTGTGCCCTTTGAGAGCCTTTAAATCATACTTCTTGAAGTTTTGGAGGCAAAGAGATATTATTAGATCAAAATGTTTTGTATCAAGTCAACGTTTGCTGGCTTTTGTTTACTGCATAATCAAAGTTGTGATTGATATATAGCTTAACCCTCTGTTGTAATTTTTAATCTTCTGTTATATATTAAATGTGTTCAAAGGAAAAAATTACATGCATTTTTTGAACCACTGACTTTGATAACATTTTTTTTACTTACAAGCTGTTATTCAGCATCTGTTGTGGGAAAGAACACACACATTCCTAGATATTTTTCATGGTCTAAAGACTTTAAGATACAAGAAGGAGTGACTCTACTCATATTAATTTCTCTGTTGTAATGCAAATCAGGAATGATGTTTGTTGGCTGGAGCTGAACAAATAATCTGTAGAAAACAATGCATTCAGTGAATTCTGTCTCTCTCTATTTCATATTGTTTATGGCCATATCATGGCTCTTTCCTGAAATAAATTAGTCATTCTGAATTATTTACTATACCTTACATGACGTGGATTTTTGGCTGCATGCATCAGGATGCATGTTTGTGCATGTGACTGCAGCAGCTGTAAACCGTACTGGAGGGCCTGTAGAACTGTGCTTTACAACAACTCTGTTGTTAAAGCTTATTTTATAATAGCAGCTCTGCCCAGGTTTAGACAGTGCCACATAAGACACCCCAGGACTTAAACATTAGATAACCCAAATGGGAGTAGAAACCACAAGTCTAAATAAAATTCTTAAAAATCCTGGACAGAGTTAGGTGAACAATGGCACTGATGACAGGAGGACACAGTGATGTCTAAGCCAGATGGCAAAAAGTGCAGAAGAAAATAAAAAATTTAAATGCCCTGTTCTGTGACACATTCCTGATACAATGCCCTGATGAAGACCCTCAGTTGGAAGTTTGGCTCATTACACTCTGTTAAAATAGACAGGGAGAAGAAAAGAGCAGTAGCACAGGCCTGCTATAAAGTAAAAGACTCATAAACATGGAAGGGCCTCCTTCAGCATAAAAGTTCCAAACGCATCTTTCTCTCTCATATGCATCCATAAAGAAGAAAAGTTTTTTGCAGAAAGTGTCAGCTCTTTTGTCCTTATGGTGAATGTAAACATCTTGAATGTAATGTAAAATGATCTTTTTAAATAACAAAGATAATATCAGAAACATATTAAAACACTGATGCAAGACTAACTTAATAGTTGTAGAATTATTTCTATGTTTACGGCCCTATTTAAAAAAACAAAAGAACCAACAAAACCAAAACACCAAATGTGTGGAAGAACCTAGTGAAGAGGAAAAAAGTGTAGGACAAGGTGAATCTGCTGTGTTGCATTGGTATGAAAAAGTTTTCTATTCTGTTGCTGCCTGTTTATTACTGTAGCAGCTGTGGGGCAGGGGTTATTTCTGTCTGACCATAGGCTCTTCTGAACAACTAATCCCATGTTAAGAAGATGCTGATTTCCCTTTCCACTGAGAACCTGTGAACCGAACTCATCTGTGACAAAATGAAAACCTGTTTCCTCAGACTGACACTAGACCTCCTATATTTATTCAGCTGTCAGAATTTTTTCTCTTTATTCATTCTTTAAAGAGGGGAAAGACCCTGGGACCTTCTGAATTGTTAATACTGAAGGTCGTGCTCTATAGTCTTATGACTTTTATTATAAAGGGCATTTTCTGTATTTTAAAGGGATTGACCAAAACCTTGCTGGGTTAAGACACAGCTTGTGTAAAAATGGTGAGGTCAACTTCTGCTCTGAGTTATGCCAGTGTAAATCTGGGACAATTTCATTACAATAAGTGGAGTCAATCCAGGGAGGTAATTATCCTGTTGTTTTGGGTTATGTGATGCCTATGGAAAACAATGAGAATTACAAGCATAAACAACATGATAGCTAAGTTCTGAATAGGCAGCTCTTACCAGGACTGATGCTTAATTTGGTAAGCATAAAAGATGTTATCAATAGATATAAAAACATAAATATAACACTATAGAAAAATATGATTCTCTGTATATGTATATAGCATGTGTCAGAAAAACAGCTATGGAGAAACATTTCCAGTTTCTTTGGGTTTTATGCTATTTCCAACCAATATCCTCAATTCAGAGAATCGCTGAAGCTACTGCAGACTTATTTAATTTCAGGTGGATGCCATATCCAAAGTGAGAAAACCTTTATTTTATAGTTTGTGGGAAAAATTATGATAATAGCCACTGGGGCTATATTTTCAAAATTATGGAAAGCCAGAGCAAGGAATCTTGCCAAAACTTGAGATAACAAGCTGCAATGAACAATGAAATGAACAATGGGTGTCCAGAAGACAACTGAAATTATTTTTCCATGTCTGCAGTACTAAACAATTTTTACCACTGTAAGTCCAAACTGTTTTTTGGGAATGGTCCTTGGGCCGTGATGACTTTTGAACTGTGTACTCAGAAATAGTGAATTTATCAAGGCCAAATCCTTGCTCAGGACCATTCCTCTATTTAAATCATTTAAATTAGAAGGGTCTCATGCCTAAGCTTCTTACACCAGGCAAAAAGCCCCAATAAATGAAAACTTTAAATTACAATTCTTCCTTTTACCCAAAATAGCATTTTTGTACTCAACAAAGTACAAAAATGTACTGTTTGTATATTAATTCTCAACAAAGCCATTAATTGTTATTTTGGATTTATGGTTTTACAAACAATATTAGGATATAGCCCTCCACTTCCAAAAATCATGTATGCAGTGTCTTAAACATACACACACATATCTTCTCATGGAATCATAGATTTGCTTAAAAATACATGTAAATTAGCAATAATTTTTGCCACAAAATTCAGAAGACTCCATAAAATATTGTATGCATAACTGGAATTTGAAGGTTTCTGTTCTGTGACTAGGACATACACACCTATCAGAGGGACAAGACCTTTTCAACACATCACAAGCATGAATAAGGGAGCAATTCAGATCATAATCTGGTTTGTACTTGTGAATTCCACTAATAATTTACAATATAAATACCAAAAGCCATAGTTTCCATGTGGTCCAACTTCTAGCAGTCTTGCTGAGTCTCTATCACATGAAGCAGATGTGGAAAAAAACTTACTCTCCAACTCTCAACCCACAAAATAATTATTATTTGACAGAACTTACCATTGATGGCCCATGTTGGAGTGGAACCGGTGAAACACCAGGGAGAGTTGTGCTCTTATTTTTGTCTATATTCTTTTGTAGTATCTGCATTATAGTAAGTAAAGAATAACTTCAACTGGAAGTGACCTCTAGAAGTCTTTTAGTCTGCAATAGCCAGACTTCAAGTCACATTAGGTTTCTTAAGATCTTGACCTATAATTTCCTTCTTGTCAAGGAAATACCTAAGGGATACAATACTCTGTTGGCCTTGCTGTCCATTACTCTGGTCCGTACCTCACAAGTCTGTAAATGAGAACATGATGAGACAGTATATTGAAAGCCTTCCTGAAGTTAAGATAAACACCCACTGCTCTCCCCCAGCTCATCACAGCCAGTTTGGTGAAGCAGGATTACCACTTTTTGAATATGTGGTGGCTACTTTCAGCCGTATTCTAACCCTTCATATGTTTAGAAATTATTTTCAGAATTACTTTCCCTATCGCATCTCCATGGACTGAGGTAATGTTACTCTGCTCTTGGTCCTAAAAACATATATTTTGGTCTTTCTAGAATGTAAGAAGGACATTTTTTTTTCTTTCAATCATCAAGAACCTCTCCAAAATGCCACAATCTTGATTATTTCTCATGAAATTCTAGAATACAACTGTAAAAAATGTTTATCAGTCATCAGTCGAATTTGACAGAAATGTGTTACCATCTACTTAGAAGCATAAAAAGGCATTAGGAAAGTGTCACCATGGTCTGTGATCTCAGTTTACACAGAGGGTCATTACTGGATGGGAACTATGTCTGGATTCACCAGTTTAAGCAAAAATGTACCCAAACTGACATTCTTCTTCCAGCCCTGAAACAGTTTCTTTAGACTGTGGACACAGTTAGGCTGAATCTTACATTTTGTTAGAGATGTAGGGCAAGATTTCTCCACAAAGTGGTTTAAGATTTTTAATGAAGGGTAGAAGAGTAAGTTCTGAGCTAGCAGAGGGCCCAGGGCTATACTACTTTACTAAATAACAATATCAGTGCACAACCTCAAGTCTTGGACTCTTAGAAGTCAGCACTCCTTGGCTTTCAGCTTGCTCTGGTGTTGACTGATCCAAGCCTGCACAGGACTTCAGAAATGTAAAGAAGGTCTCAAGGCAGTATGTATGAACCTGAACCTTCTTCATTAAAGAGCCTTTGGATGTTTTCCCAGTAAGCTTTGCAATGTCAAAGCAACCTTGGTCATTGCCTACATGCCTTGTATGTCACCCCAAGCAGTGCAACACATATCCTAAGTACAGTGCCATGAAAATATCATTTTGGTAGCTGCTCCACACCTTTCCCATTAATTTGTACCTTTTGACCTAGAAATCACTAAAAACGTATGATTATATCTTAGTGTAAGGAAGATCATGTAAACCACATGATCCAGAGGAGATACTGAGAGAAGTGTAATAGATGTGAAAGAGCTAGCTCTAATCAATATAGATACACAATGGACACCACAGAGTCTTAGGATCAGGGATTAGTCTTGATCTCTCACAGAGCTAGTCAGTGAGGCCATGCTGGGTTCAGACTTTGTGGCAGGGCCTGTAGAAATAAAACAGTGGTTAATGATTTTAAACTAATAGAGGCTCACATTAGCTATAACAAAGAAATTTTCTACAGTGAAGGTGGTGAAACACTGGTACAGGTTACCCAGAGAGGTGGTGGATACTCCATCCTAGGGAAGATACAAGGTCAAGTTGTTCAGGTCCTTGAGCATAGTGACCTAGTTGAAGATGTTTTTTTAAGTTCCTAAGTCCTAAGTCTCTGTCCTTCATGTATATATGTACCTATGGACATTTATACACACACTCCTGCTACTTTAGATCAATTTGCATGTGTTACACTGCTGGCTATCAACAGTCCTATATTGAAAAATTCACTTTTATTATATTTTTCTAGACTTTAATATAGTTTCCTTCTGTGGAAGCTCTCAAAATAGAAAACGGGCCTGCCATTGGCTTTTTATAGTTGGGCTCCACATATCTTCCCTCTTTATTAAAAGTTTTAGGCAATTTAAAGGAATCAGCAAGGAAAAAGCAGAAAACATTGGAATTAGCATGAGACATTCTATAGAAGGAGGAGAAAGTCTTTGTTTCCCAGTTGCTTGGTAGTTTGTCTGGTTGTGATTTGCAAGATCTGTGTTTGATTAAAGTTTATATCATCGATCTGGGGGATGTGTGTGGAACTGGTGAGAAAAATTCCTGATGAAACCAAGTTTTCCAGAAATTTGCTTGTTCACAGAACCTTAAGTGTTTATGTCAAAATATCTCAGGTGTGACAGATTTTCCTTTGACTCACGGAAGGGCTCTCTTTACCATAATTATGCTGCAGGCTCCCAAGGTGGGATTCAAAAGGGAACAGATTTATTACTGTCAGGAAGAGAAATATTGGGAATTATATTACTCTATAGATAAAAGTTAGAAAGTATAATCTACTAATGACAGTATAGTGACAAAAACTAAGACAGAATTTTTTCAAAGTAATGGAACCTTGAAAAATCTACATTTGCTTCCCATTAGTAGTAGCCCAGTGGTTGTAGAAAACAACTTTAGGTAAAGTCATCATGAACTTGTTCAGTTTAAATGATATGAACAGATAAACAAAATTAAGTCAGCAACTAAAATTTTCAGTTTCTAGCCAGAATACTCCAGAATAAATTTTAGAACTTATATAACATTTACTACTAAATTTCATAACTCTGTACTTTTAACATAAAAAAAGGGTCAGATAACCTTAAAAGTGTCAGAAATTATGTTGCTATGTATTTTATACCTACTAGTCAGTGGATAAATGGATAAACCACTTCTTTCAAAAATAATATGAGGATGAAGCAGAGGAACCATAAAGAATGAAGAAATGAACAAATATGCAAACAAACCTTAGGTCATAGAAATAAGCAAAACCAAGTGATTTAACTTAAAAAATCAGTTAAGCCTACAGCTATTGAAACAATTGTTCAGTTGTAAAAGTACCTTAGGAAAAAGAAACAAAATTTCTGCTGCTCAGAATGAGAATGTGACTAAAGATAATAAAGCTTTGTTTGAAATAATGTTTTTGCCACAGATTTCAAAAATCATGAAGATGAACGTGGGGCAAAGGCCCCCATCTAATACAAACGGGATGGAAATGATCACAGCTCAAATGTGAGAAAAAGTCAAAGATCTCATATTTTAATAAAGAAACAGAATAAGCACCAGGATAACCTCAAGACTGAGTAAGCTGTCTCTGTAGGAAAGACAAATGAGAACAGATGTATATGATGGCTAATTTCCAGCTGAAATAAATAACAAGCTAAATAATTTTTCAAAGAATTAGAGAAATTTTAACTCCACATTTTTTTGAAAGCTGTGTTGAAAAAAGGCTAATTTAAACTGGAACAGACACACAAGGTAGACTACACACAGGTAGTAGACTTATAGACCTTCACTAGTATACTGAAATGAATACTGAATATGATTTCTCTCCACAAGGATGTCATGGAGGCTAGCAGCAGGGAAGGAAAATTATTATTTCAGATAAACGGCAAAATTGGCACAAGAACAAGTACAGACAGAATAGTCAAGCATAAATTTAAGCTGGAAACTGGAAGAAACTGTAAGAACCAGAGAAGGGAAGTTATTTGACTCAATCATTCAGTAAGAACACAGGAACAAATATCTGCTTGTACAGATAAATATTTTAGAAAGGGATTTTGTAATGTTTGTGATTTGCCTGTACTGGAGGGGACTGGTCTTGGTATCATGAAAGTGCTCTTCTGATCTTTTATGCCTACTTTTCTTCTCAAACTCGCCATCATAAAAGTTCTTACTGCCATGTGTCTAATTACCCCATACCACAGTTGCAAAAATAACAGCTTCTCTCAGATTCCTGAAAAAACTGTACTGCACACGTAAATAAGCAAAAAATTATTTACACAGAAGCCTTTTGATATCTGAAAACTAGGAGTCAGTCTGGATTTTGTGCCTGAAAGAGGCTGCTATCCAAGTTGTTGGCCTCATACGCTGGAAAAGTAAAGATGTTTGCTGGCTGTCCATCATCACTAAGTAGTTGGTCTAGTCATATGAGGGAGATTCATCCCTTTAGATTTCTCTTCTATATCTTACTAAGTCTCTCTAGGTTCACTTTACAGACAAAATGATAAAATTAAGAGATACCTTCAGGGCTTGATTAATTCAACTTTTTTTATATGACTATAGTTGAAGGTATGGGATGAATTGCCCCCAAAACAAGTCAATTTCCTTTTTTTTATCTGCATCTATAATCATAAATTAAACACTGCCAAGGGATGTTCTGTGATACTGCTACTTAGTGACCTGCACTAGGAAATTGTCAGAAAGGTCCCTGTCCTGAATTTTTATTTCAGTCAGCCAGCACTCTTCCTGAAAATTCCTGGGATTTAACATGGGCAGAAACTGTTCCCAATGGGCAGTTTGGTTGCTAGTGGAATTTATTGCTATGTACACAGACTGCTCTGTGCCAGTTGGCTCCCACAGCTGAGAACATCCCTGGGTACATTTTGTTTAGTAGGATGGTGTGGCTGTATCAAACAGACACCAATGCGTAGTGTCTCCTCTTTTGGAAATGAGACCAGTGTCAAGAAGCATAGTTTTGGGTATTATTGTGATTGTGTTTATTTAAAATACTGATGTTTCAGTGATTTCGAACAATCTCAGTAAAGCCAACCAACACATGAAGACAAAGTAGGATCCACTGGTCAAAGGTAAGAAAATAGTTCAGTGAGGTGTGGCTGTACTGAAGTTGACACTCTCCAAAAATTCTGGGTTTCAAAAAAAGTCCATTTCACTTTAAAAATAGTTCATACTGCTAATCTAGATTTTCTTTAGCTATTTATTCTCTGTTTCATATACTCACAGCTGCAAATTGTAGCAGGCTATTTCCTTACCTAGGTTTGCCAAGTTGAACATTTGCAACAGGCAGCGTTAATATCTTCTTAAAGGGAGAATGGATTTGATATTTGAGAGCTACTGTCTTCACATGGCTTCAGAATCAAAAGCAGAGAAAAATTTTAGTGGTGTCACAAGATCAGTTGTTCTATATCAAACAACTGATGTAATTTTGTCTGCCCATTACCCCCCAAAGCTAAAGAAGGCAGAAAAAGTGTGATATAATATTAATTATGAGAAAATTTTCCTGCCACTTTTAAGAAAACATTTGTGATTCCTGATGCAAAAGGGATGACTAATGTCAGGCCTGAATGGAATTAATTTTTTTATGCTATTTTGTGGGGTGCGTGTGTGCACAGCAGGGAAACAATGTGAACAGTACTGGCCAGAAATAGGACCTAAACTGCAAAAGCTGATTCGGACTCACAAAAATTAATACCAGTTTTAATAGGCATTGTGTTTGCACCAGGCTTCCTTCTTCAAAGGCAGTCAACAGAGAAGAGGAAAGGCAGAGGGAAATTGTATATTTAAGATCACAGATGAGTAAAAAACTGCGCAAATAAATCCCATCTCTCCTGATTCTCAGTCCAGTAGTGATTTTAGTTCTTTAGATTTCTTAAGAAACCAAAGATACCAGCTGTCTACCAGCCCAGTATGAGGATATAAAGATGCATAGGGTATATAATAATGCAGATCACATGTATAGAATAATACAGACTGTGTAGATATACCTAATTAAATTTTAATGATTTACTTTTGGCACCAGTCAGTCTTTAATGACATAGAACTTCATAAAGTTGCAATATTTACTTGAAAAATGGGGTGAAAAGTTAGGCACTTCATCTTTATTCAGTTTTTCATTGCTGTTAGTACTTTGTGGTAACACCCAAACTAGCTCAGCTACACGTGCAAAAGCTGTGATATCTGTACTACAGACAGATCTAGAAAAAGTGAATTATAGTTAGAAGCTCATTATATAAAAATTACATAAAATTTTTAACAATTCCTTAGCACTTCAGTTCATTAATATGCTTTTAAATTTCTTCCCTGCTATTCCAGTAACAGACTGGAGAATCACTGTTGATAACAGCATCATGGATGGTGGAATAAGTCATTCAGATAACACCTTTGTTAGGCTTTCTGCAGACCTATTTATAGCACATTTCCTTCTGCTGTTGTTCTTCTGGCTCTCAGAAAAGTAATTTACCAGCCCAATAAAGAGATAATTACTGGACCTAGGCCAGCTGTGGTTTCTCTTGAGAACTTTACAGCAGCCAGGATGAGAGAGGGAATCTGATAGATTCCCTTGGTCCTGTTGCAGTCAGGAAAGCCTAAGGGCATATATCACCTCATGTGTGGCTTGTTCTGTTTGCTTTTACACTTGGCAGGGTCCTAAGACTCAGGAATGCACATCCTTGAATAAAAACTATCTATACAGTCTGAGCAATTGTTACATCTGATTAGGAAGCATAAAAAGAAACACACATGTGGTTAACTCTCTTCCTCTGATGTCTGTGGCTTTTTGCTGACAGGAAGGAAATCCTTTTTAAAACTTATTTTTTTAAGAGTTCAAATAGATTTCAAACTATGTGAGCCAAAACTTGCTCTCTCTACATCCATGCACTTCTGTTGACTAGACAAGAGTGAGGGCTTCTCTAAAGACAAAACCATCTTTGCTTTGTTTCTCTGAAGCATTTCTTAATCTACATCAAGCTTGCAACAAAACATCCAGGCTGTTTTCACCAAAAATGTCCCTCCCTTCCCTCCTCCCCCAAGGCTTTGTTAGGTATGAATCCCAGCTGGATGAGATGTCCAGGTGCCCGACAGGGGGATGTAAGGCTCAGAGGACTACCATGATCTTCTCTGTTGAATGGATTTGTGTTGACTGTTTTCTGAGCTAGATCTTGAGCTGTTATGTCTGTATCATGTAGGAAAATACAAAAAACATGCCTGTGAAGCACCTCAACATTTTGCATGATTTGCAACTGTAGAAGAGTGCCATCCATGCAATGAGTAAGGCCATGCATGAGGCCTCAGCAAGTACAGCACTGCAGCATTTGAATCATAGAATGAGTCATTTAAGTTGGAAAACACCTCTAAGATCATTGAGTCCAAGTGTTAACTTAGAACTGCCAAAACCACCACTAAACCGTGTCCCTAATGTATAATTGGAACCTTATAAATTTTAATTCATGAGTTGGTTTATCCTCTTGCATCACTGAAACCTCTTTGCGTTCATAGACATGAGGCAAACACATCCAATGTCTTGAAAATGCCTGTTGTCTCCTCTATGGGACCTCAGGAGTTTGGATGGAATCTTGCATGGGAGCTCAAAGCACATTCCAAATATTCACCTAAGTCACTTAGATAACTAACAAAGCAATAGGATTTCTAAAATTCAGTTTCCATAGATACTTAGACCTGGACCTGTTCCATGAAATTTAAGCACTTTATTGAGACAGTTAGGAAAGATTTCCAAAGTTTTATCAAGATGTCTTCTATTCTGGAAGTGCCAATTTCTCTCCATTAGCTACAGAGCAAGTACACAGTTATTTCACTTCTGGCTCAGGTGTTTCAATGAAATACTTACATTTAGAGCTGAGGCCAAAGTTGGATCTTGCCTCTTTCCCCTTTAAACTGCCTACAAGATCCATTTTTTGGTGCTGAAAGACTATTACAAAAAATATGGCATAACAAGAGATAAATTGCATTATTTTCTGCAAAACTGGAACCCTATCCATCAACTATTCCCTAACCTGTATTTATGCAATTTATTTTTGTTTATTTCTCTGTAAGTCATCTTGCACTTGTCTCTCCTAGGTAGCATGCTGCCATCCAGTTTTACGCAGGTCAACCTGCTTGAGAATGATTGCAATTCTCTGTTCAACATTTCCATAGCATTTTTTAATAACATGAACATCTGTCTTGGGTTAGAGCTAGAAATAAAATAGATGAGAGGCTGTTTTTGTACTAGCTTTCTGCCCATTTAATTTAGAAATTGCAGCAAGTTTTCTCCATTGATTGTGTCAAGATTTGGCGTACATGAATAGTAGGAAATTGCTCATTAATGTTTAGGTTCAGTAGCCATAATTGCAAAGTCTGGCACTTGCATAAGGTGATGCTATAATAGTAAGAAATAGCTGGCTGATGTCAAGAAAGGAATCTAGATATTAGGAGAACAATACTTCATCTATCCTTTCGTTTTATGCAATTATTACAATCAATAAATATGCTTGTGATAAGTGTCTAAAGGCTTGTCTCAACACAGGCAAAAATAAAAAGATTTTTCGAACTGTACTGCACAATCATTTTGCACTTATATAACCTGAAACAGAAATTATCAGAACTTAAGAACAACTCATGGAATTATACTACTTGCATTACCAGTGTACACTGTTATCTTAGTCCATCACACACAGCATATACTGGTCTAATATTAGTGAAAAATATTTCCAGTACAAGAATAAAGTCAACCAGAACTGTTAACACATAATTTAGCAGAGAATTTCACACACAGATCAACATTTTTGCAGGATTGCTCATCCTGTCAAACATGTTTCATTAAGTACTTAAAGGAAATGTCCATTTTTGCACTAACAACTTGTGAAATCTCCAGACATTTGTGATTTCCATGTGAAAACCATTACCTTTAAAAAAAGGTGTGTATTCCTTCACTCTTAAGGAGACTGTATTTCTCCCTCATTTTCCAACTTTCAAGATTTTCTTTGCTTTAAAAGACGCATGAGTAAAAACTTTCATGAAGTGATACCCATTTTGGGGTTTATAATAAGACGAAAGCTGTGTGAATTATTTTGCATGTTGCTGCAAATATTTTGCACCTAACTTACCTCATCTCTCAGTAATGTTCCTACTTGATTTCTAAGGGAGCAGCAGAATAACGAATGACACACAACAGCCTGATTCCCCTGTGTCACATTATCCACCCAAGAGCTTGGTTTGGGCACACAATAAAAGGCACCATATGCTGTGACTACTCAGTATTTGTGACAGAGCAAACTGATGATGCATTTCCTACCCTCACTGCAATTTTACTGGCCTTGATGACTGTGTAGTCCTCATTATTAACATATCATACCCTACACACTGTTGAGTCTCAGAAAGATGCTAAGCAGCTGGAAGCTTGTTCTGAGTGCCAGAAGGGAAACAGCCTCCCATGCACAGAATTTAATGCAACAGCAATCCCTACTTATTGGCAAGGAAGCGCATGTATATGTGTGTGTGTGTGTGTGTGTGTGTGTGTGAGATGGTGGTTTAAGAAACTATAAATCTTTCTCATCTTGTGTCAAAAATGTCACTCAGGATGAAGGCAAGGAGGCAGTTTCAGTGCCAGCCCCTGACTTCTGGGGACTTGATTTGGCAAAAGGACCACACTCTTTGCATGTCCTTTCTCTCCTTCTTCATGCTGTGCATCATTTCAGCTGACAGATTTACACAGGAAAGCTGGCTCAGCAAGGCCTGCCGTAGTTGGTGGCAAACAAGAATATGAGGGAATTAACTTCTGGCCTGCTGACAGTGGCTAAATCTGCCAAAGCAGAGCTGGGCAATTTGGTTTCTTTCTTTTGTTGATTTTGTGCCAGCCCACAAGAGAGGATTAAGCAGCTAAATTCTGCATGGAGAACTCTACCCCTTTCGCTCAAATCCTATTGTCTTGATAGAATGACAGTAGCTAGTTGTGCCAATCTCTAACATCTTGCTGGCATTTCCCCAGAACATATCAGCTTTTGGTCTCTGAAAAGAAGGATTTGTTAAAGAACTAATGTTAAAAAGAAATGAAAAAGGACAGAAGAGGATGAGAAGCCATGGAGTAAAAGTTTTGCCTTGTATTAATTAAAGGAACAAAGTTCTCTAATCCTGATGGAGACTCTACAATGAAATGTGGGTAAGTCTCTAGCTCTCCTGTTGTTGTAGCACATTAAGAGTGTTCGTTCCCTGTTATCCACAGTATTTGTTTAATGCAGGAGCTATTCCCTATTGAGTTCTGAGAAGCTTTGCATTCATTTCACTCATTAACATTAGGTAGAGAACCTCCCAAAATAAGGTCTTAATTTCTCTATTTGCAAAGTGTATTTACATCACAAATAAACTAAGGATGAACATTTTTTTCCCCAAAGCATCAAACCTTCTCTGAAAGTGAGTTTAGCTTAAGTGCTAAGGAAAGTGGGCAGCAAGGACAGTGAGGTTTTTGATTTTCTGTCCCAAAGTCAATATTCTCTAAGAAGACTTAGATCTAACATGCCTGCAGATTGAAACCATCAGGGCTGTTAAGACCATCTCATCTGACTTCCTGTGCAGCACAGTCCTGAGGACTTCATCAAGAGATTCCTGCCAAACTTCTTTCAGGGAGTTGGGAAAACATTCCAAAAAGACAGGCCTTGATACAATGTGGTCTTTAGACCACATTTTCTGTGTAGGCAGAAAAGTTTTGCAGCCAGGACTAGATTATTCTTCTGAAAAGTAGGAAGGACAGAACTTGCACCTATTACAGGCCAGCAATTTTTACACTTGAACCCGAAGAAGCGTGAAAGTAAGTTTAAGTCCTAAGTAATGTAAGATTCCCATGCTTTTGCATCTTACTTTTTAAAGTACCACACAGCTTCTGATTGAAAGCTCCAGTGTGAGAAACAAGGAAGCTAATGATACTTTCCTTTTGACTAACACCCATGTAAAAAAAAAAAAAAAAGCCACTGCAGTGTTTCTTCTTTTATATTCCCTTATTATTTTCAATGTGCCTTCTACAAGGCATGAGGACTTCCACAAAATTTTGTCTCATATTTCCCTGGCTGCACTCATAAAATAAAAAAATAATGGGGTATCCCCAGACTAGCTCTTCTACTTAATGCTACTTAATGCTATATTTGAGACTATTCTAAGTCAGAGCATTATCTTTAGGAAAAAAATTTTGCCAATATGACATCTAGGCAAGAAAATGTCCTTTGATTAAAGCACACAAATTAAAACAATTCATAAGTCCTAAAGCTGATATTTTCCTCTATTTAATGTCCTCTTCTTATTTAATATTAGTCACTTATCAGTTCTAGCACAAAAATTTTGATGAAGACACAGAAAACAGATCCAAAGCTAGATATCATTAGTTTAAATATGATATCTAATAATATCATATTTTAATGATGTCTCATCTAATATATATATTTAAATAAATGTCTCATCTATAATAATTACTTTATTCTAGAATGTTATATACACATATATTCACCCAAATATTTATATAATTCAGATTCCTAATATTAATATCACAGGATTTCATAGAATTTCACAGTATTAGCCTTGGAAGGCACTACCAGTGGAGTCATCTGGTCCAACCTCCCTGCTCAAGCAGGGTCATCCCAGGATTGAGTCCCAGCGGAATATCTCCAGTAAGGGAGACTCCAGAGCCCCTCTTGGCAATCGGTTCCAGTTTGTGTTCACCTGCACAGCAAAGATATTCCTCTTCATATTCGGGTGGAGCTTCCTGTACATCAGTTTCTTCTTGTTGGCTCTTCTCGTTGCTGGGCATCACTAAGCAGAGCCTGGTCCATTCTCCTGACACCCTACCATTAGATAATTACACAGATCGATGAGGTTGCCCCTCAGTCTTCGCTTCTCCAGGCTAAACACAGACAGTTCTTTCAGCCTTGCCTCACAAATGAAGCACTCCAAGCCCCTAAACTTCTTTGTTGCCTTCCAGTGGACTCCAGGAATTCCATGTCCCTCTTGCACTGAGGAGCCTAGAACTGGAGACAACATTCCTGATGTGGCCTCATCACCAGGCATGATCATCTGCTCTTCCTATTTTTAAGAAGTTTTAATCTTAAGAATGCTCTTCTGAATTTTTGAGAAGTGTTTAAGCAGGATTTTGAGATATGTTTTTGCCTTTGCTTTATTAAGGAAACCATTCAAATAATGTTTTTGAGAAAGAAAGCAGTTGCAGAACTTTGGATCAAGGCAGTAAGTGAGGGAAATTAATGCACGACTGACAACATTCCAGTCCATTTAAAGACAAAATTCTTGTTTTCTTCATTTTGGTCACTGTTTCTCAGCAGTCTTGAAAAATAATTCATTTCTATTGGAATTATATTATTTTTCAATATTAACCAATGCCAGAATCTCAGGAAATAATGCTCCACAAGGGGAAAAGACCATGGCAAACCAGACTATTGATACTGTAATCAAACCTCCTTTGTGAAAACCTGAACATTTTTACCAACCTTTTTCCCTAAACTATCAACCTATCAAATCTATCGACCCTCATTAGTATCTCAGAAGCACATACAGCATACTTCAGTCATGATGGGACTACTGAGCCAACACTTTTGTGTCAAGTATGCGTTTCTGAGCAGATTTCAAAAATAATTCAGCTATTAAGTAGAGATTAAAAATGTTTTTTAAATGTTTTCAGGTATATTTTCTTGAAAGTAACTCTATTTTTAATTTTACCACTGTCAAATATTGAGTGCAATATAATATTTTTTTCTCTTTTAATAAGGCCATTACTCTTAGCATAGCATCATCTGGGAAAAGTCATTTGTATTCATGGACTGCTATTACGTTACTGGTGTGAATTAGATTGGACATTATAAAAATTTTAAAATATGTAACAACATACGTAAGATGTTTCAGTATTTTCAAATTTATTGTACACAGTCTTATAGTTTTTCTGCTGATTGTTAAAATTGAGTGAGTATTTATTAACCATATTTGAGCTGAAGGTAATTTACACAAAAATATTTACTAAAACCAAAAGAGGTCTTACATAGAAAAGTCTTTTTCCACATAGACAAACTGTATTCTAGGATATCAAGCTGCCATTATTGCAATTGCACCAATTCCATTCAATATAATAAGCAAAACATTTTGGAAATTGTCATCAGATTTTTCATATTCACCTAGTTCTGCACTTGAATTTATATAAGTGAAGGTATTTGTGATATAAACATTACAGCCTATAGGAAGCAGGTTATCACGATATACAGGAAGGGAAGGGCTGTACAGGAACTATAAACTGGCAAGAGACTCAAGCATGTCATCTAGAAGTCTTTTTTCACTCTTTTTCTGGTAGTTTCTAACCAGGTAAGTTTGTTTGATTTCATGGAATCCAACCTAGAAACAATAGAGTAGAAGAATCAAGGGAACTTCAGCCAACAAAGGACTGACCTCATGAGGACGTGGAATGAATATGAGCAGAATTTGTGAAGTAGCATAGAAAGGAACTGTGGAAGACAGCAGAAGGCTCAGTATCCTTTATCTTGCAATCCAGTGCAAAAAGTGGAAGATCTGAGAGGTCCTGGGTATAGTAAACCTTACAGGCTGAAGGTAATGAGAGTTACTGCCTCACTCTCACTGAGTTAAACACATATTGTTAGATTTTGGAACAGCTGGTGATTCATTATGTTGTTATTTATGTCTTACTCCACAATTGATTTATTGTTTTGAGCCTTACTCTTAAGATGACTGAAAAATTCAATCAAACAAAACAAGTCAAAGCAACAATACCCACAATTTTAGAGGTTATTTGGCTTTGAAAACACAACAGCAAAAATTTCAAGCCTTTTGTTGCCCTTAGCTCAATCTGCATTGGAGAAATTAGACCCTCTTGCATATAAACAAGATAAATTCTGGCAACATTACTGTGGTGTATCACCTTATCAGTATATGGGTGGAAATTCAATTGCTTTGAAGAATTAAATGGGCCATTAAACTAACTATCATGGAGACATGGATGGATTGACACTCTGCAATGGTATTTGAATTAGCCACTTTGCTGTCTCTGGCAAATGTTTCCAATTTTTTTTTCTGACCTAACCTTAGGCTGATAAGAAAAGATAACATGAACCTAAGAACTGTGGCAAATTAGTTTATCGTCACTACTAACACTACCCTCAAACACTCCAGGAAGCCTTCCAGCAAGGATTAACAGTTTAATAAAGTTGCATCTAACATTTCTTGTGTTCATTTATCTAGAATGTTTACTGGCCATGTTGAGTGTATTTTATTAAAGGTATCTGCACAATTACCTTGAAGGAATAAAGCCTAAGCCTATTAAATTACTGAGCATACAAGATGCATGGTGAACTTAAGAGGCTTGTTTCTGTTTGGAGGAATAGGAGCACGGATTACCAGATGCATAGATTATAAACCCACTATTGCTCATTCATGCAAATTTCAGTTTGAATCATGCCTAACTTCAAAACCTATCACAAACTCCCTTTATCTGCAAATGTGAACAAGAAGCCTGTGAGAACAGTATCCAGAGGGCTTCCTGTCACAGCTGAACTGATAATATTGTAATGAAAGAGAGCTTCATTATTCCACGTCTTCATGGAACAGTAATATTATAAACAAATTGCATCAACTACATTTGGACCAGCTTTGTGCTGTTGTTTTCTCTTTTTATAAATTCATATTTTCTATGATCCTCATGCAGCATTATAGGTATAGTTCTCTGAACACATACATTCACTAACATCTGTATTTTACAGAAAAGGTTAGTGCTATCAAATGAGGATTCTAAGGCATTTCAAGGAAATGCCAAAGACACGAACCTCTTGTTTATGCTTCGTGTTTCTTTTTTATATAATGCAGCTGACTTCATGGTTTATAGCATTATAAGGAAAATTTTCTTTTGCACAAAACATTTTCTTGTTCATGTTAAAAAACTTGCTAGAAGACCTACTTTATCAAGTGTAGACATTCTAGGCTTACTCCTACAAGAGCAGCAATTCCTTATAACTGCTGATTTCAGTTCTCAGAATTAAGTCCTATTTCAGGAAAAGCAATATAATTTATACTTTGCCAACTTAAATCACACCCTCTCTTTTTCCATTCATCCACTACCATTAACTGTCATGAAAAGTCCAAAGAAAATGTTTTGTCCTTCCCTTAGAGGAAACAAAAACAACTTAAGGAGTATTAATAACCAAGTAGATATAATTTAAAGCAGTATTAGGAGAGGAACAGTACAGCCAATAATAATAATAAAAAGCTGGTATCACTGTACTGTTTATGATCAGAGGGTGAAATATGGCCTGTTTCTCAATCAGTAACTTTTATGGAAATTCAATGAAAAGACACTATTGCCTATAGAAAATGTTGTATCCTCAAGGTCCCCTCCATCGCTCACACGTTGGATGCAGAAAGGATGGTTTTCCACTCATGCTGCTTTCCTCAGGAAAGTGTGATGGCCCCAGGCAGCCTCTTGCTATTCCCTGCCTCCACTCCTCCTCATGCTTTGGCCATGGTGCACTGGCACTTCTCTCTGGTTTAAGAGGCCAGTGAGCAATGGTGCTCATGCCCTCTTTGTCTGCTGGAGCCACTTTTTCTCTCTAGCAATCCTCACTCCCCAAAGTGGATGCATTTTAAGTTGACAGGGCTCAGATCAGATGGACAAACCAGGTATTCTGTAGTCTGGTAATTCAGTTTGGATAGCTCTAAAATTAACATATTGTTTCACTACTTGATTGTCTTTGGGGTGCTTAACACTATATGAACAGAGCATCTTTGTTCTTATGCAGAAAAAGACAATTTTGGATGCGTGTTATTACTATTTATACATGGCAAGCTTTCCGTCTTACCTTCCTGGATATTAAATGTTATAAAACAAACTACTATTTTTTTCTAGAGTTGTTTCTGCTGCCTTCAACATCTGCAAATGTTAAGACAGAATAAGCATAGGATTTTCAGCACAGATGGGACAATGCCCTTCAAACACACTTTCCCTGAAGTTCTAAATAGTACGCTCCAGATTCCCAAAGCTGATAGATACAAATAACTAACTTCTGAAGTTTTTGACTCTAGATACCTTTCTAGTTATGAGCAGTACAGTCTCCATGGAGCTTTTGAGTGCTCCAAACACTCATATCCATGAACATATCTTCAATTTATGAGTCAGGTCATATTGGTAAATGGAAACCTCCTTCCTAAGAAATATTCAAAGGACATTTGACAGGATTGCATTTCCATTCTTACTTGGAAATGCTGGCATCTGAAAGTCTGGTCCATTTTGAGTAATCTTTGGGAACTTCCTTTCCTTTCATGCAGGTAAATCAGGGATAATTTAAAAGCAAAGTACCTTTATAAAATGCAAGTCAGATGCTTTCATCTTCATGACCTCATAATTAACTTTCCATTGTGAGATCTTCTTGGGCTATGGCTACTGATTAAAAGGTGAAAGGTTGAGGAGAAAGTGAATGGCAGGGAATTACATGCTCCCTTTCCTTTTAAAGGCACTTCCTTTACAGCAGTTATGATAAATACCAACCTTTATTCATGTTACAGGTCTGAATTGGTGCCATATGATGATGAATTCCTATACAAAGACACGGCAGGACCTGATTAAGAGTTAAAAAAAGTATGAACACAGATGGAAAGA
Source organism: Geospiza fortis (assembly GCF_000277835.1). NCBI lineage: Eukaryota > Metazoa > Chordata > Aves > Passeriformes > Thraupidae > Geospiza > Geospiza fortis. The sequence continues at coordinate 3,679,192 of NW_005054318.1, read as the reverse complement.
GAAAACTTGAAATTGGAAGATGGCAGGGACAGCTGACAGCATTATGTTTCCAATGCAGAAGGGTAAAAAAATATTTGGGGAAAAAAAAAGAGAGAGAGAAAACTGTTCTTTTAGCCCCCTGATGCCCACATTTCAATCTGGGAAAAAAAAAAAAAGAAAGCTTATTTTTACCCCATTCTGTGCAATGTAACAGAGATGGATGAATCACATGCAGGAAGCTTTTTTTGACTTCCAGCACATCAAAATAGATTTTATTCTTTCACTATTCAGAACGGATATAAACTGCAAGGTCTATATATGTGCATGTACCTCTTCTAAATCCTATCCTCTATAGAAACTCCTATGAACCTCTAGGAGAGATTTCTGAGGGTTTAAATCTGAGGGTTTTAATCGAAGGGTTTGAATTCTGTGTTTTCTGACACTCATCTGAAGCTGCTAACACTCTGATTTGCTCAGACACAGCCTTCACCAAGGATTGCTGTAGAAGTTCTCTTAGCCCAAAGGTACTCCAAATTTCACCAAACCTCTGAGATTAATTCTTGCAATGTAGCATCTTTTCTGGGGTTTTTGTTTTTTTGTTTGTTTGTTTAAGTCTTTCTTGTTGTTTTTGTTTTTGGTTTTTTTGATTGGTCATTGCTGTTGTTATAGTTTCTTCCCCCTCCTCCCTGCCCCAGGGATACTCTTATGATGATGATAGAAGCAGAAGATTAAAATTTCTGTCATACTCTCAAGATTTGCTCCTAAGTGGATGGTAAGGAGATGGCCCAAATGGTTTTCCCAAGACTAAAACAAAATATTTAACTTTAAAAATGAGTTAAACAAATGAGTAAATTAACAACTGGGCATCTTCTACATTTGTGAAATTAGGTCCAAAGTCATGATAATCTCTATAGAATATATATAATAACTCAGGAATTTCTTAAATTATGTGCAACCATGCATTTTAGTCAGAGGAGTAGTCTACTGAGTTATTTCAGACATGCTAAGAAATTTTGTTTAAAAATAAATAAGTGTTTGGGCTTCTTAACTGTTTGGTGACTGAAAATAGTGGAGCAGAAGCCATTTTTCAATTATGCTGGTTAAACTAATTTATCTTTCAGTTAATGCTGCTATTTATTTTGCATTGTTAAGAAATCCTCATGCATGCATATTGTTGCCAAAATGATATTGGTCTTGGCTTTACTGAAATATATTGTCCATAAAAGTTTACCAAGGCCTCAAGATAAATGATTGAATTGCCCACAATGTTTGGTACATCAAAATTCTTCAGAGACAACATTTTGGAAAAACTATTTCATTTCAAATCTTCCCTAGTTGTGTTTGTTTGGTTTTGTTTTTTCCAGTGGTCCTTTGTAATTTCCTTCCCTCCACATCTTATATTGTGGTACTATAATAAATAGACATGAATAAAAGAACAACCATAAAGATGATTAAAGTTATTGATTCAGAGGCTGAATATGCAGCTGATGACAATATTAAAAGGGCTGCAACACTGATAGCCAATAGTAGGATTTGCTAGCAGGGATACAAGACTGCTGACACAACTGCAGCATGTGGACAAAAAAGAATCCCCTTTAACAGCAGTTCAGAGAACATGGGAGTTACCACAGGTGGGTTTTTAGTATTATCCCTTGTGATAGCCTCCTTTTATATGTTATCCTTTGTATAATGTTTATAACTCAAAAGATGAGCAACACAGAGTACCTGTGAGTGGATTTAAGAATCCATTGTTAAAATTAAATTATTCTATATAAATTTTGTCTTAGAGTTCTAGGCTCTGGTTTTGAGGAAGTCTGACGTCTTTTCTGTAATTTATCTACTCTTAATTGCAACACATTTTAATTTATTTGGAAGTAGTCTAATGAACTGACCACCAGTGGCTGGTGAATTAGGTTAGAGAACTGGGTACTTTCTGTCAACAGGACTGGTTTCAACCTTCTTTGCAATGTTGATACTCTAAATCAGTGAAGGAAATTAATCTGATTATGGTTTAGCATAGAGTGATGTTCTGCACCTATAACTTGTTTTTGCTGTAGAAGTGGTTCTTAAAATCTGTTTTCTTTCTTATCTCTGTACACAGCCTATTGCTCCTGTCAGGCTGAAGGGCCAGCATTGAGTTTCCATTGCCAGGGACAGCATCCTCTCCTCCTCTGTTTTTGACTGACACAGAAGACACCCTGTGAAACAATGGTTGTAGCTTAGGGGGAAACAGGGCATCTGAATTCTGTTGCTTCTGTTGGCAGTTTTTTGCTAGCCTAAGAAGAGAAAAGTTTAAAATCGTGTCCCTTTTTATTTCATCAACAATTTCACAATAAATGAAAAAAAACAAAACAAAACAAAACATAACTCTATATTATAGGTTTGACAGTGCTGCTTGGAAAAGTTAGAGTTAGGTTATATATTCCCTGACAGAGAGCAATGAATAGGAATCAAAGCTAGAAAAAAAGCATGCTTGCATATATTGTAGTGTATGTGAAAAATCTGTTAGATTTCACAGGAACTGACTGCTGTATTATTTTCTAAATGTTTAGTTTAGATTTCCATAGACCATCTGAATAAAACTTACACACATATATACACACCATACTGTCTCTTGCCTTAGATATGCTCTCATGAAATTGAGCACCTAAAATTCTCATTTTAAATTTCTCTATTGTTATATTTAGAAGAAGAAAAATTCACATAGCCTCTTAAAAAAATCCCCACTGGAGTCCTTAGAGAGGAGCTACAATTTTTGAAGGTTGCAGTGTCTAAATAGACTGGTCCAGGAATGAACATTTTTTTGGCATCTACCTAATTAAGTTAAAAGTTAATAAATTCCCTTGGTTGCTCCTTTCTTCAGGAAGCATGCAAAAAATGCATTGAAGTAAGGAAGTTCAAGGTTTCAGTATCTGCTGCCCTTGGTCTTTCTCAGGAATTCTTTTGCTGATTACATGCTTCTCCTTTCAACAACATAAGCTTTGTATCTCATGTTTTGTAAAGGATCATTTCCACAACCACCTCTCTAAGGCCACTCTTGGTCAGCCAGAAAAGTTAGCATCTGGATGTATTTCTACCACATACATTTAAAATGCCCAAGGGAATGAATTTTCCTTTGATTATTTTAACAAAAGTAATCTTTATAAACATCCTTATGATCTTACAAATGTTTTTTCTTATGTACAAGAGTAAAAATTCTTTCAGATTTCAGTGTTTCCTTTAAAATTTTTGCTTTATTTTCTGAATCAATACACTTTTCCCTTTTTGTTGGTAATGACAGTCAATGAATAAGAAAAAAATTTGTGTAACTGAACAATACTTACCCGTAAGATGGGTTCATTCTGGCACGTTTGGAATGCTGTACTTCACAATAAGATACAAGATCTGGATTTATCCTTGTGTCAGCTCCACACTGGCGCAAATCCATTAATTTTGATTAAATTATGTCTTATGCCTAATTTATGTCAGTGTAATTGAGGAGGATTAGGGCTTAATTATAATTATACATAATTATCCATGATTATAATAAATGCCAACATTAAGTCAAAATAGTAAGGCTAAACTGTTGGGGATCCAAACTGAGATGATGAGTTGCAGTACTTAAGAGATGTCAAGCACCTGCAATACCTAACTGAGGGTAGAATTAAAAGCCCAAAACTGGAGCAAATTTTTTACTATGCAAAGAACAATTATTTCTTCATTAATAATTTGTGCACACAGAAAGTGCAGAGGGTTAGATTAGGTTTATGAGGTCTTGGAATGAGCGGGAATATTTTGTTAAATGTGAAGATCCTAAATTGAAACTCTGAACAGTTTCTTACAATTTTTCATTATTCTTCCCTTTTATCTCATTTGAAAATGATCCCAAAGATTTTTCCCATTTCATCTGTGTAAGGATCTTCATCTTGACTTGATACCAAACTTACAAATACTTAACTTTTTCTTTTATATTTTATACACATAGTAGTGTATATAAATAATAGGCCTATTAAAATTCTTTTATTACTCTTGAGATTAAAAGACACAACAGCTCATTTCCTTTCATCACTATTTTAAAACATTCTAAGAAGAATAGTTAAAACCAAGCCTGGCTTAAAGAAGAAAGATTTTTCAGAGATTCATCCAAAAGTTGTTTTTTATTATAGTAAGAACTGAAGGATAAAGAGAAGGTTAAAATATATAGACTGAGGTTGCAAGACAAGTCAATGGAATGACTGAAGTCCAACAGCTTTTTTAATTTTCATAAAAATTCTCAACTTTCTTCTTTTACCATTGAGATAGAATATGACACCCATGGAAAATATCCATGGATATTTTCCTAGAAAATATATCTTTTGAATTTAAGAATTCATATTATTCTTATAAGTGTTAAGATCACATTTTTAGAACATTGAAAGTTTAATTTTCAATATGGGACAGTCACTAAGATTTTCTTTTTCTATGGTGTTTGGTGTCCTTGCATCAATTCCTTCATCTTTAAAGCTGAATTTGCTTAATATGCCTCATAATCACTGGTGATCTGAATTCTCTTGTTTTCTCTTGCACCTTTGTTTCACCATATTTTAAGTGATTTCATATGTTCCCCTCCCTAATATTTTGCATTGATATATATATATATTTTTAAAAGGGAAAATATAGACATTTTTTCCAATCTTCTCCTGAATTAAGGCACTTCCCTCCCTCCCTTCTATCACTATAGTGTCCACAGAGCTAATTTTTACTTAAGCTATTAACCCCTGCACTGATCCTTTGTGGTGGGAGATATCAGGAGAGTCCCACTAATAACTAGGATGCTTGAGTAAAATATATCTTTTACACATCATCTTCTTAATACAAGAAATCCAGTGCAGGGTGGTTACAGTTTGTGCTACCTGTGTAAATTAGCCATAGCTGGGATATATCTAATGAGTGTGGTCCTTCTGGGGACTTTTACTCCTTGTCAGCCTCTTCAGAGTCCTTGTGACTTTGGACCAATTCTTCTCCTGAGACAGCGCTTCCTGAAGAACCTGTATCCATCTGCTATGTTATCTTAAGGCAGTTTTTGGGATAGCCAGTCCTTTGTGTATGCTCTAGAGCAGAGGTAGTGGTTCCTTGTATGTGTTTTTCTAGAGCACAAATGGTGCTGAGACCTAGATATTTAACTGCTTTAATGAATTTAGGACATGTGGACATGGAATGAACTGTCTGGGCAAAAGCCACAAAATTGTCTTGTGATGGAAGTAAGCCCTGAATCTTGTTCTTTCAACTGGTAAAGCCCTCATCTTTGGGTTACCCATCCTGATTCTTTTTTTTTCTTTCATTCTTACCTTGGGCTATAGAATATAACTTTAAAAACCCTAACTTTTGCACTTTTTTCAACAAATTTACTTTATGTCTTGATACATGAAGAAAAGAAAAACCTCTTAAAAGCTGTGGAAACATAGTTTTTGGTTCACTTATATATAACTATTCTGCCTTTTTTTTAACTGACTTTTGTTATAATTTCAACTGGGATAATAAATTTTGCCTTTAAAAATATTGAAATAGAATATTCTATGCAATTAACATTTAAAAGACATTTGGAATAGAATCTCCATATAAAGTTCTAGTTTGAAAGAAAATGATTTTTCAGCAGCAGTATGTTCCTTTAGAAAATTCCAGGTCAGTCCATCTTAAATCTGTTCTTAATTAATATGTGACATTGGCATTCCTTCCATGGCCTTGGAAGCTCTATCTCAATGAAATATTTTATCTATAAAGGCCTGGTACCTCTTTTCATGTAAACCCATTTGCATTTGAATGCTCTTTGGAGGAAAAATGCTGCTGAGTTGCTGAATTTTTATTTGTTTGTTTGTTTGTTTGTTTGTTTGTTTTTAATCTCATTTATTGTTACAGAACTGTATGAACAACAACAATTTCAATTTGTTACCCTGGCCATTTCATAAAAAAAAAAAAAAGAAAAAAATTAGCTAATTTCTAGCAGTAGTGAAAAGGTTAACCTTCTAGTAAATTGGATGGATAACAAGGGAAGCCGATTAGCAAAAAGAGGAGCTCAGTCACTGACCTTACAATGCTTCTTTATCTTTTACATTCATCTCTCAGGCTCAGTCCAGCTCTGCAGCATAAAGCCCAAGCTATGATACAAGTATTGTATTCCCTGAGGAACAGCGTATTACTTGTATATGCTTGGTTGCTTTTTTGCTGTGAGCTTCTGAATCATATAAGAACCAGTTTATTCATACATTTACCCTTTATTTAACATGCTTATTGAATAGGCAGGAATCTTCTTAAAGGATAGAAGTATTAAGATGTAGCTGACACAGAAAACAGATGAAAATCTTAGCATTACCATTTTCTAAAGAAATGGTCAAAGATATTTAATTACTACAGAAAACAAATGAAAGATGCACATTTTAATACCTTTAAGAGTTGATGCAGCACCATACTAAAAAAAATGAAATAAAACATTTTAAAATAATCTGGTTTATACCACTATAACACAAGAAGAAGACAATATTGTATAAGTGGGATGCTCAAGTTTTTACAAGAAAGTGATATCCTGATGGGATATTTGTCACTGTTTATTTACTGTAATTTCTTTTATTATGTCTTTAGATATGTAGATAAAGCTATCTGGATTTTGAATATATTACTCTGGGATGGAGAACTAGCTTTTCAGTGAAAAAAGTATTTCACCCATCAGTTTGTTATGCCTTTTTTTCCCCAGAAAAAGAAAAAAAGTTTGCTTTGGTAGACAGAATAAAGGACCTGTTGCCACGTGCTCCCTGCACTATTCAGCTATAACCTGCCCTTGTTTCCCCCTTCTCAAAAGGTATTATAGAAAAATGCATGTATGATCTGATCCTCTCATGAGCCCTGTTTATTGTGCCATTTACATTTTACTAACTGGTAGTTAGCTCAGTGGGAAACTCATAAGCCATTACAGTCAGAAGCTGAATGTTGTTTCATGCAGGTTCAACAGTTGTTGGAATCCTGCAGTTATTATTATTCTTTACTTAGGAGAAAACCAAAATAAAAAAGAGCAGGAAAGAAGGAATATAAGTAAATATTTTTGAAAAATCTAAAAGGTCAGCTTCTGTTTTTGTAGTCTGCCTTCATGGTAGATCGTCATTTCTTACTTTTTGTTCTGTCGATTTATCTCATGTTAAAAGCGAAAGATTTTTTTAATAATCCTAAAAAAAGCCCCAACCTTTCAGATTTCCTTATTAACATGATTGTTTCTTTCCTTCTGCTCTTCTACTTTGCATTCTACAGTTCATAGTTATTATTTAGATTTGTACTTACAGAACTTGAAAGGATCATTGCTTTTTATGTACAGGGTCCATGCCTGAGTGGGGTCTCTGAGCATTTCTCTAGTATTAACTAACAGTAATGAAAATCCTGATAAATAGAGTGATGCTTAGTCAGCAGGATTGCATTTGACCAACATCCCTAAGCCATTAATGAGCATAATTGTTGCAATAAAATAATTTCTATACCAAATCAAGGCTTATGTATATGCCTGTACTGAAGCTTTAAGATAAGAAACTACATATGAAGATAAATGAAATAAAATTGTTCTCGCCAGAATTGCAGCGGTTTTTCAGTTCCTCTGAAGTAGCTGGCATGCTGGCTTCCTATTGTAGCTGGGCAACACTGGCATGAAGTGAATTCAATTTAACAATATTTGCCAAATATATGTTCAGTCCAGACCCTCCACATGGTGTTCCCAGTGTGCATTTGACATAACCCATGAAGACCTGGGCTAGAAACCAATGCTATCTGTATACAAAGATCAGGACCAAGTTATTTTTTTTTAGAAGATATCTCAATCAGCAGGGGACTCCACTAACTTTTTTTTCCACAATGTGCTCTCATTGCCTGTGTGTTTGAATAATCAGACATTTGACTGATCCTTTCATCTCTTACAGGGGGTTTGCAGAGACCCTCTGAACTAGGATGACAGGATTTGGAACCTGAGAGTTGGTGCTCTTTGTTTGTTGTGGCCTATCACCAGTCAAATCCAGTGTGTAGGTTAATAAGGCTTAAACTTTAAGGGAACGGTGAGCACCTGATTGACAAGCCTGTGAATAAAAGTGCAGTGGGAAGTTTTGTGTTTGTGAAGTTAGTATGCAGGGAGACACAACTGAAGTTTAGAATGAATTGCAATCAGTTATATAAAGGCAGGGAAGCTCGTTTGATGACTTAACATCAGTTTCTGAACTTCAAATAAAATTTCAAAGTATTTCAGAGTTCCAATAAAATTCTAAGACATAGTTTGCATGATTGTTTGTCTTTGGTTCTGTACTTGTCTTTTTTTATTTTGAGATACAAGTGTGTAGCACAAATCGCAAGGCACCAATATATAACATATAATGCATGTAATGAAATTCCTACTATCTATTAACTGGAATAATCATCTATCAGGATTTACAAAAGAAAGTATTGTTCTACAGCTCGTTAGAAATTAAACACTTCTATATCACTACAGTGCTTCAAGTTTTCCTAGACATGTGCCTGTAACAGTTTTTATTTCTAAAATGTAATAGGCAGCAAGTACGTAATGTGCTTGAGACGCTCTTTCAGGGTTTTCAAGAGATCCTCTGGGACATGGTACCCAAATCTCAGTAGCCTTCAATTGCATCCATATGATTTTCATTTCCACATGTGGTTGAAAATCACAGTCTCACTAGTCTTTATGCATAATTCTAAAGTTGACTGAAAATTTTTGAGCTATGCTGACTTCTACCAGAAAATACAGTTCCACAAAACCAAAATCTGTTAATATTTGGATTTTAAAATTTACTATTATTATAAAATAAGAAAGTACTCTGGTTTTGATTTTATAATGTTGATAGAGTATCACAAATATAAAATAAACTGTTTCGTAAAAATAAATGTTAAATGTTCAAGACAATATTTAATATTATATCAGTTCAATATCACTTAAACAAAAATAAAATAAACTGTTTTTTAAAAATAAATGTTAAATGTTCAAGACAATATTTAATATTAAATCAGTTCAATATCATTTAAACAAAAATGTTAGTAAACATTTATCAGAATTTCTGTTCACAGAATGTTTCATTTTTTCATTTTTCATCAGCATCATGAAAAGACACAGGGAAGTAAATGATTCAAGGAATACCTCCTCTTGAAAGTATATTTCTACTGTTACTCAAAATAATGTCTATAACATTTGCACTGAAAAATTCAATGTTCCCCATATTAGAGAATACAAAATGCTTTTGTAACTTCAGGGGCCAGTTCAGGGGAACTCCTACCAAAATTATTCTTAGAAAATGAATTTTTATACGTGCCATTTTGACAACACTTTCCACCAGGCAGGTTTCTCAGACTTGCAATGTCATCGATTGTCAAAACCAGAAGGAAAAATCAACTCACTCAATATGGAGTACCAAGTTGCAGAGCCAAAAAAAAGGGGGGGGGCATCTGATTTCTAAGAATTTCCTTGTGTTTACTCACTTTATGGTGTGTATGTAACTGCAGGACAAATGGGGAGCTGCTTTTGAATGTTTAGGAATGATGTTTTCTCTAGTCTCACTGAGCACCAGTGAACTTGAGGAGCCCAACAGAAAAACTGAGTTGGAAAACGGGGCCACGGTAGCTGTTGTGGACATCATCTTCTTGCACATGTTATCTTCTGGGAGAGACAAGGAGAGGAGGAGAACAGGATGCTTTCTGCCCTTGTAGGATTAGAGAGTTCATGAGATTGTTTCTGTAAACTTGCCTTTCCAAAATACGTTACTGAGAGGAAATCTAAGCACACTGACTTACTGAATTTTGCAGACCATTTTAATAATGATGTGGGTCATGTTTATGCTGTGAAGTGCATATACATCCACTTCTATCCAGGACACACATTAAACAGAAATAAAGCAATATTGATACTGAACTTAGACACCTGCCCATTGCCTTACTTTTAAATGAAGGAATTAAGATTGTCCAATCCATCATGTTCTGTTATGTAGGAGTTATGGAATTTAAATTTCAGAAGAAGGTGGAGTCAGGTATTTCACTTTTTGAATACATTGTCTTAGCAGTTTGCTAATGTGGAAAAGGCTAAGGGAACATTGATTAGATAGATGATTACATTGGACATCACTAACACAAAGTCCTCTGTCCTATTGTTTGGGACCAATCCTTTGAACCAGGTATTGGCTGTGATGTGAAGTCAGGCAATCAGTTTTCTCATGGGGACTTTCCCCTGCAAAACTTGTTGGAAGAGGAAGCCAATTTTTCCAGCAAGTTAGAGATCAGTTGTTGTAATGAACCACTTAAGGTTTTATATATGAAATGCGAAGTTAAATTATTAAGATACTTGTATTTGTCTGAAGCTGTGTTCACACTTCTCTTTATAATCACAAAAAGGTTATGCAAAACTTGTGCAGTCACCTTGCTTTTTAGCTACCTTTTTAAGAGAACAAGGAATTCTTGATCACATACCTCTGAACAGGAGGGGATTCCACATTTTCTTTCTGAGTGAACACAGGCACATAATTTTCAGCCCAATCCAGGAATTTCATTGAGAGTGACATCTCAGACATGACCCTGATTTTAGAGTTTAATCTAATGCTGCCTCCAGCTCCATTGTGCATATAGGATAATTGATGATTCCATGAGTGTCTTGTTTTCTCCATTGCATATAACATTTTGCCTTAGCCTAATCTAAGCAGTCTGGATCACCCTGCTGGTGAATGTCGAGTGTCAGTTGCTTACTACTGGAGATGGCACAGAAATATCCAACAGACCTCATACTGGCCAAAATCTGCTTCTGGTTGCCTGCCACATGAGCATTTATGTTGTAGTTAATCCACTTGCAAAGCATGTGATTTGACATCCACAGTTTCTTCTTCCAGTGCTGCTTTCCCAATTCCCCTGTGTTTAGAACAAACCTCGTGAGGCAACATTAGTTTTTAGCAGAAATTTTTCTGCTTTTTCTTGTTTGGGAAATGAGCCCATATCATTACCCTTATTTCTTTGCTTAATATCTATAAATGAAGACTCTCAAGGCTGTGGGATACTCAAACTTGTTTATGTTGCATTTCTTTGAATACACAGGATTAGTCTGGGGCATTTCTCTCACCCTAAATTGGCACGGGCTTGGGTTATCTGCCCAAATGCTGGCACTTGTGCTCGAGAGTCAGCGCCTTTGATTCATGAAGCTTTGGCTTTGATGCAAGCATCCCTGTTACCTCTTGCACTAAGGATCTGGCACAACCCCTGTTGGTACTTCCATGAGGACATACAATGTTCCAAGCCTCCCCCACTGCGTAGACAATTCCTTAGCGGGGCAGGCTTTCCAAACACATTGTTTTAAAGAAATGAATCACTCATTCGTGAAAAATGGAAAAAAAAGAGCACAAATACCATCAAAGCAAATTCAGGGGTTTGCCGCCCACATCACTGACATCATGCTGCCAAGCCAGAGAGCACTGAATAGGACTCCTTACAGAGTCCATCAATGCCACTCTTTAAATGGCAATTGCCTGAAGGGGCTGCTGGTTTGTGGTATGAGGTACTTCTTCCTTAGTAGGAGAAAGGCAGCAAAAGCTGGGATTTCAGTGCAAGTCCCCTCAAATGGCAACAAAACACACAGCTGTTTGCCCTGCCAGGATGTCTCTTTTTCAAAGGATTCTCTTCTGGGTTTGGAGGGCAATTAATTTATACTAGGATGAAATATTTTTTAAAAGGAAAAGACCTGTCTAATCATCAGAAGGAGCTTCCTTTATTAAACTGGAGATTGGATAAGAGAAGCAATGTGGACTTCTTATCATTTATGGAGCAATTAAAACAGATCCAAGTGAGGTCTCTCCAAGTTAATCCCAGAGCTGGTGTGCTGGGGCGTGTGATGCAGGGATGCACTGATCTGTCTGGACCCGAGCCAGCTCCCATCTGACGCGCTGTTCCCACATCAGACAGGGCTGTGCCCAAGCTAATAAGCCCTGTCGAGAAATACAGTGACAGGTCACCGTGGCACAGTGCAGTGTCACACATATAGTCTGCACTTAATGGCATGGGCTCCCACTAGTTGTGGGATTTCTACCATGTGACCATTTTATGGCATAGACAAATTTCCAGCAATTCTGCAAATGTTTTTGCACACTCTTTTATGCCACGACATTGCCTTTCCACCTCTTTCCC
>NW_005054318.1:3620644-3667049 GCF_000277835.1 Geospiza fortis | reverse complement strand
ATTTCCTTTCCACCTCTTTCCCTGTGATACTTTGTCTGATACTGGTGTCTCCGTCTCAGGCAAATGATTCAACTTTGCCTGTGTTTCTGCACTCGCTCACAGGGAGCTGCTTCTCCACACACCAAGTCTGCTGAGGCGCCTGTGAGCCTTCAGCCAGATAAGGTGACCTGGTAAGCAAACCAAGAGTACTGGGTTATAATAAAAGAGCAGAGAGTGAAGCAGGAAAGAATTCGTAGCCTTTACATCTAGTTTCACGTCACCTTGCTTCAGTTTCTGCTTGTCTCTGAGTACATCAGCACATTAGCCGCTCTGCATTTTCAAAGCAAGCAACACTTACCCTGATGTGTGCAATGCACAGAACAGGGGATGCTGACCTGCCTGGGGATTTGGGACACCACAGTAATGCAAATAATTAAAAACCAGAAGTTGAAACTGGCAGTAATGATCTTTCACTGACCCAGAGTGGATAGATAAAATGATCAATGATGTCTTTCCCTTCTGTAATGTCTGCCAGACAATCCAAATTTATAATCAGCATAGGAAAACTGCTGCATATCACAACCATATGGCTCTGAGAATACACATTATTGTACAGTAGCATTGCACTAATTTAAGGTCTGTCACCACTTCCATTATGGGGCTCTGTTTCCAGCAGTAAGAAACTCTCACACAAGCACTTACTCCAAGCTGTACATGATCTCTGCCTGTAAAGGTCTTAGATCTCTAGATGTTTTAAATAACTTTTTTATTTAAATAAAAAAAATTCTCTATTTTTTTCATTATATAAGTTAAAGCAAGGTTCAGTTTTCCCCCTCATTATTCAAAATTCATTTTATTTAAGCTGATAAAACTCTATGATTTTGGGAATGGTTAGGTCTATTCCATCTACTATGGGTCACTTTTAAAATTGAAAGCAGTCATTAAGCATCTGGTGACTTTAAAAGCTATTGTATATATACACAGAGAGAGAATCAAAGTGAAAAAAATCACTAAAAATGAAGCCTTGGTGATTTCTATGTTAACTCAAAGTTTTCATGAAGTTATTCTACATAAGGCTGGTCAGACTACATGACCTTGTTAGAGGAAAGAAAATAGTCTTTTGTTTTTCATCTGTATCAAAATCTGCATGCATTTTTGCATGTCTTAAAAATCCCCATTGGAACAACTGGTATGTTTCCAAACTGGAAGCAGCTTTCTGGCACCCTAAATTTAGGGAAAAATCTGCAGTTAATCTGCAAATATTTTACAACCTGCCAAAGACATTATGCACAGTGCAAAGGTGGCATCTCCTGTGGAAAAGGGATTTCCATTTTGGTTAATCTCTCCATGGCTGACATAAGCATATCTCAGCCACTGCATAATCACAGGTTCCACACTGATGTGAGAGTAGCCACCACTCAGAAAGGTCATGCCAAGGATAAATTAGCCCCAATTAATAACAAGCTGATGGAAAATTTTCTTCTGAAAGTTCAGGTGACCAAATCCTCTTTTGATTCCCAGTGGCACAGAAGAGGCTGCTACAGCTGAGCTCAGGGGAGCTGCACAGGCAACTCTCTGGAAAGCACTGGGAGGATGAAGGTGTTCAGGCCTAAGCCTGAAAGGATCTCAGGGGGGAGGACCAGCTCTTATCTGGCCCAGAGCAGTCAGAGAAGTGGTTAAAGTAGTGATTAGAAAGTAGGAAGAAGAGGACAAATCGATCTGCCCATCCCCCTGACTGTTCTCCCAGCCTCCAGCTACTTTCAGCCCAGCGATTTCCTGAACTGGATGTGGTTTTTATGCACTCATTAATTCTCAGTGGATTTCAGTTCTATGAACTTACAGAATCTCTCCTATAATCCATGGAAAATTTTAACCTCCAGATTCATTCCCTTGCTGTGAAAAAATCACATTTTTTTAGTAGTTAGTAAAAGTGAGTGCTGGCCCGTTGCTTCAATGTGCCTCAGTAATGCAAACAACAATGGCATTACTTGGCAATAATTTTCCATGTCCCTGAGATGATTTGCTCTGATGGTCAGGGTCATTTTCCTCTCAGTCAAAACTTTATTCCCATGAGGCAGCTGCCTGATTCTCACTAACTTTTTTCCCATTAAAAAAAAAAAATCACATCAAATTTGGATATCTTTCTTATCAGAGAACACAGGATTTGTCCGTATGACCCTTAGCCTATGCAGAGGTACCCGTTAGCTATATGAGCTCCTAAAGCAGATCAGTAGGAATGAATCTGTAGGAGAGAAACTCTTGATGCTGAGGCCCTAAATCCTGACCCTGCAGAATATGGGAGAGGGTGAGTGGGAGGGAGGAAGGAAGAAATCCTGTGTCATGACTGTCCCTGGGAGCAGCAGTGGACAGGATGGGCTGCTAGAGCACATCTACCCATCTCATGACAACCAGCATCTGCTCTCCCAGACTATTCCAAAACACAGAGCAAGGTGTAGAAAGAGGGAACAATCCAGGTATGTTTCAAAAGCTCATTCATGATCCTAGGTAATGCAGATGCATCCATGCAGACCAGGGTGCAGCATGAGTGAGTGAGCCTGAGCGAGCAGACAAGGCACCCACAGCGCCTTACCTGAGCTAAATCCCTGGGATCCTCTGCACAGCACCACTTTCCACTGTGCAGACACACGATGTGACAACAGCTCTGCTCTCCTTCTCTCCTTTTGTTAAAGGAGGAGCTTGCACCACCTCACCTGGCAAAGTCTTGCAGAGTTTCATCAAAGTCAACAGTGTCTATCTGGAGCTGAATACCTCAATTTCTATTCAACAAAAGAAAAAAGCTCAAAGTTTCTCAGCAAAAATTATGCAATATGTTACAAGAAGATTTTTTCAAGGAAACACATCACAAGGTGGTTGACCATATTTTTGTATTCTGTGTTGTTCAGTGTCCTGAGATGAAACAGAAGAGTTAAGAAAGCAGGAGAGTTTAATAAAAGCATCAAAAAAGAAATAGAGGGAGAACTTAAAGCTTCTGCTGAAAGACCCAGGCTCACACCAGCACAACCACGGGCTTTTAATATATAAGTAACTAAATTCTATGTTTCATTTTACCTCTGCTGAACACTACCCCAGAGCACAGTTGTGATGATTTAATCTCTTCTACTCTTTCACTTTTTAAAAGTGAATCAAACAGCATAAGTTATCAAAGATGCAAACCTGGCCCCCTGCGACTACATTACAATGCAGCACCACCTTCTGGCTATGGGAAAACTCCTAGTGGCTACTTTACCTACTCCATTCTTCAGGGGCATCTGTTTCTTAATTCTTTGTGGTGATTCGTTTTCACAGCTTCAGCTATTCTACCTATGGATGTTTTTAATAACAGCTGCTATTTTTCAAATACAAGAGACATTTCTAACATGGAGCATTTGGAACTGTGCATCTCAGCCTTTAGTGAAGGAGCAATGTGTATGTTCATTTTTTATGATCTGTAATCACATGCTGGTCCTGGGAAACATGCCACAAGGGCCCACATATGTGAGTAGTGGCAGCTGAAAGTGCATAATTCATGAAGGAAACATCAGGATCGGAGGAAATGGCATAAATAGCTGATTGGCTTGACACATCTTATATTTTTTCCAGGATTTATTTCCTTTAAAAGATGTGAGTTGTCTTTCAAAAAAGAAATATGTAGACTGCCAAGTCATAAGGTTCTCTAGGTCGCTTACTTGTTTCTCTGAAAGCAAAGGCATTCTTCTGTTTTCATTCTGATTTAATTAGAATGGCTTTTTTTACAGTATGTGGTCTTTGTTCTTCCAGGTCTCTACTCCTCCACAGTTTTATTCAACCCTATTGTGGGTCCATTTTGAAACAGAAAGGGCGGTCGAAACAACTTCATCTCAGAAGAAAATCCTATAAATACTGTAATTGCTGTGGAGTTTAATCTGGTTTCTTAACCTCTGATTCAGTTTGGATAGGTCTTAGGGCACAAAAGAAACAAATCAGCCATTTCAGCTAAAGGCTTCATTTGGCACAAATCAGGACAAGGCTTAATGATAAAAGGAATGTTTAAAATAGAGAAATATTAGATGCTGCCCAATTTCAGCTGGAGGAAAGAAAAAAAACCCATGATTACAAAGGCAAATTTAGTCACATCCAATCTCCAAGAATATTTTGTAGAAATATCACAAACAACAGTGTTCTCAGGGTATTTCTACTAGAAATAATGTGAGAAAGAACATTCTCACATTACTTCCAGTCAAAATGCCATAAAAATGCACACTTGATAGCAAGCATTCTCATAGCATTTTAACAGCAAAGACCTCAAGGAAACATTTTCTCATGACATTTCCTCTGGAAGAGGGTGGAGCTGGAGAGCTCTGCACTCCTCCACTCCCACCAGCATGGGAATGTCTCAGGGGTGAGCTCTCCAGTGAGAGCAGCAGGGCAAGGATTGCAGAGGACACAGAGGAGCAGGAAGTCTGATGGGCTTCCCTCTGCAATGAGAGCACTTGCAAGAGAGGAAAGAATCCTCCATCCAGAAGAAAGTGACAGAAGAAGGGTCATGATAATTATATTACATACCCCAGAGTAACTCAAGGATGAGTTTATGTATACATCTGTATTTTCAACATAATACTCCCCATTAAAGTATGTATATGAGACAGAAAGTATGAGGGGGAAGGAAAGATACTTTGATTCGGGTTTTTTGGGGGTGTTATAAAGAGTTTTATGTGCAAACTCTCCATGGGGAGTTTTCATGAAAATTTTTCTGTGGAACAAAGTTGTCTGTACTGTCACACAGTCTGAAAGAAATGAAATCTCAGCTTACTCAGACAAGAGAGAGACATGATCCCTACTAAGTCAATAGGATAAGTCACAGGACACCCACACTAACTTGTCTGCTACAATTTGAGCTTACACCATTCTGGTGACTTAGGAAATCCTCAGTTCCCTCTTTCAGGAGTCCTTGACTTCTCAGGGGTTTTACAAAGTCAGGCCAAGTGGGGCTCTGAGCAACCTGGTCCACTTGCAGATGCTGCTGCTTGCTGCAGGGAGGCTGGGCTAGATGACCTTTAAAGGCCCCTTCTAACCCAAACCTTTGTGAATGTCAGGGATCCTAATTTCAGATGCCTTTGAGAGAAATTTCAGTGAGCAGAATGGTCAGCAATAATTTCAGCTTATTTCTCCCACCCAGCTACTGTACTTCAGCTGCCAGAGGGAAGCAATGAACCCAAGAAAGGACAGGAGAGCTTGGTCTTTCTGAGCTCTTCTGTCTTGAGAGGCTCAACTTAGACATACAAGAACAGAAGAAGTTGCTTCCCCTGGAGGCCAGTTCATGAGGTAACCCCACATGAATAAATATAAGAAGAATAATGTCATGAGCTGAAAATCAGGATCCCCCTTTTGTTTATAGACCACACAAGAGAAAACAGAAATGAAACACTGCTGTGTAAATTTTCTTCAGCTATGTCTTACATTGTGTCCGGAGTCAGTCCATCAAAAGTTCTTTTATTAACTCAAGTTTTTTTCAGACATTCTATAGTTTCCCTACTCTGTTGTGGTTTATTTGGGGGCATTTATTTTCTTATTTATTTATTTATATTGTTGTTTCACTTTACTTAAACCTCTGTGTACACAGTAAGCAGAGGGCAGTGCCTGGATGTGGGGTGTGGAGGAGAAAACTCTGCCCATAGCAAGTCCACACTGCCCTTGAACAGGAGTAGAATAGGCTGAGCTGCCTGAACACATCTCTGGTCACTGGTCACTGAGGTAATAGAGTGCATGGCAGGGGAACACCACAAACTTATTTCCTTTCCCTGTTAGATGCTTTCCACATGTTTAAAGTCAATATGGAAAGAATGTCCAACTTAAAATTCTCCTAATACAACAAGGTGGTAGATATACCCCCCTGAGTATCTTAACTCTGACATTAGCCCTGATGTATTCTTCAGATGAAGGCAAGGGCCTCCTGCAGCTGGCAGACAGAGATGATTTGCTCCAAGAAAAAAATTTATCCTAATATCTAAGATTAAAGATTGGTTGAAATAAAAGCAGAAAAAATAGGAATTTCATGAACTAGAGGATCCATTTTTCTGGATGAAAAGACCTTTGAGACGGAAAACGAAAGATTTATCCATGCTATGCATGTACTGACACACATAGATATCTCAACAGGTACTTATGCTGATACAATAATCTATTTTTATGATGAATAAGGGGTTAATAACATGATAGTGATCTAAAATGTTAGTGCATTATATATACACATCATATTGGTTTTCAGATTTGCATTACCTTTGCTTAGGTTTCAGAGAAAGAACACGCAATGTAAAAATATGCAGATGTGTCTAACAAGCAACATGGCCCCTTTTCAAAGTAGAAATAGATAGCATTTAGAGCTATTAATGGAATCATAGAATGGTTTGTGTTGAAATGGATGTTAAAGACCATTTCATTCCAGCCCCCCTTGTCATGGGCCAGGACACCTTCCTGGACCAGGTTGCTCCAAGCCCTGCCATCCAACCTGGCATTGAAGAGATGGGGCATTCACCACAACTCTGGGGAAACAGTACTTCACAATGCTCACAGTAAAGAATTTCTTCCTATTACTATTAATAACACAGAATTTATCCCGTAGCCATGTAATTAGTAACCATGCCACTAATGGAAGTTACATTTCTTTGTTTTAATACTTCAGATGTTTAACTGCTCAAAACTATTAGCTAGCCCAAGTTCTTTGAGAAACTATAATATTTAATTTGTTTGCTGCATAAGCAAAATTGAACTGCGAGTAAAAGTTTGTCATGCTATGTATGGAATGAGGCAGTGCCCAGATATTCAAATGTACAGTCCAGGCTGTAAATAGTGATTGCCAAATCAAATTGCACTGTTCTAGCTTTATAGCTGGCAGGGGAACAGGAGGAAGAAATATAGACAACAACACAGATCTAAGGTGTCTTTTTAAATTTAGTGGAGACAGACATCTGGAGTTTGTCCTGCAGAGAAGTGGGCCAAGAGAAGTCTACCTTCCCAGTAAGTGGTTTCTTTCAGCATGTGTAACTTAGGAAAAAAAAGGTATGTGGGAGTACACATAGCATTCAGTGACTTGAAGTGTTCTTTCTTTGAAAGTATTTGAAGCCTCAGCAAAATTGTATAAACAAACAAACAGAAGAAAACCCTCTTGCCTCAATGATCTCTCAAATTTAGGTGGTTCCTTCATACTCATATGTTCAAGTAGAAGTAAACTAGTAGAAATCTTTCTCTCTTTGTGTGGAGTATAGGAATCAAATCTTTCCTCAAGTTTCAAAACTGCTTTTTGAAACCTGAGTTTGTTTATTTGCTTGTTTTTTTCAAGCAAATCTCCCTGTAATTACATGATAGTTTTTCCTGCTCTGTGAAGTGAGGGGTTTAAAACAGACAAAAACAAAAACAAATCGAAGTGTTTGTTCCCAACTGTTTTCCACCTTTGGTATGGTAACAGCCAATGTGTCATTTATAGAGGATTTTGAGCACAATCCTTCAATTTATAATTAAAGCTGGTGATAGGCAATAAAGTATATGTGTTCAGAGATAGGGGTTATAGAGGATATCTCCTCTAGAGTGTTTCAACTCAAAATTGTCTGTCTTTGTATTAAGGGAATAATCCCTACGGTTTTTCCAGCATCCCATTTGACTTTAGTGGGGCTTTGTTGTACTATCTGCATAGACTTTTAAGGATGGGGTCCTAAAATCATCTGCAAGGTGTTTGAGAAACCCTCACTTCATTTTAAAAGGCTGACATCATCTCCCATTCATTTCACCCACACATCATTAATGGCAATTCCAGAATTGCCACTACTAAAATATAATTCCATTCTTCAGTAAGCCCTGCCTCAAATTTAAAGCAAATGTAGCTTGATGTCATTGATACTGAATATCTGGAAGTCCACAGAAATTCCTGTTTGGCTCAACAGTGTAAGGGTAGTTCATTAAAGAGTCAGCCTTGTTCTGTAATGCTATTTGAAGTGCTGCTCCAGTGAATGGCTGGTAATTTGAAATCATTAAAAAGCTGAGATAAAAAAAAAACATTTGTGAGCGAACATAATCATATTAATAAGAAATAGAAAGACATGAGGAAGCTGTTTGGAATTTAAACTGAAGTTCTTGAATGTTATTTCTGCATTATTTGATGAGCTCTGATTAACTGGATAAAATTATCAAATGGAAAAAATCCAGCTGGAAATGATGACTGCAAACTTAGTGATGAATCTCTCAAGAATACGTTGTCTCCATCTTCCCAGGCATAGAAAAGCTGTGAGCTGTGCAGCCAGTGATCTATCTATTCAGGAATTCTTTACCCCTTGTTTAATTACCTAGATCATTTAGCTGCATTATTTCATATTTCAAGTGCTGCTTTTCATATCTCTTTCTGTAGTCACTGAAAAGGTCTTTTGTGCAGCATCCTCTGTTCCTTTCTAGTTGGACTCGTAACCGTAGTAAGAATAATTCTTCATTAAATTTTTGACAAGTCTAAATTTTATTCCTGCATTACCTCTCTGGAAGCAGAGGGACTGTTCATGGGAATGTTTTCTCAGCAGTGTGAGGGAAGGCTCTGTATCCTGGCAGTGCCGATGGCTTGTCAGGATGCGGCTGCTCTGACATGATTAATACAAGCTCATGTTGCTCAGCAACCTTAATGAAGCTGAGGATAATCAACCCACCGCTTGCACAGATCTCTGGACTTGTACTTTCCCGTGTGTTTTCTGTCACCCAAATCCAGTGCTGTGTGAAGGTACCTGAATTAGCCCTGGAATGTGACATAAAGGAGCCAACGGAGAAAGTTGGAGAAACTGATTAAAGGATTTAAGATTTCAAAGGCCATGATCCATCTGGATTGGCTGTTGAAGAGGGTGAGGGTGTCCAGAGATGGCAGAAGAAGGATTCCCGACCTTCCTGACCCTTTAGTGAAAAGAAGGGATGAGAAAGCAAATGTTGTGTTCATTTGTTTATTTTTCTTTGTGTGATTTAGACAAGGAAAAGGGAATAGAGCTCTCTGGGTGGTCCTGAAGCTGGTTTCCTCACGAAACTGGGAGAAGGTTCCCCTTTTAAACATTGTTGTGAATGGGTGATGGGAGAAAGAATTAAAGATTAAAATTTTTGTATTTCAGCACATTTTTCTCTACCTTTCTTCACGGATGGTCCATGGTTCTGCTAAAACAGCTTCACTTAGCTCAGAAATGAGCTTGCTGGAAAAACCTCCCACTTCTATATTTGTTGAGGATCAGAAACCAATCAATGAGAGGCAAGGAAAATTTACAATTGCTGGCCTTTCATCATTTTACACAGGTATGCCTGTGGTGCGGTGACACAATATCATCTCAATCCTCTACAAACGTTTATGTTATATTGAGTAACAAAAGAGAAAAAAAAATAGAAAAAAGTGCGTAGGATTAATTTCCCCTTCCTGATAATTTTTATTCCATTCATGAAATGACTGCAGAATGCCTGTGTCTCACTCATCGGACAACAGATGGGCAGTACTGCTCCAATGTCCCATTCCTGTCCAGTATCTTTTCCAGAGTCACCTGACTTCTCCTTTTTCAGTGTTTTTGTATTTCATGGCACTCAGGAAAATTGGTTGATGAGGACAGCCTGGTGGACATGCCACACACTGTCACATGCAGAGGGACTGGGATGGATGCCTACCTCTCCTAGGTGAGGCCAATAACTGCGTATGTCAGTGGGATGGCAAGGACCAGATGGAGCATGCTCATCCCTCTCATTACTCAGTCAGTGCCCTGTAGATGTAAATGCTGCAGAGCCTGTCTCAGTCCTGGCAGATTTTCAAGGACAAAGATATTCCCCATTAAACCTGTGGGAAAATAGCCATGTGAATTAATGCTTTGATTCTCCAGGGAATCACTGTAAATATTCCAGCTCTTTCTGTTCCAAATGTGGATGTGTGATAGATACAGTGGCATGTTTCCTTAGAAAGCTGAGTGCTGCCATACCAAGAAGACAGTCCAGTGGCCCCATGTATTCTGTTTCTTCTTATGCTTGGGCTTCTTTTGCTAAACACTGGGAAACGAAAACATTCTGTATAACATCAGCTCTCAAAGGTTTTGGTGTGGGAAACCACAATGTGCCATGAATTCTTTTTTGTATATGTGCATATTATGTATCCCGCAGTCAGTGTTCATACTGTGACACAGACCTTTATGAAGTGCAACATTCTTGTTGAGATCTGAACTTTGAAACTTGGCGTCTCAGGTCTTTTTCTGGGGCCTCCTTCAAAAATAGTTTGGGATAACACAGATTTCAGAACACTCATCATGTGCAATGGTGGCTGTAGTCTGAGGCTCATTGGGATACATCCATAATTTTTTAATCCCATGTAAATCTATTCACTTTAGTAAAATAGCAGCAATTTGCAAGAGGAAAAATTTTGACTATCTATGATAAAAGGTTGCAAATGGCAAGTAAATAATTTCATGAAGAGCCATTGTGCTTGGGGTTGTATAGGCACATGATGTCTATAAATCACTGTATACTATACAGCAAAAATCTTGAGCATATAGATCATTATGATATTGCAAAACAGCAGAACTGCTGTTGTCTTGGTAGATGAGTCAATGTTGGGGTTTTAATTCCCTTCTGCTGCTGGCTAAAATCTTTTCCAGGAATATAAATATCAGATGGCTACATGTGAAGATTATGAAATGCAAAAATTTGTGAGTTATTCTGTTTAACATGAAAGAAATATTTTGAAATGCATCTGTAGACCATAAAGGACTTTATAATTGCTTTTTTTTTTAATGAAATTAAACATTGGAAAATAAAGGTAAATCGTTCATACTTGCCTCTCTCTGGACAATAGAAACCAAACATCTTGTTTAGGGTTAGGGAGTATTTGAACAGCATGGATGACAAAGGAGTGCAGGTACCACAGGTGCTTGTCACCTCAGCAGTCAGGAGAGAGGGCAGCCTGCTGCACAGTGTTGCACAGGAACTGAGAACACATTTTGAGCTCTGTTTAATTGCAACTCAGATGAGTCATGGACACTTGGTCCTCACTTCCTAATTCTGGAAGCAAAAAATAAGCACTTGTTTGAGGCCACTCTTTAAAAGTAGCCTCAAACATAGTAACCATAGCTAATTGTAAATGACTTCTATTTATTGACAGTTTGCATAGTTCAGAGAGGAATTACTAATATATCAGAGACCTTTTAACTAGAAATAAGCATGCTCAAGGCAGACAGCTGTTTTTGGTGTCAGCTGGGAAAAATGCCCCAACCACTCATGTTTGATGAACAAACATTCTTTCCTGATTGTCTACACTCATACCCATCTGTTGGGATGGCATGATGCCCAGGCAGAAGCTGGGCAAAACTTTTGCCTTGGGCATTAACAGTGAGCAACAATAGGTTTAGATGGGCAGTATGAGTAACACTGCATATTAAATGTCTCAAGCTTCAATTTTGTGCCAAGCATGGCGCAAAAGCTTAGAAACAAATGTCTCCTCATACATCATTTGGGATTACTGAGTCCCCAAAACCAAATATTACCTAAAAAAAGCCTGTGTTCTGGGGTCACCAATATATCATATACAAGTTGGTGTACAGCTCAAAGTGATTACCTTGTTAGAGGAGAACATTGTGGCTGGAGCACACTGTGTGACAAGGTGGGATAGACACTGCTCATGCAGAGAAATGCTAACTACACAGCCAGGAAATCTACTTTAGAAGCACAGGACCAGCTGCTGTCTCAAGCAAATGGTCTTCATTTCCTGGAAAACATGGAGTCAGCAAAAGGATAAGAACCTGGTTAGCCAGCAGCTGAAAGGACATGAAAATAAGAAGAGACAGCAACAGGAGATTTAATGCATGAGAAATAACTAGAAGACAAAAGAAGATGAGAACTTATAGGACCATAGAATCATTTAGTTTGGAAAAGACCTTTAAGATCATCAAGTTCAACCATTAGCCCAGCACTGCCAAGTGCTATCCCACTGTGTGGGACAGACTCTCTTTGTAGGTAGCTTTAAAAGGGATGAGTTAAAAGCACCAATCAATAAAAAGAGAATATATAGAAATGTATATTCTATATAATAGATACAGATAGATGTATATTTATGTATGCATAGATATATATGTAGATGTGATGCCAGTGATTTAGATGAAACTATACAGCTTTTTTCTATTTCAATAAATCTATGGGGCAGAGATATTAAATTTTAAAGTTAGTTTTACCAAATCTAGAAGTAGATACTTTCAAAATATAAGGACTCACACAGGGTGAGCTCTTTCCTGTAATTGTGCTCTACATCTACTGACATTTAATGCTTTTTCTGAGCTACAGCAGAGTATGTAGAGAAGAGCTTGAGCTGCCTCCTTCTTCCATCACCTCCTCCATGCCTGGCTGTCTGTGTGTAGTTCTCAGCACTCTTTTAATCTCCCCTCAAACATCAGGCTCTCTGCAAGTTCTCACTGGCCTTAGTCCTACCACCTCTCACACTCTAGAAGTTTGTTCCATGTTGTGCTAATAAGACTCATCTTTAACAGTCTATGCACATCCTATCACTCATAAAGGAGACATGAGCTCTTCCTTCCTCCACAGGGCAGAAAAAACCATCTAGAGTAGCCATAAAAATTATTTAGGACAAATCAGAACATGTAAATAGTGAGCAAATAAAGAAAATATATTGAATGCTAACATATTTACAGAGCTCTAAATAATTTAGTTAAGTTAGAAAGGCACCTGACCTTATTCATATAGTTCTTACATCTATCTGCTCAATACATGTGAAGGGAAGGTAGTCTGTGCTGTATTTCCAGGAGAGACAAAAGTGCTGGAAATTTCTACAAATGAGTTCTAAGTCCAAATTCTGTGTCCAGATGTGTTTGCTATAGATTTTTTTTTAACTTATTTAACTTCTCCAAGCTGTATACATGGTCTTTCACAACATATACATGGAAATATTACTCCTATTCTGAAATTCCAACAGTCTCCAGTTTCAGTTTTACTGAATTAATTGAGGACTGGCTATATGTAAGTGCATCTGGTTGCTAGGTTGCTTGTCAACCTGATTTGTTTGAAGAAATGTTAAAAAAATTGCAAGGAGGGACAACATGTTCACCATATTGTTTTGCAAACAACTTTTTTAGCTCAGCTGTATCTTTTGTGGATTTCTGGGATCCTGATCCCATGTCTTGACAGGCACAACATAATGTTTTGAGTATTATTTAAAGAAGTTATTAAGTGCTCTACTTCGTTATGTGCAAATTCTTCTATTACAGTTCAGTTTCTATCATGTCTGAGTGCCTCCTGTCTGCATTACTCAGTGCAATAGCATTGGCCACATGCAATTCCTTCATTCTATCCTAAAAACAAGTCACATGCATAATCACTAATTCCGTCTGAAAGATAATGATTTTTTCTTACATATATTTTCTTTTACATATAGAAGTCTGTAGACATCTGTGCAGACATATGTAAATACTGCTCTCTGAACTGTGCAGAGATGACTATTTCAAATAAATAAATAAATAAACTTTGCATTTGAAGGCAACTGTGAAATTAACACTGACCTGTACTTTAAGAGTTGTAATAATTTTTTTGTTTCAATTTTTTTTTCTGTGGTTTCCATGGCAAAGTATTCTACTAAAAACAAAACAATGACCTGAGCAGCTTTTAACAAAAATCACAGCTCAGCAATTTGACTACACCTTGCTAGAAAATGTTTGCTGGGCTCTGTTTGACAGGAGCAGGGATGCTTCTGGACAGGTGTAGACAAGGACATGAGCCCAGAATATCTTGGCTTTGAACTTCAATTGATACAAACTAGGGGCTGACTATACAATGCTGTTCCTTCTTCAACACGGGCTCTAGTGGGCCTGCAGAGACAGCTCTGAATCTTTCCAAGGGAGTTTCTTGTAGAAAGTTCTTTGGGAGCAGTGCGTGCACAGGCAGAGCGCTTGACTCGGTGAGGATCCTGGGTGCTGAGAGAAACCAGCTCATCTTTCTTTGATGAAGATCTAATTCACCTTAACTTGCTTGAGCTTAGAGATCATTGCAAACTTTTGCACAGTACAAAGTTGAATAAGGAAGCCAAGCTCACTCTGATATCAAAAAACTGCTGTTTCTTGGCAGTTGGGGAATACGGGCTTGATCAAAGCTGAAGCATGCATTTATGCATAGATATTCCTTATACATTTTCTGTCATTCCTGGCCTTTACAATTAATTAACTAATATTTTACCATTATGTAATACATATATATGTAGAAAAGAGGTAATTTAAATCTAGGTGAAGTCAATATTGGCACTTACAAGTCTTTTATAGGCACAGGTATCTTTTAGCTAGCTCAAAGCTAGCTTTTAGGGTTTACAGCAGTAAAATCTTCTTAAAAGCTTCCTATTGGCTTCCTCTACAAATAAATTAATTACATGGACACTCAGATTTGTTTATATGGAGATGTAAAAAGAAGGCACTTTGGTTAAATTGGAATATATCTTCAGAACACGCTTGCTTCCAGAATAGTTGGGAAAAATGATGAGTTAGTGGCTGCTTAGTATAGAAGACAGTAGAATAATTTTGTTTGGAGAATGTATTTGTTAATACAGAAATAAATCTTGTTCCATAGCTGTAGAAATAAATTTTAAAAAGTGCAACCTCTTGAAATTACACTACAGACTATGTAGTCTCTCTGTAGCAACAGCAGGGGCTATTTTGGGGGCTATTAAGAAGAGATGCTCATGAATCTCCATGATTTATTGTATTTTTCACCACATACAAGCCTTTCCTTTCTAAAAACCCTTGAATTTGTGACACATAGATGCCAGCTGCAGCTCTGAATGGTAGATTTGGATCTGCAGATATGAAAGCCAGATCGGACAGCCCCAGGCAGCTTCACACCCCAATCTGGACCTTTCCTTTTCCCCCTCCAAGTAGCTCCAGCTGCAGCAATCAGTGCTCAGCTTAACTCTTTCAAGGCTCCTAATTCTCCACAGAGTTTGTACCTGAAAGTAAATAGTCCAAATTGCCTTTGTGGAGATTATGAGTCTCGAGTACTGCTTATTCAGACTTAGTTGGATTTTAGGATTTTAGGAGTAAGAAGCTGGCTTTTGAGTCCTGCACTGGACATAATCAAGGTATTAATAATTTGTATCACCATTAGTGCAATTTAGTTGCCAAAAAAACAACTGTGTATTTTAAAACTACAACAACATAAAGTCAGAGAGTGAGGCAATTAAAGTAGAACATAAATGAAAAGTGTAGCTTGGAGCATTCTAAAAAAAATAATCCAATGACTCTTCAATAGAAGTGGGTGTGTATCTGTGTGTATGTGTGTGTGCATGCACAGAGATGATACCATACCTCACACAGGATTGTCATTGTCTATTCATTCATTAGAGGTAATTATTTTTAATTTTTGTCCCCACTGACCTGTAGGCAGATGGTTAGCATGAATGCCATTTTTATCTGGACACCAGATCTGGCCAGACCACAATCTGTTGGATTTGATCACTAAACTGGCAGCTGCATTACAGACCTGCTTTTTTCTCTTATTGTCTCCAGGGACTGCAGATTGGATGCACTGAATGTGAACTTCTGCAAAACATGGGGCTTTTTGTCATTTTCACTTTGCTTTCTTTTTATGACCATCCGGTAAATATCAGCACAGTTAAAAGCTAATTGAATCAAACTGTACCAAAAAAAAGCAATTTTTAGCTACAAAATTATTTTTTGCTTATATAAAAAGCAAGAAAGTAAATGAGACTTTAAAGAACAAATATACATGTGCAAGACAATATGAAAAGGTAATTCAACAAATTCTAAATTGGAACTTAAAAAAATCTATAAATGAACACTATTCTTATCTAAAAACAGAAGACAGTGTGTTGTGGGACACAGTTCTGAAAAGGAGAAAAGGACCAAAGGCATTTTATAATTGTATGGTTTGCACATGGGAAACTTGTGTGATCAGTAATACCAAACACTTCTATATGACATAGTTGCATGACATACAAAAATAGACAGAGATTTTTGTCCAACCTTACTCTCGCTAAGTCTTGAGAACATGCATAACTTTAAACATATGAGTATTATCCATATTAAAAGACATGGTATACACTATACTGATTACATTTTTTCTAAGTGTGTGTGTAAATCTGTTTTATCAGAGGGTTTTTTTTGCCTTCTTTTGTCTTAGTCTGGCAAAATGATTTAAAGCATGGTGGAAGTTGTCCTTCAATAAAGACTGAAATGTCTTTAGCTGTTTTCTATTCAGATTAAATAAAAGAAAAATTTTGTTTAAAATATACTGATTGCTATGTTGCATTTAAAACTGTCAGAATAAATTAAATAATTTGTATCTTAATGTAAAAGGCATCTATTAATTAC
The DNA here is from genome assembly GCF_000277835.1 of Geospiza fortis. NCBI lineage: Eukaryota > Metazoa > Chordata > Aves > Passeriformes > Thraupidae > Geospiza > Geospiza fortis. Next base: position 3,650,730 of record NW_005054318.1, on the reverse strand, counting down.
GGAGAGTAATTGTCCTCCCTTTACAAGATACAGCAATGCCAAATCCAGATTTGCCCTACTGTGGTTCTCTGATGTTTATCACAGGACAGGGATGCATGCAAATACTTCTTGCAACACAAGAAATTTCACTTTTTACCATAAGACTGTGCCACAAGTAGAATTCAGAGACAAGGTCTATAATCTTACAGGTTTGGATATATTTAGGCAGAGTTTAACTTTTATCCAACTGTCATTAACCTTACCTACTTTTAAAACTTATCCCTGTTGCATTCCAGTGTTGTGTACATAGGTAGGGAGACACAAAAGAAATAAAATTACATGTAGTTATATGCCATCAGAAAGGTTACTTCTCACGAACTTTTTTTTAAATTTCCACACTGGTGAATAGCCCGCAGCGAGCCCAACAGACCATTCTGGTTCCTCTACTTCGACCTAAGAAAAGAAGAGGGAATCTTGTCTTGCTCAACAGACTCCTCATGCATTTTTTATTTGAATATCATAGGTTAAAATGAATATAAGCAGCCTAAGGAAGAGCACCTTCCCATGGTGTTTTGTGTGTTACAGTCAGATGCACTTTCACTTAGTGCTCCCCTCTGATGTTTTCCTGGCCAGTTGTACAGTAGGAGGGACAGAGAAGATGCCAGATCCAGATCTTGCATTTCCCAGGTAATCACTGAACTTCCTAGAGGAAGAAGGATTTTTCTCCAGTTAAACATCTGCCTCCAATGGGGAATTCGTTTGACATAAGCTGGTGAGTAAATACTTAACAAGAAAACAGTGAGTACAGGTACTTACCTAGTAAGTTTACCAACCTAATTTTGTTCTCCTGGCTCTCTCTAAGTCTACTATTCCTGTCATATTTAGGAAACTTAGTTGTCAGAATTACTTCCTTATTGCAAGTAGAAAGAAAGAGATAATTTTAGAAGATGATTTCTATCCCTTGATTCTCCTCTCTGCAAATTCAGTTCTCTTTAGTCCATATGAGAGAAATAAAGATTCAGTGGTGAGATCTCACCATCCTCACTAACACTCCAGCGGAGATTGCTGTGTTGCATTGCAAAAGTGTATGTGAAAAAAAAAAAGTAAAACTAGATGACACAATGGAATTTAAAGCTACAAAAAGCATCAATGATGATTAAACAAGAGAGTGTGCTTGACAACATTTAATCCTAAAGAATTTTTTTTTCTGTGTTGTTGGAAATAGGTCTATGTGAAAGTTCCTCATAGGCCATTTAAGAGAGCACACACTTCTTATGCCCTAGACAACTGAACTAGTGCTGTGCTTTCAAAGATATTTTTGAGGTCAGCAGTCAAGCTTTAACAACCTGCCATGAGTGCTGGGAATATCCAAGGTAGACCTATTAGGAGAGCAGTATATTTTATAATTTCAAAGATGGACTTGAGTGGCAGCAGCTTGTGCAGTGGTCCCAGAGCAGCAGGGCTGGGCTCTCCCAGCCAGGTGAGCAGTGCACACAGGCTTAGAAGAAAAAGACACTGCCAAACACTTTACACTCACCCATGTGCTGCTTACATGCTTTGGCATTGAGAGCCAGCAATCTTTTCCAATGTTTCAGCAAATCTATCATGCTTGCCAACTTTTAAAATTCAGAAGTGGACCCTGCCTCTCCAGCTGCCATTTTTTAGGCAAAAAAAGAAATATCTACCAGAGGCCTCCAATGACAACCAGTGACTCCAGAACAAACACAAAAAACGTGGGATTTGTTGTGCAAGTGCAAATGTGGTGGCTGGTGTATGGACTGCATGTCCTAATGCACCCTGATGTGTTAGAGTCCCTGCACACAAGACAGGATTGCTCTGTGGCTGTGCCTCAGCTTACACCCAGCACTCAGAGATGTTCCATAGATAGGGACAAAACATGCAAATGTTAGAGCTGGCAAGAACACAGTCATAGCAGATCACACAGCAGAAGCTTTCTGAGTATTTCTGGAAACAGGACTTTTCCTTTTCTTCTACTTTTCCAGGGGAGGGAGTGGCATTTCTCAAAATAGAAATTTTCATTGTCAAATAAAATCATTAATTCTTTGACTCTTTTTAACCCCCAGTATATCTAACAAAATGAAATGCACCTAAGGACACAATCCTTGTTTTAAGCCTGAGAAGCCTAAGACACATTTTCACAGAGTTTGAAGTCACTTCAGACAAGGAGAGAGAAGACAAGATTGAAATCAACCTTAGGTATAGCAGCAGTGATTGCTACTCCTGCATTGTAGTAATAAGATTTATTATTACTTGTCCCAAGACATTTCATGAGATGCAAAAATATTGGTGGGACCTTTTCTCTGAGCCACATCCCTGCTGGCGCTGGGGTTTGGTACCATTTGTACCACACACCTCAGCAGGCTGACAGGCAGTGACTTCCAGTGGGACACAAGTGAGAATTCTCTGGAGCCCCACTGGCAGGAGCACCCATCATTGCCCCTCCTGGCCCTGCAATCTTTCTCACATCTCCTCTTTTATGAGAGCTGCTAAAGTTCAACTTGCTGTCACGTGAAAGGGAGCAGCACACAAGAGCAAGGGCAGCAAACTGAAATGGGAGGGTGTTCAGGAAAAAGGGGAGAAGGAAAGAGGAAATTCATTAAATGAATATCTGGCTGCTGCAAAATCTCGTAGTACATTAGCCCAGCATGGGGTCTGAATCTCTGTTACAAGGCCCTGACTGTGTCCACTGTCGCTTCATTACTGTTTTATTGATTTCAGAGGGGAATATAAATCTAGAGCAGCCTGACTGCCTTAGCAAAACACAGGGCTGACAAAGTTAATGTGCTAAAAGAAGGGATATTTTGGAATCAAAACTCAGCCAAAGTGAGTCTACAACGTACTTGTAGTTTGTTGAAAAGGCACCTCCTTTTTAAATTATGCTATGTTATCATTTTCAACTCTTCCAAAGAATCTAAAGAATGTGGGACAATGTAAAACTTCCTCTAAGCAGAGAAAGCAGTGCCTTGAAGCCAAAGTGATTCCATAGCTTCCTGAAAAAAAGGGAAAATATTTTAGCTCTAAAATCACTTAACACAAGGGGAGTTTATTCTCACTACCAAAATCAAGTACCAGTAAAGACCTATCACAGAGGTCCTCCCAATGATAAGTGTCATAAATTGATGTTGTAATTGGTATTGTTTTATTAACTAATAGTATCAACTGGACCACTCAGAGGGCTCATTGCCAGTTTGGGGGGATGCAGTTAAAAAGAGTGTTTCTGCCAGTTTATTGCCTTTGCACCCCTGGGACTGCTGAGCTCCCACTTCAGACAGAGGCCAGAATTCTTTTGCCACTCACCAAGTGGTGCAGCAGCCTTGAATCACTTAGCGGGGTCCTACATACACAAAAATATTTAACATCCAGATTTTTACAAGAAAACGAAGGAGGTTTGGCATTTTGACACCAAACACTGATGGCTGTGTGATCAGATGTGTGAGTCTTTCCTGTGGAAAGGAATGCAGAACTAGAGGAGTTCTTGTGGCTACTGAACTGGAGGTAAGTACACATTTTCCATCAGTTGTTAACCTCTTTACCCTCTGCCTTTGCTCCAGATGTTTCCTTTCCTTCCTCAGACTTCTAAAGTGAAGTAGCAGCATGTGAGAAACTCTGTAACAGGAGAAACTGGAGGAATCCAATGTACAAAGAGGATCGTGTTATGTTGGGGCCAGCGCTCACATCTCAGCAAATACAAGTACCTGAAATTTTATGTATTTATTTAGAAATTAAGCACAGGCACAGTGCCAGCCCTATTTTGTTATGCCAGTGTACCTTTTCCATCAGGACTAAACCATTGCCATGTCAGGCTTAGTAAAATTCTGTAGGCAGCATACAGGGAATAAAACAGCCCCAGCAACACCTCATTCTGTCTTTGGACAGGTTTAAGAATGCTTAAAAAAACCTTTGAAACTATTCATTTTTCTTAATTGAGGTCCTGGCAGTCATATAAATGCACAACCATTTTTTAACCTGGCCAAGATCTTGGTCTCATCTACTTGCTACATTCCACTGTTTAATAACAAAGCTGCATGGAAAAACATTTTGGTGTTTCTGGTTTGAATTTCCCATCCTTTATACATCCTTCTTCATATTCCAGGAAACAGAAGTTCCTATTCATCTTCCCTGGACGTTTGTTTTCAGATAATTTTGGTTTTCAGAACATATAATTTCATCATGTTACTCCTGATTTGTGTCTTTTTAAAATATCTATGTTTTTTAAATTACTTTTGGTGAGAAATAATTTTTAGGCTTTTGACCAAATTATTGATTTTTTTTTAGACTCTCTTGATTTTCCAGTGATACTTTGATGAGGGGGGAGGAGAGAAAGAGAAAAGATCCACACTTTTGAATTGCTCCCTGAAGGACTCTCTCATTCTCCATCCCCTATGTAGGAAAACCTACTGAAATCTTATGAGATTTCTTTCCTACAGCTGTATGTGAACACAGGTTTGTATTGACATGTGTAAAATGATGCCCAAAAAATCCCAGTGTCAGAGGACCAAAAAAAACCGAACAAGCCTTCCAAAACTGTCATGCTGAGTTATCCAGACCCTGACAAGACTTGTGTATCAACAAATTCTAAATAAAAATAATCAAAAGACTCTATATAAATTCTTTCTTGAATATTTTTATTTCAAGAACCATTTAAAAAAATGCTGAGTATATGCATTCAAAAACCCATAATTTAATTCTAAACGTCTGTAAAAATTAAAGCCTAAATATTAAAATAAATTCAAATTGCATAGCAAGCAGTAAAATAATTTAGCAAATTGTTTTGTTTCCACAGAAATCCCACATGAAATCGAAAATACAAATCAGCAATCAGCATAGCTCTGTAACTATTGTTTTTGTCTTCATTAATGCATCATGGGATATGACAAAATATAGAGAATTTCATTGACTTTAACCAGAAAAATGTACTTATACTACTTTTAATTCAACTATTCCTGTTACCCATGAGTTACCTCTATGTCTACTGCATGAAAAAATACATGTAGTGATGGTTGTAAAAACTGTGAGGAGAATGAAACTTTTCAAAATTTAGGAGAAGTTTAAAATCTAAAAAATCTGCAGAAATATGTTCTCTGAATATATTTTCCTATTCTTCCTTTAAATCTTACTCATCTTTTTATCCTTCTTCCCTGCCTTCACCCAGGGAAAAAAACCCAGGAAGTGGGTTTTTCAAAGATCACTACAGAAGAGTGAACTCTGCTATTAATGAAATAGCTAAGTGGTTTTGAAAATGCCATTCTAAAAACCGGGTGGAAAAGCTTAGATTCATTAATAGATAAATGTGCCTGGGTAAAGAAAAAGTCACTGGAAGCCCAAAGGAATTTGGATATTGGTTTTTATTCTTAAGAACTCAAATTATCAGACTGGCAAAGTGGGGAAGTGGAAATATGTTTTTAAATTTTCCTGTTTTTCTTGAATATGTATTTCACTTGTTTAAACCATACAGAGTGGTGCTCATTAAGTTCTGATCTTTTTCCCACACATAAAAACATCAGCATTTTTTGTTTCTGTGGTTAATGAAACCTTGGTGATACCTCTGGTCAGGGTCAGCTGCAAGGATAAAAATTCTGTTTCCAAAGGCTGCATGTGCCCAACAAGATGTTTCCTGGCTAATTACATGAAAAACTGCACACAATGGCGCTCTCCTGTGTAACTCACACAACATTGCAATCCATCATCATGGACATTGGCTCTGTGCTTGACAATTCCCAGCACAAACTGTGGTATCTGAGACCTAAAAGAAGCAGTGACTGACCATGGAATTAAAACAAACAAAACAGAGACCCTCCCAATTTTACATCAAGCTGCAAATGCAGAGCAGGCTACAATCAAATGCTGTAAAGCCAGTGTAATGAAATATGTATGATCCCCAGCAGAAGGATATTCCATATTATTTCATAAGTTTTCTCCTTCTTTTCCACAGGGAATATTCTGTGCAACTCAAGCCCTAGAGTGAGGGCTATAAACCACTGGTGTTTAGTGACCATCTGCACCAGTAGTTCCATTATCTGTGGCTGGAGATTGATTTTCCTTTTCCTTGCATGTTCACTTACCCTAATGCCCCAGAGTGTGCAATGGAGCCAGCAGCATATAATGCAAAGACAGCTTTTAAGGCATCAAAAGTGAAAGCATCAGGAGTATCATTATATTCTGAATCTTTTGTAGTAGCTTTTTGTCTAATCCTATTGTAACCAGAATCCACTGATTGTGGCTAGGCCCCTCCTTTATGAAGCTTAAGTGCAGAGCTCAGAAGAGCTCTGCTTTCCTCAGAGGAAAGTGAAAAATTCTGCTTCATATGGCTCCTTTATGGAGAGGGTCCAGTCTTATGTGCACCAATTTCATATCAATTTCATGCAGGACCAGTAACCCAGAAGGCAACAGGGATGCTCATTCAGGTTTGGAGGCTAGGAGCCAGCAGAAGGTTGATTAAGAGCTCCAGACCTCAACAACTCTTTTTAGTGGTGTGAATATTAAATTCAAAGTTGGGTCAAGTAGCACAGCTATTCCTAGGTCATTGTCAGTGGTTACTGTAATTACACTTAGGAAATGTTTATTTTCTCCCTCAGTGACAAGCCAAGGGCCCCCAGGGAAAATGGGAATACCAGGGAAAATGAACTCATTAATTGCCCATATAGGAGGAGAACTGAAACTGGTGGGGCACACAGACCAGGCTCTGGAATGGCCTTGGCATGCAGCAGCTGCCATTGCTCCCAGCAAACTGGTCTTAGCAGGGCATGACAGATGCAAGATTTTTAAGAATCTGGCCACCTATTTAGGTACTTAAAATGGGATCCAAAGCCTACAAATCTCTCTCTCTGTATCCAGTCAGTTTATCTATTTAGACATTTTCTCTTTTTTCACGCCCAAGAAAACCCCACAAAACAAAACCATGTGAAGAGAGGAGAAGTGTGGCCTTCCAAAATATTACACAATGTTCCCCTTGAGAGACCCATAACAATGCAAATCTTCCTGTCTGTGCCTATAAAGTACCTCCTACATACCTGAAACTCCCAAATTGCTTCTCAGCACTTCTGAGACCACAAAGACACTTGTGTGCCTATAAAGACTACACATGGAAGAGCACGCAAGAAAACAAGTATTAATTATTATGCCATTGATCATACTCTGCATTCAAAGTGCATTCTTTATCCATGGTCTCCTGCTCCATGAGAATCACACCTTGAAAATATACATTATTACTAACTCTGTATAGTAGATGTATGGTAATATTTCCATTTAATGGTGGAAATTATATGTGTTGCTTTAAATACAATAAAAATGTGGCTTTAGTATTGTTCAAAATTTAAGGTATAAATAAGTTACAAACACTAATATATTCATAATTAGGTTTTCCTCCAGTTTTTTCTTCACAACATGACCTAATGGTGCTCTCAGAGAACAGGGAACCTAAGCTGAATTCATTCCCTCACCTATAAGGTTTAGAATGTCCTTTTTTGCATCACCTTCAGAAGTGGAGTGATTGTGGTGTACAAAACACCCAAAAAGTTAGTGAGAAAAGCTAGTCAGAAACTATATTTCTGCTCCAGTCATGGCTAAGGCCTCCTAAATCAGGAACAAAGGTCTAAATCAAATCCAGACTGACCACTACTGCCCCTGCCATCAGTGTATTTTCTCAATGTTCTTAAAACTATATCTTGAAAACAAAAAGGAGGTGCACTTAACTTGAAAGGCTACTTTTGGGTTTTTTTTGATAAAAGGGAAATATTTTGGTTTCAGTATATAGAAGTTATCTGTGGAACTCATTGCCACATGTCAGCATTGAGTACATAACAGGATTTTTATGGAGTGTAAAGTTCTGAATGGTGACTAGGAACCTCACAGATGCATCAGACAAGGTGTGTATATATATGTATATATATATATATATATAAGGGACATAAAGAGTAAGCTACCACTTGCTACTAACTAATAAGAATAAGATTTAAAAAAATTCACTTTGGGAGGGTTGTGGCACAACTGACCATTGATTTTCTTGTACCTTTGTCTGAAACATTGGCCACTGTCAGAGAAGAGATGCTGGGCTACGTTTGATCATTTAATTTGATCATTATTTTGGCAATAAAATATAGCAAGTAGAGTAAAACAGATTCTTTTTAAATGGATACTTCTACAGAAAAAAAAAAAGAAAAAAAAAAAAGAAATAGTAGCTACATGATGCCTAAGTTAACCAAGGAAAATTCCATAGATCTGTGAAATGAAATATTTTTATTTTGGTATAAAATTTTTCTGACAGACAAGGGACAGAAATAATTTTTGTTTAGTAAGATAATAATTTCTTTCCTGGTTTTGAAATATAAGAAAATCAAATATTTAGCTTTCAAACATTTTTCAACCACCTGACTTGGAGTGGATATTTAAAACTAGATCCCCAATATCCTGTGTGAGGGCTTTAAGTACAATCCTAATTTCTTGTGTTAGAGATCTTCTCCTTCCATAAATATTTAAACACTAACATACAATAGTGAAATATTTATGATAAATTTCAGTGATAAAATGTTAAATCCCTCTTTAGCTAAATAATAAAGGATGTCTTATTTTTATAAAAATATTTAGTGCCCATTATCTGCAGATTATCATGGAGTTAAATAGTTTTAATCAAATTGTAACCTTCTCCTATTTTGTCCATTTTAATTTTTGCTGAAATTTGTACTATTCTGCAACACATTTCTTGCAAAAACAAAATATTCCTTCAAAAAACACCTTACCAATTTTATTGTCACACATCCTATATAGAAATCATGTGCAGAATTTAGATTATAAAGAAATCTTTTCTTTCTCGTGTTCAAATCCTGATTTCATACATTCATCAATTTTAAGAATGTAGGAGGCAGTTGAAAGAGGGTAGGTTTAGGTTAGGTTATTAGGAGGAAATTCTTTACCACAAGGGTGGTGAGGCACTGGAACAGTATTCCCAGAGAAGCTGTGGATGTCCCCGGGGACCTGGAAGTGTTCAAGCCCAATCTGGATGGGATCCTGAGCCACTTGTCCTGCTGGAAGGTGCCCCTGCCCATGATGTGGGGGTTGCAATGAGATGATCCCTTATATTCCCTTCCAACTTGAGCCATTCTGTGTATCTAGTCAAATATTTTCTACTTAATACAGTAGAGACCAGTAACTTGTATCTGAATATGGCACAATTTTTGTCAAGGTTTATAGCCCTTATTTGATAAGCCTAGGAAATACAGAATCTACTAGAAGTCTGTTCCAGTGGCTAAGCACTCTGTCAGAAATGTGCCCTCTTTCTCATACAGAAGGTATTAACACATGCAGAAGAGCTGAGACAGCCTCTTACTATGGCAAACTCCAGAACTCAAGGAGCTAGAAAATGAGTGTGTAAATAAATGAAATCTGAATTCTGCCCTCCTTAAGTGTAGAACACATAAGAGCAAGTGGTGTAGAAAGAATTATTTTTTCCCTCTGAAACAGTCTTTTAGACTAGAAATTGAATAATTAATTAATAGCAAGCAAATGGCTCTTGTGGCTAATGAGGTCTTGGAAAGGCAAGTAGCACAGCCTGACTCCTGCATATCCACTGTCTGCATTTCAGCACTATAGACCTTGGTGAACAGCAGGCTTCTGCTAGCTTACCTAACAGAAACCCCCACCCATACATGGGCTTTATAGGCACTCTTTAATTAACATAAAGAAATTGTCACATGTGTGTCATATCGGATTCTTCCCAAAAACAGGAGGTTCACAAGAAACAGAGGATTCTTACCCAATTTAGCCCACCAGAAGGATGTATCCTTCCTTCATTGAAAAAAAAACAACCAAAAAAAGTGGATGGGGGAGGGATTCTCCAGAACTTAGAGCAAGACTGTTAATGCAACTGCTCGGTTCTTGTTGTCATTTACAGCTAGCAGCAAGAAGGAACACTGAGGACAGTGAGGCTTGCTGTATTTGCTCTCAGGTCTCTGCCCCTTGCCAGACCACAGAAAATTTGCCATAATATAAATGTCAGCTGTGTGGTTGATTTCATACACTGCTGCCCACAGCCAACCACATCAAAATAAATATGCATGCTATGGAGAATAGCACTTTGCCCTTTGTGAATTCCACAAATGCTGCTTTGCAGGTTTTGCAACCCCGTGGCTGTGTGTTTTTTTGCAGATTGAGAGGGAAGTGTTACCGAACCTCTCACAGCTTCCCCTTACATTCACATCAAAACTGACCAGGAACACCTTGGCTCAATAATCCCCTCAGATCCTGGAGATCTTCTATAACTTGGCAAGCTGTCCCTCATGCCAACAGATCAGAGTGCTCCTGTGTTTCACAGCACCCCCCGTTCTTTGCTGTGAATATCTTTGCTGCACTAGCTATGATTTATAAAGTGGTGTGCAAGCTGCTGACTGTTTATATACACATGGACTAAAATTGATCCAGAACAATTTCCTATGTGTCCTATGACTTTGGCCAACAAACTGGAAGCAGGCATGAATGAAATACAGTGACTGTTGCCCAGGGAAAGATCATTCTGCACTGATGACAAATGTGTGGCACCAGCCAGGGGAGTTACAGAAGGGGACGCGCCCAGGCTGACAAAGTGTCCCTCACTACAATTTGGCAAGCAATTACAAATTCAATATAACATGTGAATATTAAATAAAACATTAACTACCTAAATATTAACTACCTAAAACAGAGTCCATGAAACAATCCTTCTACAGGTACAGCGATCTTCTTAAGTAAAGAGTAAAAATTTGACTGTTATTCAGAATGTCTGTAAGCACAAAGCCCCTTTTTCTCCTAAGACCATGTGTTTCTACATGCTTCTCTGAGGAACACACAGCTGTTTGGCTATGTTGCCATTTTCCTGATGAGTATTCAACTGCCTGGCACAGCTTGTGGGCCAAGGCCAAACTTTGCTGCTTATACTGGTGTTTACTGTATTCTTTCTAATTTCCTTTTATGAGCTACTTTACTGTGTATGCAATAATACACTGCTTTGCTTGAAGGATTCCAGGAGCTTTATTTTGCCTCCCCATCCTCCTAGTGTGAGGAATGCTGGTTGTAAAGGTCGCACAGCCTTTCCCCTTTAATCTTCAGATTAACAGAATGTAGGGAGAAACAGAAGAGGTAAGGAAACAAGAAGACAGAAAAGTTGCAATGGAGAAAAAAAGTAAATGAAACTGAAAAAAAAAATAAAATATGGAAATGAAATTAAAAAGGCAAAAGAACATATATGGCAACAAAGTTTAAATATAGTTGCTTGTCTGTTTAAATTCTAAAATTACTCCACAGCCTCCTAATAGGATTAATAGGTTTCAAAGGACTAATAATCACTAGTATGACTGAATGCCTTTAAACTGTCTCTGCTTAGTCAACCTAGGAGGACTTTCTGCTCCCTTGATTGCCATACACACGATCCTTTTCTTTGTAAGCTCTAACCTTTCATGGGTCATTTTTCTTCATGCCTTTCTCTTTGCTTTCCTTCCATGAATTCTAAGGCTTCTCTTTTCCTCCATGGTCTGAAGTGTCTTTCCCTCACTTTCTGCTCCAATTCCCCCTTCTCTCTGCTACAGAGACATAAATGTGCTGCCTGAGCACTCTATGTGGGTACTCCTGAGAACTTCCCTACGGATATGCCACTAAACTCCATCAAAAAGACTAAATTTTGCTAGTGCCATAACCAAATATTGCAATTTTCTCCACTGTAGCACAGCTTTCCTCACTAAGGCGTTGTCCTTTCATGTCATTTTTAGTCATTTGCCTTTGGCACAAATTTTAATTAGTTGGATGAGGCAGAGAAGGTCTACTGTTACTCAGATCTTGCTGCCTCACAATCAAATATGAGGTCTCATTAAATTCCTCTTACAACACTGGGTTTGGTAGCTCCCTTATCTCTAGTAAGCGGGCATTTCTCACAGTTGTTATTGAGTTCACTTACAACCATTGGTAAGAAATGCTGAAGTCAAATTGCATATTTTGTATGTGAAAAATCCCATCCTGAGCTCAGTTCTGTCTATAAGGAGACATTGTACTCTTAAGCAAGCTTTGCTGATTGCGCACAACTCTTCTGTTTTCTGGCATTCATTCATTTTCTGAAAGCCTGAGCCAGCATCTAAATCCTTAAAGACCGAAGGTGGGCAGGAAAATGGCAGGCACATGGGACAACCACTTCTAAACCAGGATTTAAAAATGTGGCTTTCCTAACAGGAGAAGAAGCAAATGTACCTCCCACTTACTCCACTGAATTGAGTGTCTGAACCTTTTGGTTTTCCTTTCCCAACTCAGCAAACTTTCAAAACTATTTTAATTTTGTAGGTGTGGCATTTGCTTTTCTTAATAACAAGAATTCAGATGCAGATAAAAGCTTCAAGTGCTTTGATTCTTCTTTTTTGCTGCAATTTGTTTGTTTAATTCTTCATGCTCTTTGCAGTCAGTGAACAGATGCACCATTCTCCTTTTGCCAGTCTTAAGGTTCCTTAGAAACAAATATATTGGGCTCATTGAGAATCCCCAGGAGCTGGGGAGCAAGTAGGTGGTAGGTTCACAAAGTGACAATTCACACAATTCTGATTAATGTAAAATGTAACTCAGGACACTGAAGTTAACAGTTTACAGGGACTCAAAACTGACCTACACAGCTCCTCACATGAGGAATGAGCTGTAACACCATCACATCCAGCTCAGGAAGTCTGACAGCCTTAGGTTGTGTAGGCCTGGATCGTACGCAAATGAGAAATTATTCTGCCCTGCCTGGTCTTTATAGTTCTCCTCCTGTGGCAGGTAGACTACTGAGCTGAATGAATTTTGGACCTCAACCATCACAAACCCTTTTATATTCTGAAGCTTTGTACTGCCCTGGACTCCTCTACACACTGGGAATTCTCACTTTTCTTCCAACCTCTTCCCAGATACTTTGCATTGACCAGCATGTTCGGGGAGGTTGGAAAACATTTAAATGAACTTCCTAGTGTTGATTCTACCTATAGATCTATGTATAGATCTTGAATGGACTTTCTAAGAATATTTGTTAATAAGCAAGTTGTTTCATTGACTAAAATGCCATGAGACTTTCCTAGTAACCTAGTAAATTGGTATGTGTCTGAGCAATTAAAATAGTTGAGATAGCCATCTCTGAGAATAATTCTGATGTACATTAGGGATCCTCTACACTTAATTTCTAATATTAGATGTAAGATGCAAATATCACCCTCCTTAACTGGTAGCCTGACAGTATCAGTTTCCTCCATGTGTACTTGCTTTCCTTAAGGCTGCATAAGAGTCATATTTTCCCTTCCCATTTTAAAAGAACTGACAAATTTCTGAGCAAACTTAAACTAAAACAATTTCTGAACTACTTGATATTTCTTTCTCTAACTGAGAAAACTCGGCAAGCTAAGCATTTATGCAAAAGCCTTAACAAAAAATAATTATAAAAAATCCCATATGACACTCTTAAGGACAGAGGTTTTTCTATGCCTTCATTCCCATGCCAAATACAAACCAAACCTATATAAATGTACAAACACCATTACAAAATCAAGGGGGTTGATGCACACAGAAATGATAAATCCTACTCTGTAAGCAGCCAAATGACTCAAAGATCACTGATAAAAAGAAGGCACTACAGGCAGCACATCCTTGCCATACACCAACACGATTTTCCCTGCTGGGTGACCTACCTCAACTAACCGTCAAAAAGAATCAGTCTCAAGGGAATGTTTTGCTTATAGATTTATAAATGTTGACAATAATCCTAAATGGATGTTAGGGGAATTGACAAATCTCAGCATTTTTCTTGATGTATGTGTGCCTGGGGGAACTTTGGAGGCCCCAGCATTCATTAAAAAGAAGCAAGCCATTGACAGCTGACAGGGAAAGACAGGTAGCATAGATAGAAAAGTAGAAGCTATTTGTTGACATAAAATTCTGAAGCATAACCTAATAATCTAGTATTTTCTTCCACTGTTGTTTCTAGGCTTTCTCAAAGTGTACAGACCATACAGCCCAGTGTGCTTAGTGAAACAATAAATCTGCTTACTCTATAAATGGCTTTATTGTCAAAGTTTGAATGCTCAGGAAAATAATGTGGACCAGATTAAAGCTGGAATTAGTGCTTTAGTAAGGATCTAGGGGGCAGCTGAGGGATGTGTTTTTGTTTTTTCTGTGTATGCATACATGGGATTTTTTTCCCCTGGAGGTCACAGCACATGTTAAAACAGCATCCTCTGGAAGAAAAGAGTTCTGAGCTTTGCTCTTTCTTCTTATCTTGACAGAAGTGGAAGAAGGGAAAAGACAACAAATGAGGAAACTCGGAAGTTTGATTCTAACTTTATGTTTGATTGTGAGCTAAATTGTTGCTGAGACCACTGACAAGGAAACTTGCAGAATCTATCCAGGAGTCTAAAGAAGAGCTTTGATTAATTTTCCTTGATAGTGTATTAATTACAACTAGTTTTTCTACCTAGCAGCTTTCCACTTAAATCAGATTTGATAGCAAGTGAAAACTAGGAAAAATATGACAATCTGAGATATTATTTTTGGATTTCTTTTGATAGTGAAATGAACAAAAATACTGAAAAATAGAATGGCAGTTACCCCTGACCTATTGAGAAATAATACTTTCTAATGGTTTTAAAAAGCATCTTCAGATTGCTAGCATTCTATAATCCAGATTACTGTGAGTGTATTTGTGCGTGTTTGAATAAAGTCCTACTGCCAAAGGGCACTTAAAAGCAAATTTTGCAGTATTTCATTGAATCCAGTTTTAAACAAAGGTAGCAACAGGTCCTCCAGCACCCCTGGGGCCCACAAGAACACATTTATTTCCTCTCTTCCACATTACCCCTTGTCTCATGGAAAGTGATTAAGTAGCAGTAGAAGTCATAGCAGTAAAATAGACCATGCCCAATTATAGGAAGCAGTGTGAATAGAGACTGATCATACTTGTAATCTTACAAGGCAGAATAAAAGACAGCAATGTAGTTATTTAGAGAGGAAGGAAATTGAGAAAAACAAATTTGTTGATTCTGGTCAACATCATATAGAAAGTCCATGCAAATCTGGGAAATAACTCAGATCTCTGAATTTGTTCTTTGACACTATCTCCTTGTGCTGCTCCATTCCCTTTTGTTGTTTTACTCCACCCTACATTGTGTTTCTGACAAATATTAATAGAGCTTCTGTGTCCACTTCCCTTCACCGGGGTTAATACTCTACTCAGCTGATATTCAGTGGGATTTTCACAGTTAATGTGCAGCAGAAGGAAACACAAATTGTTTCTTTTTTTTTTTCTTTTTTGTTTTCTTGAGAGTTTCTTCTCTGTCACAATGATTTCTGTGATGTTTTCCTGGTTTTATCTGTTAACTATGTGTCAATAACTAAAAACAGTATTTGAGCAAAAGCCGTACCAAACCTTGACCTTTTTTTGGTGAGGCAATAACGAGTTTTTGAATGGAGCCCCAGATGTCTTTTTAGGATGCACTGTAAACTTATGTTTAATTTCCTGTCTACTACCAGCCTTAGTCCATCAGTATTGCCCTTGCTTTCACAGACTTCTATATATCATGGAATATTTGTATTTTGGATTGTTTTCCCCAAGAAGTAATAGCTTCCATTTTACAGGCTGACATTCAACATAGTGCTACACATAACTTTAAACATTTTTCTGTGTTATTTTTCTGGTTTCATCAATGCTTTTTTTCCTTCATCATGAGTGTACATATGGAGACTTCTTGTAAAGAAATGGTCATATGAGTGAAATCCCAAATTCCTAGTAGGTGGGTGAAGTGCTTTACTTCTGTCACCACTGACCCATCCATCCCTATATCCTGTTGTCAGAGATAGAGTTCAGAGGCACCAAGGTACAGCCTGGCTCAGCTGCCCATTCAGTTAAATGGAACCTAATGAGTTCTCAGATTGATGGATTTTCATGAAACTCCTGACCTTAAGAGGAAAATGAAGTTTTTAAGGAAAAGAAAAGTAGTAGAAAGTTTCAGTGTGTGTGTGTGTGTGTGTGTGTGTGTATTGGAGAAGAATTTACCACAAGGCTTTATGCTTTACCTACTGTGTTAAATGGATAAGCTCTCACTGACATATATTTTTGTTCCTGCATCTGACACATTCCATTCATGAGAACTTTGTCTCTTCTACAAGATTATACCCATCTTACCCTTTAAAATTAGACCTCTGATTTAAGATATTATTTCATAACTTGTAGAGGACAAGAAATATCCTCATTTGAAAGCTGGTGAACTACCTGAGATGTCTGCTGGCCCTCACTGATTGTAGCAGGCTTGAACATTTCCCTTCTCCATCAGAAGCGCAACTTAAACCAGCTACAACAGTGTGAGATGTCTCCCACCAAACTGAGGGTTTGCTGTTGTCCTTAAGCAAAACATTTTCTCATTTCACCACACTCTTTTAGCTCTGGTGCTGCTCTGATTTGCCTCTGATAGCTAACAGTCACTGGGCTACAGCCCCTCAAGCCCAGTGTGAACAACTTCCTTGCTCCCACAAAATTAATTTCAGATGTTGTGTAGCTAAATGACATAAGAAATCATCTTCATTATGGGTGTAATTCATTATGAGTGGGCTAACACAAGGATCTCTGTGTCCTTTCAAGTCTCACATGGGCCAATAGGGCAGGACTTCACCTGGAGTGAAGAGATGTCTGAATGGCTGTACCAGACAGAAGCAGGCAGCATCTGTGCATGAAGCAATGAAACTGCAGCAGGCTCCAAGCCCCATGTATTTTGGATCTTGCCCTTTGCCTCTTCTTTCACTGCCAGGAAAGCTTGGACGCTGAAATGTTGGAGTCCCACATTCCAAATTAAAAAAAAGATAATCAATAACAAACTTTTTTTTTTGTAGATTTTTGAGGGAAGAACACATTACAATCATCTGCAGCTCTGTGACCCAGCTTTTAATTCCTATCTCTCATTTCCTACTCATGATGTCTTGGCAAGTGTTTCTGCTCCGGGAGGTATTTTTTCCTCCCTCTCCTGCTCCCTCTGAAGTCTCTACATGTGCCAGGAAATGAGCGGGCACTGCCTCCCCCCACGCCCTGCCCCTCGGGGCAAGGCACCCCGGGGCCAAGGGTGAGCAATGAAGCCCGGGAGATTTCCTGGTGATTACCGAAGGTGAGTGATGGAAACGAGGAAACACTAGAAACGATTGCAGGAAACAGATATCATTATCTTTGCTAGTTCCTCACAGCAACAACAGTTACCTGGGGCACACCAGACATTTTACTTCGTGTAGCAGCTAATTATCAGAGACCAGCAGTGCAATACTGACAGCAGCCGTAGCTTGTGCAGAGATCAGCCCTGGCTTGTGTTCTTTCCACCCACTATCTCTTCCAGACCTGGTTTGTAATTCAGGTTATATCACTTCAAAGAATTTGACCTTCCTCTCTCTCATCCAGCTGCAACACACCGTAGCAAAGGCTTATGTTGAAGTGGAAGAAAAATCAGTTCAGAGGTTTGAAAGCTCAAAGGAAATACTTTTTCCTTCTTAGAAGATCATTCTCTACCTACTGCTAAATGGTGCTGCCTGCAAGCACAGGTGATGCATTTCTTCTACATACATAAAGGAATGGTTTAAATGATACACAAGATATGATTTTTACATATTCAGCAGAATTATTCTCTGATGAACATATTAGGTATCTATTGCTGCTGCAAGCTAAAAAAAGAAGTGTTAAGTGTTTTGGATTTAACTGATTCAAACACTGCACTAAGAGAAACAGATTCCACATTTCTGGGACCCACATGGTAAACAACCAACACGAAAGTTTGAAGCAACACAACCTGCAGAAACAATGGAAGCATCACAAAAACACCTTGTGGGAGAGAATGGAGGATGAATGCTGCAGATCATTATCTGTGGCATCTTTAAAACAGATTTTATTTTAATAATTTTTAGTTTCTTACCATTACTTTTCTCATTATATAACCCAGCACATAAATGAGACAACTACATGAGGCTTCCCAATATCTTTGCTGAATTACTGAATTCTGCCAATACCCTCCTGAATCCTGGGACAGAAGAGTGGAACTTTCCTCAGCGTGCAATTCCTACATGCAGAAATAGGAGTATAGATGTAAATCTAACACAGAGACTCCCACACTGCTGCCTGTGGGCTGGTGGTGCTCCACATCATGACCTCTCTGACCCGTAGACACACATCCCATACACGGTGGTTAAACTGGATGCTAAAGGTGAACCATAATTTCTGCTGATCGCTGGCATTGGTTCAGAATCCTAACAATTTGGAAATAACTATTTGAGACCTGTCACTGATCAGCTGTGAGCAAGATGCTTCACCTCTGTGTGCCTTTGTTTCCCTTCCAGCACCATCTGCTTTGCTTAATTAAAGCGAAAGCTCTTCTCTGTAAAGACCTTCCCTTCACAGGCATTTGTGAAATGCTTTTCACAGTGCACCTCTGAATTCATGCAGGACGCAGAGCTGCCAAGCTAACATTGATTACTACCATTAACAATCTCTGGTTTAACCTGTCTTCTACTGACAGCAGTATTACTAACAGCATAGGAAACTAGAATCCTAAGAAACAAAAAAACCAACCAAAATTTAACATGAAAAAGGACTCTGTGTTCTGTTTGGGGTATTGCCCTTTCAATCAAATATGAAAAGAATCCTTACATCCAAATGTGTATGCTGAAATATCACGATCTTCTGCAGATTGCTGTGTAGTGTAGCAACCTCTGGGTGTATAGGATATTTCAAAACACTTTGCTTCTCAAAGCATCATTTTTCATACAGTCATTTGCATGCAGTTTGGTAGCCTTGTTTTTCATGGATTTTTCAAAATGCTAATTTTTGCCTACTTTGCTATAATCTACTTAGAGTTTGGGTGGGATCTTACACAAGGGATGCAAGGGATGTACAAGGGATAATATCTGGAAGAAATCAAAGGCAAAGGCTGTTGCCTAGTTTTAGCTGAAGAAATAAAGCTGTTTCAACGCAACCCTAATTACAGTTTTGTGGTGCTTTGTCGAGCCCTGCTGATAAGTTTCCGTGGTAAACAGCTCTTTATTGTTCTTTCACATTCAGTCACCATGGCAACTAGCATTTTAGGGTTTGATCCTGAGAGATGCCAAGCACCTGCTTCTGTGAGAGTATCTATGGGAGAGGAGGATTCAAGACATCTTATAAGATCAGTCCTTTCAATGACAACAGATTTACTACAGGAAAGGGAAAAAAAAAGATATGAGAGAAAAAAAGCTTTTGATGTGCCTTTTTGAAAGAAATTGTGAAAAAAATCCACAGGTAGTGTCTGGCTCCAGTCATACCTTGCAAAGAAAAACAGTATCTGACACTGCTGCTCATGGGGGTAGTGCAACACAAAGCAAAAAACCATAAAACTCACAAAACCAAAAACAACAAACAAACAAACAAACAAACCTATCAAAACCAAACAAAAACAAAAAAGCCAAACCAAACCAAAAAAAAAAAGAGCAAAAGAGACCTGACAAGCCTAAGGATCTAACTCCAAAGGAAATGCAAGTCAGAAACAGAACCTTAGAATGTCACTAACAAAATGTCGAGAAGACGAATTCCCTTTCATTCATTGCCAAATCCTTCATTGCCTTCTTGTTCTAAAAAAAAGATATTGCTTGGGAGGTCAAACTCAGGTGATAAACAGCTGAGCAAATTTTCTATTTTAGTTTCTAAAAAATCCCTGAGGGACTCTCCTTTGTCTTTTCTACTTGTGCTGACCTCAAGCTGTTGGTCAGAGCCTGGAGGAATCATTCAATTTAGCAAAGGGTAGCGCTTTTTTTTTTTTTTTTTCTTCCTGTACGGCTCTATTTCCTCTGAATTTATCTTGATGTCTCAGTAGGAAGATGGAAGGTTTGTGTCAGCAGTTAGCAGATAGTTTGAATGTAAGCAGGTGTGAACATACCAATTGCTTCCTTATCTGATGCTGCCTGAGCAGCAGGACCGAGCCGGGAATGGCTCCGTGCCCTCTGTCGGGGACAGTTCCGTGCCCTCTGTTAGGGAATGGCTCCATGCCCTCTGTCGGGGACAGTTCCGTGCCCTCTGTCAGGGAATGGCTTCATGCCCTCTGTCGGGGATGGTTCCGTGCCCTCTGTTGGGGAATGTCTCTGTGCCCTCTGTTGGGGACAGTTCCGTGCCCTCTGTCACTCCTGCTGCCCCTGTGCCAGGCCTCGTCCCTGCCGGAGGCCACTCCAGTCACCGCTCCGGTCACCGCTCCGGTCACTGCCCCAAGCCACCCCGGCCACCCCTGCTGCCAACCAGGGCAATGCCATCTGCTTGAGGGCAATGGGTTTATTTTCTCTATTTCAAAATATCGGGGTTATTCTGCGTAAATGTGCCCCCCATCTGAGGGGCGCAGCCACCTTGGCCTTCATTAGAGTGGTAGGAGTGAGGCAGCCCTTTCTCCCGTGACAGGTTACAGGGAGTGAGTCACCTTTTGGGTGTTTTGATTCCTTGTAAAATTTAAAAAAGCACG
Source organism: Geospiza fortis (assembly GCF_000277835.1). NCBI lineage: Eukaryota > Metazoa > Chordata > Aves > Passeriformes > Thraupidae > Geospiza > Geospiza fortis. The sequence goes on along the minus strand of NW_005054318.1, from coordinate 3,630,259 downwards.
TGCTAGGTCTCTATTTGCAAGTCGCCTCAATCAGTGGCCCAGCTAATTAGAGTGGGGAAGTTATTGCATTCATGCATGTACAACATTGCAAATTTAGGTATTTTGTTTTCAATTAGCCCTCAGACAAAAAAAAAAAAAAAAGTTAATAAGATCATGCTACAAGAACATATCTCTTGTTCACCTCTGCAAATATGCAAATATGCACAAGAGAAGAAATTAATTCTTCAAATGACAATTTGGGGACACCTTAACTGCAATCTTAGTATCTTGGCATTGTTATTAGTGGTAATGTTATGGTGAAGTTCAAGATTTTTATCTTTAAAATATTTTCCTCAGAACAATATTTTTTTTCACTTTTCTTTCTTGCTTTCATAGCCTAGGTGTAACAACAACTGAAAGGAAAATAAAGATTAAGCAATGGCAGAATTGAAACAAAGCAATATGAGTTAGAGACAAATCATGGAACATGGTTTAGTGGTGGACTTGGCAGTGTTAGGTTAACAGTTGGACTTGATTTTAGAGGTTTTTGCCAACACAAATGATTCTATGATTCCCTCTAATCTGGGTCTACCAGCAATGAGTATTAGAAAGTGTGTCACCTTTAAAAATGAGTACTTTGAAATAAATTCACGCAGTTGCCTACTATACTACATAGCCGTAGAAGTTTATGAAGAAAAAGTATCTCCACACTTACAGCTGAGGTGCAGAAAGCTCTTGGTCCTATAAATGAAACTATGTCTAAAAAACTAGTAAAGAATATGTTCTGGAATATTTGTAGTCATCCAGCATTACCATTAGGGGACTGAGTTAAGATTTTTTAATATGTATGGGATGACTGGCGTCATGACCTTTGCATGAGGATAATTTCCCAAGAAATTAGCTGGCAAAAGGTCCAGTGATCTGGAAAAGATTCCTTCTTCTGTCGCCTACCTCACAGTAAAGTAATATGTGTCACTATGTGTCAGAGTCTTCATAAAGTGCAGCCCTCAAAAAGATGAAATCCAGTGTTAAAAATGATGATGGAATTAGGTACAGTTTAAGGCAGGAAGGACAGGCTGTCAGCAAAAAACAAGAGTGATTTTACTTGTCACTAACATGCAGGTGAGCTGGTAATGGTCAAGTTCTTCCCTCTTCATTAAACCTGTTACAGACAGAAGTGTTATTCATGTCAATTCAATGACTGGAAAAGCTACATGTACAATGTACATGCAGCAAAATTGAGCATTAGAGTGCTACTATTAAATACAATATAAGGTGTGGCTTAAAATAATTTGGCTCATCTTGCAGTAGAGAAATCCTTCTTCATTGAGCAGGATCACCTACATTATTAAACCTGATACTGTAATGTGTCTCTGCTAAAGTGTGCCACCAGATACACTAATCTGGCTGCAGCACTGTTCTAGGAATAGATGGGTTGGGGCTCATCCATCTACACACAAAACAGTCACCCCAGGGTCTCTCTTTACCGAAAAATATTTGCCCTTCTAGGGTCCAATCCATCTTATCCTTAAGCAAACTTCTTAAATAGGTTCAGGAATGCGCAGACTTGCCCATTTGATTCAAACAGGAGCTTGTAATATGCAGAAATTTATGCAGTAAATTTAGGGCAAACAATTTTTACCCTGAATGTCTAGTCAAGACTCTCTACAGTTTGGAACTAAAATTTTCCTCATATTTTGAATTTGTGTAATACCTAGTAGATCTCAGCTCTAACCTAGGACTGGTGCTTTAGCTCACTTGAGCAAAATAATACTTGAAATTTAATGCTGTTATTTCCCCAGTAGATTCAGGTGGACTTTTGCCTCAGTGCAAAGGTACACCGAGACAATTTTTTTAACAGATATAGTCAGTCAGTATTGCCACTTCACACTCCCTGCTAAAGTCTTTTCCAGCCACAACTGCTCTTGCTTTCTCCCTTCATGAATGTTATTGCTCTGCAAATATTCTGTAGAAGGTTCCACCAGCAATCAATATATTTACTTCATTTCAGGCTGTTACTGTGTCCAGGCCACAGCCACACCTAAAAGGAGGCTCCATGATTGTCCCCAGTGGATATAAAGAAAAATAGTTAAAATGCAGTAAATATCAGATCATTTAAAGGCACAAAGATCCATTGCTGTAAGAGTTGCCCAAGTTCTTGTCAACTTATTTTGTACTGTGCACTTACACCTTTTTTCACATCCATTTTCCCCTTGCATCTGCCTGTATTCTTAGTCAAGGTTGAATCATCGTGTCAGCAGTGCATTTGTGGGCTTGTGTGTTCAAATCTCTTTTTCTCCTTCTTTCTCTCTAAATACATGTTTATCTCTATGCCAGGGTGTATATCCATTCTATATGTCTTGGGGAGGATGTGGGATGAGACCAATTTGCTGGTTGTAAGAAGTAAATGGCCAATATTTCCAGTATCCCAGTAACTAGCAGAGCTATATTCTGAATCTTTTGGCAACTTTCATGATCAAACTGTAGCAGTAGATTTAGTTCTAAGAAGTACCTCATCTTTACTCTGTGCAAATTAAACACCAGCTGGATGTGTGAGATACTGAGTGACATCCCCTTCTCCAAGAATATGACCCAGCACTTGGAGAGGAAAAGAAAGATAAAAAGGAAAGGAGACAGAGCTGTCCTGCTGCTCTGTAACACGGGGGGAAGCTCACACAGCAGGTAGCAATCTGAACTGTCCCATTTTATTATGCCACTGAGGCAGACTCCTGCAGTGCATTAAGGTTTTAAAATCATTTAGGAAATATGAAGATACATTGTTATTAAATCATTTCACTGCACTTCAAAACCAATTTTCTGATGTCCATTTTTTAATGTAATGAAGATTGTCTTTCACCAGCGGGGACTGGCAAGTGTATGTAGACTGAGTTTCTGTAATAATGTTATTAGTATGGAAATGGAAACGGACTGTAAATAATACTTAGGATGATCTTTTATTCAGCCACATCAAGGAATCACACAAAAGCTTCCTCAGACTGACTTCCATGATGTACTGAAAACACACAAAATTTATCCATAGAGGATTTTTCATGATCAGCCCAAAGTTATACCTAACAAGGATTTATTCATAATAGACTCTTAGTTCATTTGGTTACTTTTTGTTGAAATAAAGTGAAAGCCTTGAAGACACATTTACCTGTAGAAAAATAAATGGTTATCATATAAATATTATCTGAATAGTGTCACACAACCTTTATTTCACAGAAGAATGTATATATGTCTGGCAAAATCAACGTGAGTCATATCTGTGTTCATGAAGCACTGCAAAACCAAAATATTTAAACAGAATTCTAAATTCAAAAAACTACCTAAGGAAACTTCGTTTTGATTTCAAGAAGCAAAAACTGAAAAGAAAGCTTTTCTTATTTTGTCTTGAAATTTGTGATTAATTACTTTATAATTATTTTTAAAAATACTGCAGTAATAGATGACTAATTAAAATTTTGTAACATTTATTTACATTTATGGCAAAAAGTATATGCTTTTTATGCTAATCAGAACTCTCTGCAATGCATGCATTTTCCTTAAAGTACATAAGGGAACTATCTTTAATTTCTTATCATTGAACTTTATTTATCTGCAGGGTTTTTTTATGAGTTAGATGCAAAATGAAAATGTCTTTAGGTGTGAAGATAAGTCAGAAGCCTCAACATGCACTACTTAAAGAGTGATGAAAAATATAAAAGTGTCGTTGGAACTTCATTTGTGCTCGCACCAAGAAGCTGTGAAGAAAAGTTACTGGCAAGGGGAAGGAAGCCTTTAAGGAGCTGTACACTTGCATCACCTTGTGTTTTCAAGATACTGTAGATTATAAAAGATCTGCATTTAGACCACCTTATGGCTAGATGTCTTTTGAATTTCAAACAGCTGGAACTTTGTCAATATTTTCCTCTATCAAAAGTGGTTTAGAAGCTGGGCCCCTGTAGGGGAGCCACATGTGTGGAGAATTCCCATGAATTACTCACAGTCATTTTCATTCAGGAACAAAGAAACAGACTTTAAAGAACTTAAATAAGAAGAAGCTGAGAGCATCTTTCCATTCCCTTCTTTCTCTTCTGTGTACACTAGATATTTCCAATACTCAACAGAACTAATTAAGGTTTTCCTTGGACTTGACATATCCTTGAGACAATCTATGATACAACTTTCTGGAAGCTTAATTTTGTAGCTGTTATACATGTCACAACACTGAATGAGCACTGCCAGAAGTCTTTTTAAGGTCAAAGTCTTCGTGTTGAAGGTCCATCCTTCAGGCATACATAAGTGTTTTAACTGGCTTTAACAACTGTCCTAAACTGTTGAAATAATAATAATAATAATAATAATAATAATAATAATAATAATAATAATAATAATAATAATCTTATTTCTTTTGTCTTCTTCACATGAAAATTCAAGGAAGGAAAAAGAAAAGCAAATGTCAACAAAGGAGATTGACAAAGAAAGAAAAAAAAGGAACAAAATTAACAAATGCATCAAGAAATTCTAAAGAAATAGACTTTTTGAAGTATCTGGTTTATTATATCTACTGAGCAATTTTTTTTTTAATCAGGGTTTTTCAGTAAATTACATTAACTGGGGGTGCTCCTGTTGGAGGGAAAAGGCAAGAAACAGAATACACATAGCTTGTGTTTTATCAGTAATGGCATTCCAGTTAGGAACTCTCATTTCCAAACAAATCCAAAAATAAATGAAAACAGTAATAACTCCCAAAACTTTCAATGCTACAGCAGTATTGCTATGAAAGTGCCTCACATAGGAGCTGATTTTTGAAGCTGATTTTTTTTTCCTCCCATATGGAATGTGCATGTTTTAAATAAGTTGATATTGCTGCAGTTGGATTTCCTTGCTTTTTTGCTTGTTTGGGGGTTTTTGGTTGGTTGGTTGGTTAGCTAGCTTTTTGTTGGTTTTTTTTTTTTTTTTTTTTTTTTTTTTTTTTTTTTTTTTTTTTTTTTTTTGTTTTGTTTTGTTTTGTTTTGTTTTTAGTGGGGTTTTTGTTGCCCTTTTTTTTCTTTTTTGTGAGGATGAGGGTTAGGAATATAGGTTAGAAAATAAAAACAGAATAGTAACTGAAAAGCTCAACACCAACTCAAAAAAAGAGAGATTTACTTGTGAATTGGTGAATTAGGGGGCAGGGAATTAACAGCACTTTCTTTCATGAGATTGTTTTTGCAATCTGTTAAGTGCATGGATTTAAATACTGTGGTTTGGAAACTAACACCTGGAAAGAATTTCTTTTGGAGACTAGTGAACTGCTACATAAATCATTTTCATCCAAGCATTTGTTGATTATTTAGGTGGGGAACATCTACAGTAGAAATTCTTCTCAAGATGTTAATTATAAGATTTTTGTGTCTGATAAAGGTCTTTTGTTTCCCACTGCTTTTACCTCTGCTGTGGTCTTTGGTCTTTGTTATACTTTAGCTGTTTTGCATGGAATGAATCTTTGATGTTAACTACTGTTGATCTCTCTTCTTTGACCAGAAAGGACTTAAAGCAAGGTGAGGTGAATCCAATCCCTGGTGAGATTAAACTGAAGACGTTTCCTTTATCACTTTTTCCCCTTTTTTTCCCCTGCATTCCATTGTATTACTGAACACAACAATTGCTATATTACAATCAGTTGTCAACTGTTCTGTGTGAAATAGGTATTAAAACCAATGATACATCTGCATTGTAAACTTCAGAATAAAAGCTGTTGCTGAAAGATGGAGAGACGTAGTCATGACAATAGAGAACATGAAAAATAAAAAACTGAAAAATAGCTATTATGTACAGGAAAAAAAATCTAAAAATATTTTTGACAAAAATGAGAAACAAGGCACCTTCTATGCTTATCTCAGAGGAATTTAAATAATTTTTGATTTCATGTAAATAGGAGCAAAAGAGTTTATGATAGTTATTTAGATTCTGCCAGAGATTTGATCTTATCAAGTCAAATAACACAATACATCAAGCTCAGTCATCATTTTTCACTGAAAACCTCTGAATCCTGGAGGTCTGTTACCAATCAATATCAAACTATTGGCACAGCTCCCTGGAGGAAGCCGATGTCACACCCCTCCTGGCAGCCAAAGGCTGAGGTGGTGAAGGTTGTTTGTTCCAGCAGATGAAGTGGCCACAGGAAGATTCCTGCGCGCTCCCAGTGCCCACTCTGCTGCTGGCTGTACACGAGAGCACTCCAGGAGGAAGCCAGGCACATGACACTGTAATAGAGTTTTCAGCTTTGTCTGATTGCATTGCAAACACCACACATATTGAAACACTCTGGCAGCTTCCTGGTGCTCACAGTGAGGAACCTGAACCTTTTGACCTCAAACATCTTATTAAAGCCTTTGCCGGACTGTGTCTCTGCAAGGGAAAAAATCAAGAAACTACTGGACTTTTCTCCTCTATAATTCATTCAAGTAAGCCCTTGCTGAGTAGAGGACCTTGGCTTTGATGTTAAAGTCTCCTAATTGGAAGGAAGTGAAGTGTTAGCCTGTCAGGCTATTAGTCTCTCATCAAATACTTTAGGAGGTATCAGAACACTGGAGTTCTCACACTAGTGCAAAGAAAGTATGGGGTGGCCTGGTTTTTGTTAAAATGTTTAAACTTTGCATCTGTCTAACAATTTCCCCCCAAATTTAATATAAGTGGAGTTGTTCCTTGATATTTCTTTCCTTTTATCTGTACTTTTTCCTCTCAGAGCCTCCTTCTTTTCATTGCCTACAGCATATCAGCTCCTGTGAGTAGGAACATGGGGGAGAACTGGTGTAGGCTATAAAGTCTGAGGATTCATATTACAGCCCTGATTCAAACCCAGGCATTTTGTGCCTAGTGGGACTTACCTCTTTGCTGTTTGGCTGTGAAACATCTACTTCTGTGGTGGTTTTCCTCACAGGGAAATCACCTCTCAGGAGGATGTCCTCACAATAAGCAATGTTAAAATCCAAATATTTCTGAAGGATGGTATTGTACTAAAGGCTCAACACAGGTTCAGGCTTTATTATTTGCTCAATTTATAGTATTTACTTGCATTCAATCAACTTGAATTTAAAAATAGGTTGCTGCTTTCCTAATTACTGGTGTTTTTCTACATTACAGATTGGGTATCCAAACATGAGGATGGTGCGCTTCTGTTTTAGATTTGGCAAATCCAACTAGGCCAAAATGAGAGTTGAATGGAGTCAAAGTCTTTCAGGGATCTGACTAAACTCCTTCCAGGATCATGCAGAGTTGAATTCTGCGTAATTTCTATCCTTTTAGTTGAAAATAGCATCCAAAATGTCACAGTGAAGGAAATCTGTGAAACAATATAAAATAACTACCTGAAAGGAAATTACTGAATTGCTAATGCACATCCTTTGGAGTTATGAAGATAGTTATTTAGTCACATCTGCTCTATTTCTTAGTTTACAGTATGAGCCTAAAGAAATTTTGTAGTACCAGTGTAAATGTTTCTGTTCTACAAAGCTTTCCCTATTTTGATTTGCTTAGTAGCAGACTTATGCAAACAAATTACCTGTGGCATTTCATGCATATCTTCCATAATGCTAAGTTTCCTTTTGTATTACAAGATGATGTCCATATGAAAGCAAATGTAATGCATCTGTTCCCTTACTATGCATGTTTTTTTCCTGGCTGAATATGATCCTGTTCCTGTACAATTACAATTGTTTCTTTTTCATGCAAGTGTTTGAATGATAGTCAGATCTCTCACTTTAGCTCACTTGGTTCTGGCAGCACTTTCATCTGCTTTTGGATGGGTCATGAGTTTTGTCTTTTAAAACTTCTTTGAATTTCCCTCCACTGTTTCATTTTAGTGATTGTGTTAACTCCTTCTGTAAGTCATTCCCATCTCTGAATGTTTAGTCTTTTACCATTAACTATTGTAAGGTTTCACACCTCATAATTATTTTGTTAACCCTGCTTTTCTTATTTGGAAAAATTCTTTTTATCTTGGATAATTTAAGCAATAAGGCCCAAACAATTTATTTCACTTTAGTAAGTTTGATCACTCTTTATATATCCAGGCTCCAAAGATATCCATGGCACTTCACTAAATATGTGTAATTTACCTGCCTAGGCTCATGACAAAAATCCTCTCAACAATCCTCTTCTGCCCAGTTCAGCTGACCACAGGTCTTGGGCACAAGAGCTAATGACTTCATTATTTTTGACACTTTTTTCATTATTCTGAATGGGAATTTAGTTTAATTAGGTTTATTGCCATATGTTTTGTTCTCTCTTGCCATTAGATATTGATATAGTTTGGACTTTTCACAGCATAAGAGCATGAAAATCAAACATTGTTTTATTAATACAGATACTTTTTCAGACAGATTTGGTTTGTGTTTGAGTAAGGAACAAAGAGCACTTCAAGTGTGGTATTTCAAAAGTGGGAGACCATTTACCAGGTTCCCAGCTGTGCTCAAATACCACTCCTGTCCCTAAATAGGCATTGCATCTCTCATGTTTGTATCATTAGCAGATGTCACTACATTTATACAGATCATTGTGGGAAATAGTCAATTGAACAAAATTTCAGAGTCATCCACTGAGAACTTTACAAATAATTTTTCTCATAATCATTCATTCCCTTTTCAGGATGACTCTGTCATGAGCCATCCTAATTCCTTCTGCATTTTGTGTGTACTTCAGGATGACTCTGTCATGAGCCATCCTTTTGGCTAATTCCTTCTGCATTTTGTGTGTACCTTATGTACCATCCTCTCCAATTTGGCTCATAAACATCACATATTTCAATACTGAATGCCTTAGTGAAGTCCAGACACCTTAAACCTGCACCTTTAATTTATGTTAAATAGTAGTGTCTTATCAGAAAAACACAATAGTTCAGTGATGTAGCTACAGAGAGTTGATGTGACATTTTATTTTATTTACATTTTTATATCTATCCTTTTTTCTGCTCTTTTAAAACTTATACCAGGACTAAAGTCTTAGCTGTTACACTTAATATAAAGATGTAATACATTTTCTTAGAAGTGATTATTAATGGCCAGGCAAAGAAATAGATGATATTTTCCTTGCAATGTCCTGAGTTGTCCACTACTGAATTCCAGATTGGGCCTTCTTTCCTTTGATTTTCTCTAACCTGCCACACTGCCAAATAACCACCAAGATTGTGTGTATCATTTACAGAAACTGTGGCTTTATAATCCCTGGAATACACAACCCTTAACACAAACTACTTCATCTGGATATGTGCTGACTTAGAGCAGCTGAGAACCTCTCCCCTGTGTCCAGATTTACTGCCCATCTGGAAGACACTGGAGCTAGAGTTTATATAGAACTGGGCCATAAATTAAGCCACATTAAAGAAGAGATCAGAACAGGCATTTATAGAATTCCTTTCAAGCCATATTTGCTATTAAACTGAAAATAGCTCCAATTTCCAAAACGAAGGTAAGCCTCAAGTGAAGCCAGCTCTGAGAAGGCTGGTGAACAGGCTGTGAGCTCCATCAGTGCTCCGGCACCAGCAGCATGTCCTCGCTGCAAGCAGGGAGCCTGAGCGTGCCTGCGCATCACTGGCATACCTCTGCTGGCTTCATCTTCAGCCATCTGGATAGAAATCGCATCACGAGAGCCCGAGCTCAGCATGATTTCAGCAGG
>NW_005054318.1:3588196-3620596 GCF_000277835.1 Geospiza fortis | reverse complement strand
GGAAGGCAGGCGGCTCCGGCTCCATGCCCCGCGCATCGGGCGCGCAGCGGGGACCGCGGCCTCTGCAGCTGCTGGGACACCCCGCGCGTCCTTCCCGACAGGACAGGGATGCTGCAAACCCTTCTGCCTTGGCTTCCTTCGTGTTTGTTTTTGTGGCATAGCAGTAAACTCACAGCTTGTTAAATTGCCAAACTTTTATCCAGGAATAAGGAGCCACGCGGCTTTTGAAAGAAAGCTTCACCAGAAAGTAATAAGTGGGAAATAATTTTGTCTGAAATTTTCCAGAAATAGTCAGTCTGAGGAGGAAACCCAGCATGGAGCATTAAATAAAGGATTAGTTTAGGAATTATGTGAGGCCCCCATGTGAGAAATCATGTGATAATAGCTCCTTGTAGTGCAGAGTTTGACAATTGTAAAATAGGCAATGACATCAGTTCTGCCTATAATTTGCTATTATTAAAAAAAAGAAACAAGACTTTCATTTGATTAGATGCATATTGTGTATAAAAAATTCCATAAGTATAATTTTTATGACTTATAAGACATTACATATTACTGTCAAAATCTGTCTTTCCCCACTGTTGCTTCTGTACTCGTGCTAGTGACATCTGAGTGTAGAATATTGACAATATTTGCTTGAATATTGAGATTTTGAAAGTCCATGAAGAACTGCTAATCTGCTGGTGTGCAAACCTTTGTCCTGAAAGCCACTGGTCCTTCACTGCATCATTCAGATTACTAAAATAGTCTGATCAAGAAACTCCTAGATGATTTCTACTTTTATTCCCTGTACCTTCCATTTTCCTGCAAATGAAGCATTCTAAAGGATGTTTATGTATTGTCTTCTTATTTACTCTCTTCAATGGAATTCACCACATTAAAGAAAATCAATTTCTCTGGTCCAGAGTACAGGATTCCCATAAAGCTTCCCATCTTTCTAGCCATCCACTTGAAGCAGAAAATTGCTGCTGCAAGCTGTCATTTCCTACACATTTTCTTCAAGGAGAACCATGACTGACTTTCTAAGGAGAAGTGTTTTGTTTAGCTAATGAATAAAGCTTGCTCTAGATCTATTGCAAATGTAGTATCTGCTTCTCTGTATTTTGTACAACAGGATAACTGACCATTTATTCACTGAGTCAACAGAAAATGCTTGACCATAGTAATAATTGGAGGAAACACAAAAGAATTTTAAATACCACAGTCTAACAGGTACATTACTTCATTAGAAGGGTAATTTTTCATCTCAGCTTATACATGTCAGGCAATCTGACTCCTTTCTTAGTATTAAACTGTCAGTGTTTCATATTTAGAAGTGCTATGCAGATGCTAACTAATCAATCAGTTTTCTTATTAAAATATTTTATCCTGTTCTGCAGTGTCAGGTTTGCCACGTTTAAACTACTACAAATGCCAATCAGAAGATGTGACATGCCCCTTTTGATGCTTAATACCCTTCGTTTTGCTTAAACTATGGCTGAACTGAAAGTTCTTGCAGCCATGGTTACATGCCTGTCAACATGTTTGCAGAAACACTGCATTTTTATCTCAAATATAGTGTTGTAACAGCATTCTGTGGCACTGCAAAGAATAAAAAAGAAAATGTAAACCCTGATGCATTTGTATAGTAAGCCATAAGAAAATTATCATTTACAACACACAGAAGAGAACGGAATTGTCTATTTCTGTTGGAAGGAACCTGTAGTGAACATCTAGTCCAAGAGCCTCACCAATTTTGGGCTGACCAAATGTTAAAACACTTTGTTAAGGGCATTGTCCAAATGTTTTTTAAACCCTGACATCCTTGGGGCATTGATAGCCTCTCTAGGAAGACTGTTCCAATGTTTGACCAGTCTGTCAGTAAAGAAATGCTTTCTAATGTCCAGTGTAAACCTCCCCTGGTACAGCACTGAATCTTTCCCCTGTGTCCTTCCACTGGAATCCCATGGTACCTCCCTCTCCATTTCCCCTCCTCAGGAAGCTTCAGGAGCAGTGAGATCATCCCTTAACCTCCTTTTGTCCAGACTAGACAAGCCCAGAGCCCTCAGCTGCTGCTCATAGGACATTCCTTCCGATCTTTTCACCAGAAAATTGCCTTGTCTGATTTTTCTTGGTGCTTTGGAAACAAAACCCCATTTTAAACTCATATATAGGGCTTATCTCTTTAGATAGTGTAAATCAGTATAATGCTACTAGTTTCCATGAAGTTATGGTATACCTCCCATATTTTCTTGGGACTCCTGTAAAATCAGAGGGAACTCCTGAGTTGGGGACAGATTTTAATGACTGTCTCATAAGTGCTGACAGACTAATGAACATCTTTTGTTCATCTAAGGGATGAGCAGAAGAAAATAGTTTATTTCTAGTTCAGTTTAGGAAGTGAAATGAGAGCATTATTCAGCTTGGCTATTAAGGGCAGCGAGAGTGATGGTCAGTGGCTTTGACTCCAGCATTCCTTCTAAACCTACCAAACTCCACCTATGGGCTATGTGCCAGCAGTAGCATGTTGCAGTGCCACTTTGGATCATGCAGGAGGTGCAAATTGGTGTGCGAGTTCTCTCTCAATTACTGTTAACCACTTTTATAATTTTTACTCTTAGCACTGATAAAAAATAGAAGAAAGCAGGTAGAAGCAAACAAAAAAAGCAGTATTTGATTTTCATTTTGTAGCCTTGCCCCACTGGCTGTTAAAGACATTACTCTGAATTGCTTGAGCTTGTAAATAAATCAGTTTGGCTACACACTACGCCACATTCTTGAGATTATTTAATCTTGCTTTGGGAAAACATTGTAATTACTAAAATCTTTCTGTATTCTGTTACTCATTTACTTAGTTGTTAATAATACATTATACTTCAGATATTAGGAATGTGTCTTGTTCACAGAAGTTTCTAATAAGTGTGTTTTGCTCTGCTGCTCCTTTCAGTGATTATGAGCATGGTATAAAGAACTGTACACAGATTTGTAGTTAAGACATACCTTAGGTAGGCAACAAACTAGGTGAGTACAGCTGAGGTTTAGCTGTGGTCCAGCCCCTAGATGGTTTGAATGGAGATAGCGCTGGAACAATTCTGTCTCAAATCCATGAAAGAATCTGTCTCCAGGCATGTGGATTACTGCCAAGACACAATTTCTGTCAGCAAAGTCAACACTTATTGTCCAGTGATCTCAGAAAGAGTGGATTTTTAAAATATTTTTCATAAGGTTTCTCAAAATTGCCTCAGCAAAAGAATGATTGATGGCCACTCCAAGTGCTGTTATAAAAGTGTATTTCAAGAATAATGAAAATAATAAAGGGCTTCTATTCCGCATGCTTCAGGAACTGCATGCCTATGTTTGAAATATTTCCTTGTAGAATAATGGCATAAGGGCTTAGCATACTCCTGTGATATATAACATTGCTATAAAATCATCTGAAAATTTAAGAAAATTTAAATGTTGGGGATTTTGTTTTGTTTATTTATTTGTTTCCCATGTAGAAGAAGCATGGTGTCAATACTGAAGTGCTTGGGGTAGATTTGACTGGAGCTGTTCCCAGACAGGGTTGCACTAAGGAAGTCTGGCCAGATTTGGGCTGCCACAGCTGCTTGGTAATTCTCCACCTATCTGTTCCATATATGCATGCAATTCAATTAAACTATGCTCAAAAACTACCCAGACTGTGAATGTCTTCTACTGATGACATGCTTCAAGAAGAAAACCTCACAGGTGCTTTCATCTCTCTGCACTGAAAGAGGAGCTGGTGAGGTAGAAAACTGACTGAACAGCTTTGTCCAGCCAAAGATGAACAGAGTGTTTTGGCTGGAACTGAAAAAGGGTTAGAAGGAGAATCCCAGGATTCATCCATCAGTGCTGGGGAAGTTCATGGAGTAAATCATCACAGTGCCATCATATGGCACAGGACAACCAGGGAATCAAGCCCAGCCTGCATGGGTTTAGGAAAGGCAGGTCCTGCTTGACAAACTTGATCCCCCTTTACGACAAGGTGACCTCCTGAGTGGAGGAGGGAAAAGCTGGGCATGTTGTTTGTCTGGGCTTTGGTAGAGCCTTTGACACCTTTTCCCACAGCATTGCCTTGGAGAAGCTGGCTTCCCATGATGTGAGCAGATGCATTTTTTGCTGGGTGAAAAACTGACTGGATGGCAAGTCTCAGAGAGGGGTGGTGAATGGAGTTACATTTTATGGGTGTCTGGTCAGCAATGGGATTCCCCAGGGCTCATTATTGGGGCCAGTCCTGTTTAATATCTTCACTGATGGTCTGAGGAAACCCTCAGTTGAAACCCTCAGTCAGTCCATAGATGACATCAATTGACTGGGAGTGCTGACCTGCTGGAGGGCAGGGAGGCTCTGCAGGGGGATCTGGACAGGCTGGACTGATGCTGAGGCCAATGGTGTGAGGTTCAACAAGGCCAAATGCTGGTCCTGCCTTTGGGTCACAACAACCCCTGCAGTGCTACAGGCTGGTGGAGACTGTCTGGAAAGTGGCCAAGAGGAAAAGGACATGGGGGTGCTTGTCAAGAGCATCTGAACATGAGCCAGATTGTGCCCAGGCAGCCAAGAGGGCCAATGGCACAGGGCCTGTATCAGAAATAATGGTCCCAGCAGAAGCCAGGCAGTGATCATCCCCCTGTACTTGATGCTGGTTGGACACACCTTGAGTGCTGTGTCCAGTTCTGGGCCCCTCAGTACAAGAAGGACATTGAGTGTGTCTGGAGAAGGGCCATGAGCTGGTCTAGGTACTGAGTCATATGAAGAGTTGCTGAGGGAACTGGGGGTGTTTAGCCTGGAGAAAAGGAGGCTCAGGGGTGACCTTATCACCCTCTACAACTCCCTGAATGTAGGTGAGGATCGGGCTCTTCTTCAGGTAACCAGCGACAGAACAAGAGGAAGAGACCACGGAAGGTTCAGGTTAGGTATCAGGAAATATTCCTTGATCCAAATGACTGTCGGGCATTGGAACTGGCTGCCCAGGGAAGCAGTAGAGTCACAGCTATTTAGGAGATGTGTAGATGTGGCACTTGGGGATGTGGCATACAGTTTAGTGGACTTGGCAGCGCTGGGTGAACAGTTGGACTTGATGATCTTGAAACTCTTTTCCAACCTAAATGATTCTGTGATTCTATAAGAAGTCAAGCCCAAGGACACACTTTACTTGGCAGAAAGGCAGTATTGATCTTAGAAAAAAAGGCAATGATTGGGCACCAGTACATGAACCTCTATCGCTCATCAGACTGGTAAAACCAGAAATAAATGCAATTAAAGTCAATGGATTTATACTCGTAGGTAATGCATTTCAGAACACAATAAAGTCTTGACTGCAAATGTCAAGACTTTGAGAGACAGGTACGTGTTTTATATGATTTTATCAGCGTAATTCTCTTGTTTTCTTGCTTGCTTCTCTTTCAAGTGTATCCTTGTCACCTGGCTCTGGTTTCACAATAGGTAATCCACTGTTTTTTTGTGCCTGGTTTGCATGTCTCTAACTGTGTGACCCCATTTCACTGCATTGAAAGAAATGTAGATCAGTTCATAGGTTATACTAGAACTGGTATTTCTCCTCATAGTTATCCTGCAATTTAACATATAAATAACTACTCAAGATGGTTTCTCAGGGGGGAGGGTGAGAGGGTGAAACCATGTGAAGTGCTTTCTGCATCTCAGAGAAATACATCTGGTGAGGCTGTAGAGCACATTAGCTCCAAGGTGATGAAGTGAAGTTTGAAATGACATTTAAGTGCCATGAGGGACAGCTGAAAATGAGAGCTACTGACTGTGTAAGGTTTTTTCTTTCAACATACTGAAAAGCTTTAGTTATTCTTGCTAACCTGCTTCTTGCCCAATGGGACAAGGTTTATAAATATTGAAGGAGGAAATATAAAGGTATGTGTCCTCTACTTGAACATTTTCCACAGTAACAATCTGATAGAAATGTGCTTATACCTAGAAGATGGTGTTGAATTTGCTGATGGAAACAAGCCACATCTCAATGCCAGTGCCTCAATAGACACAAATCCCACCCTGGATTCTGCCCAGCTTAGAGAATTACTGAACTATAATAATATGAATAGTCCCATCATCAAAAGGAGCACTCACACCTTTCCTCTCTGGCTTGATTTATTTTCCTTTTATAAAGAATTTTTAGAATATCTTTTACAATATAACATAAAAGAAATAAGAATGTTAGGATATGTAACAAAAGTAAGTATTTTCTTTATATAAAACCAATAAAGATATCTGTCCCATTTGCCAGGTGTTTTGAGATAGAGCAAAAAGAATAAAAGCAACACAGTATATATTCACATTATTTTAAGGAGAAATAATAATGACATCAAACAATTCTGTAGGTTTAACAGAATCAAAGACTGAGCATCTTCACCTGACACTGGTCCCCTAGTGTCCACTGATCAAGAAAAACTGGGATAAATTTTTCAATCCTTTCTCCATTAGTCTGTGGCTCCATGATGTCTTAGATTAGCCCAATGAGTGGTCTCATTGGACACCACACAGTTTGCTACATTTTTTAATTTGATGAAGAAATGTTTTGCACACATCCCACAAAAATAGTTATGTCTACAGAAGCGACTGCATTACAAATTCAGTGATTTGAAGCTAAAGAAATGCCATGGTGTGCTACACTTTTAAATAATTTACAGTTTAGAACATTTGTTGTTGTTGCACAGAATAGACCCAAAATCTTTCTAAAGAACTTTCCCCCTTCTACCATATATTTTGAACTACAGATAAATTTGCTAAGAACTAGTATGTTATCACTTTTCAAAGGTTATTGTATTAATTTTGGAAATTCACACTGAATGATTTTTTTCCCTCTGAAATGAGTGCCAAAATTCATGCCAATTTCACAAGTCTAGGATTTTGTTATGGTTTTTTATAACTAATTGCATATTTTCATATTTAGTATAAATGTGTTAGATGTTTTATAAAGAACTCAAAGTGGTCTTGCACAAGCTTCAGAACTATTTTTAACAAATATTTCAGAGATACATTCACTATGTTTTGTGCTTCCCAGTAAAAACCACCATCAACTCTTCAGCATTACCGATTATATTTTTAGTTTGCCTAAGCAGCATAAATGCAAACTATTAGTACACACCAAAGATACAAACAGTGCTGACTTCTCCTGGATGTTTATACTAAAATGAATTTTAAAATAAATTATGAGAAATAGTGTGATGGAAATAAACAGCAGAAACTGATTATATGCAAATCCTCACAGTACTGGATAGGTATATTTCTCTCCAAAACAGAATTCATAGCAAATTGTCTGAAAATTTCAGAGTGAAATTTGGAATAGGGTTTCCATGTATAAAACTGAACCTAAAAACAGAGGTGGAATTCTCACAAATCCTCCCTGTTTGGACATCTCTATACGTTATGTTATTAATTTCTGAAACTTTGGTGTAATCAAGTCTTTAGCAAGGGCTTTGGTACATAGCATTCTATAATTTATTTAATACCCATGCTCTTAATAGGACTGTAAAAGTAATTGCTTTGGATCATCTCAAGTGGAAAGCAAATCTTTTTGGTTTCCCGGAAAAATATTAATTTCTGGCACATATCAAGGAAAATATTCCTGTACAGCTGGAAAATATGCTCATACACCTGTATGAGCTTGGCTACTTTACATTTCTGAGGTGAGAATCAGTTGCCACAAGAAAATCTGACACTCATTTTGAAGACAAAAAATCTAGAGAAACACATTTGGTTAGACTCTCCCAGACAGTGTCAGAAAGTATTAGACTCAAAGGTAAGAGTGTATCTGCAAAAGTGGGGGCAGGTTTTCTTTCTGGGAAAACACAGTTTCAGTTCAACAGCAATTTAAATCATAGTGCTATGTGCTACTGCTGTTTGTCAGTAGAACCTTGTAGGTAAAACTCATGCCAGGTGAGTGGAGAAGCAGAAGACTGAATCAATATAGAGCTACTAAGAGAAGTATTATGTTTATGACAACAGTGTCCAGATAGCTCTGATAATTAACCTAATTTTACACAAATAAAATCTCAAAATGCAATTTGATGTTGCAGTGACCTATGTTTGCAAGCTGTGTATTTTGGAAGCCATGGCTGAATTTCAGGATATGGACAAAGACCTTCAACTATAAATGAATTTTAACATTGTATTAAAATAAAAACAAACCAATTGCTGAACAGACACCCAGGGAACTATTGTGGTATCCTGCATGCTGGAATGCACCTCCAGAAGGGTGCAAGCACCTGCTCACCACAGGGGCAGTTTTGGGGTCAGACCAGGCTGTGCAGAGTTTGCAGCCCTCAAAGGATGGATGGAGCCCATGCAGCCTCTCTGGGCAGCCTGCTCCACTGCTCGACCATGCTCTAGGGAATTGTGCGAGAAACTGAGAAAGGTGGTTTTTTTACTGGATACTGTGTTACTGAGGCAGCAGTCATCTGTTTCAGGGGTGAACTGTCGTCGGTTGGTCACAAGGTTTTCGGGGTGAAGGAAGAGACGAGATGGGCTCTATGATCAGAAAGCTTGATTTATTATGTTATGATATATACATCTATTATACTATACTAAAAAAAAAAAAAAGAGAGAGTTTCTAGAAGCTGCTAACTACTTAAGAATAGAATAAAAAAAATGATCAACAAACTTTGCTCTCTCAGACTGTGTCTAAGAGAGCTCAGTTCTGGATTGGCCATTATTTCTAAACACTCAATCTGGGCCAATCCAGAACTGACCTGTTGCATTCCACAGAAGCAGATAACCTATTGTTTACTTTTTGTTTCTAGAGCTTCAGCTTCCCAGAAAGAAAAAATCGTAAAGAAAAGATTTTTGTGAAAAAGATGTCTGTGACAGTGAACACCAGCCCCATGAGCATAGAAACAGCCGGAGAAGTTCTGGGCTATTTTCAGAACAGAGGCAATGCAATAGAGAACAATCAGAACCCATTATTTGGATGGGGGGAATGAGGAGCATTACAAATCCATGGATGAAATCAGCTGATAAATTTCAACTGAAGGGGAATGGTACTAAGCCTTTAAAATTTTCAATTATTTTGAGGAAACTACTTGGCCTAATTTCAGGCAGAGAAATCCATTAGAAATCCTCAGAGAAAGGGTGAGCCAAGACAATCACTTCAGGAAGATATTTAAACAAGGCCCTGTGCCAGTAAATGACTCAGTAAGCCACAGGTTTTGTATGTCGTTTTTTTTCCTCTTAAAATGTTAAGTCACAGACAAAGTGCAGAAAGCTGCAGCAGGGATGGAAGGAACTGGGAAATCTCTTCATTACAGCTGAGTGAGGATTTTTCTGCAGGGAGATCTTACACCTTTCTGCAAAATATAATACTCTAATTTCATCTCAAGAAAGTTGAAGCAAAACCTTTTATTTTGAATTGTATCATAATGTGCTCTCTTTCTTTCTTTCTTTTTTATTTTTTTTTCCACGTGGCAGAGATCAAGATTTTAATTTCCAAGTTCACCTTTGCTCTCTGCACCTCTAGTGGTGTTCTGTGAGAGCCATGATGCCTGACAGAGGCAGACTCTACACCTCTCCTCCATTTCCCACCCTGGTCACCCAGGGCAATGATTTGTGGCCGCACAAGCCAGGTAGGCAAAAGCACAAAAGAGGAAGATACAGGTTTAGCCATCTGTTTTATTTAACCAGTCTTTGCTGAGTGCAGTAGACCCTCTTTAGGCACCCACTGTGTAATGGATGGAAGTCTGTGATGCTCTAGGTCACTGTTCCTCCTCTGCATTGCACCTGGGCAAGAGCCACCCATGTCTGTTCAACCAGCCTGTTTCTTCCACTGTAGCTTTCTTTACAATTGTGGGCTTGGGTTTGTCATGTTTGTCCTGTGAAGGAGAGATTTTGGTGGAAGATGTTTGAAGTCTGGGAGTAGCAAGCAATTGTGTACCCCCACCAGATGGATCAAAGGGTGAACTGATGGGACATTTACCAGCAGATGCCACAGACTTCATGACTGTGAGGCCCAAGGTCCTTTGGGTGAAGAGTAGAAAACATCAGACTGTACTGTCAGATCTGTCTGTCTAACCTGCTGAGCGCACAGGAAATTAATGTACCTGCAGACAGGTGTAAGAAGGAAAAGCAGGTTTTCTGTGAAGATTTTACCACGTGTTGATGGCTCTGGGCTTTATTTATGTCTGCTGTACCTGTAGTTTCTCTCAGAGGCCAATGAATGATCAAAAGATCTACCTAAAATGCAGATATTTCAGAGGGAAAAATAAGCCTATGTTTTCCATTTCATTGCTCTCCACGAATGTTAGATTCCTGCAGAATGGTTCCAACACACGAAAGTTGACAGTTATCGCTGTAAGATAAAATTCTGAGAGCTCTGTTTAATTTGGCCTTGTCAAAAAACCTCAAAATAATTGTATAATTATGCCATAATTATCACAGAAAAACATCTTCCTCATCCAGGTTTTCAGCTTTCATTAATTTGGTTAAAAATCCAAACCAAACCAAACCAAACCACATTAGCATCTGACTTTTTAAAAACATAAACATAATTTCTTCATAAAATGCTGAAGATTATATTTGTATTATAGTGTTTAGGGAAAATGATTGACTCAATACTTTTAAACCATGTAGGCAAGAGAATTGCATGCTGGTAGCACACGAGTGTGGAGGGCATGCAGGATTAACTCTAACAGAGAAAAGGTCAGGTCTCCTAGGAAAAAGATTGGTCTTGAGCTTTCACCTCAGAAATAACTTGGCTTCTGCTGCTCCTTAAACAATTCTACTTTGCACTGACTTTTATCCAAGCTGCATTACAACATGCTAATTCTTCCCAAATTCATTTACATAAATCAATCAGGGATAAGAATGCAAATGCAAAAATCTGAAGGATATGAAACAATTTACTTGATATTAATTATTCTTCATAGAGAATATAATTAGCCTGGGAGAGAGGTGATTTTGTTTAAAATTTGCAATGATTAAAAAGAAGGAAGCCCTAACCAGCAATATCTACACTTGATTCTTTCAAAGGGCCAGTTTCAAAAGGCTGAAAACAATTATGAACCAGATCAGGCAGGAGGTAGATTTTAATTAAAAACACACGAATAATAATCAGAAATTGTTAAGAACACTTTAATAGGTATTCAGAAGTACACACTTTCACATCTGTGAAAGGCCACAGTGGTTGAAAACACAAGCTGATTTTGGAAATGAAAGCAGCTACACGTGCATGCATGCAAAAGTTCTCCCACACGTGTATGCACATATGAGCAAACTGAGAGTGTGCTGATTGGAAGAAAGAAGATACTATTAATAACAGTAATAAATTTTATATTAATATTGTAGAATTTTAGAACTGATAAGAGAGTCACAGGTAGAAAGAATGTTTGACCATCAAGCATGCAAATTAAGGCTTTTTGGAAGTTTTCATATTTATTTTATATGAAATTTCTTTATCACATTGCTTGGCAGAAGGATTAAGAAGACAGGGAAGTGGAAAAGGCAACTTTTCACACATTTTCCAGTTGGAATCTTCAGAAGATGGCAAATAGCAACAATTTGTGTTAGAATTTTTGATATTGGCAAGTACTGATAATTGACCTACAGCAAGACAATGCACTGGAGAAGGAGCCCTTAGGTTCCTTAGTGGTGGTTTTCACAGACTCTAAGATAACCTGAAGAAGTTGCAGAGAGAAGAACCCAAGCAGCATTACCTCCACCCCAACATTTTGTTACCATTTCAGTTACCTTGCATGAGTAATAAGGAGTCTATTAAGTTGACATCAACTCTGGGGCAAAATAGAGTGGCTGATGGTTGTTTAATACAGAACTAGAAGAAAATGAGCAGAGAAAGATTTTTTTAAAATGCATAAATACCTCATGAGCAGCTAAAAATCAATCCCAAGTTTGAATGTTTAATTTTTACAAGCAAGACTGCTGCTAGAATGGATTCCTACAAAGTATTAAATTCAGAACTAGTCAACATTTCAGTTAAGAAATTACAGTGATTAGTAAAACCAGAATCTTGACATCAAATGAGTGCACTAAAACCCAGTTAGTATAGATGCAGGGAGATATAACAGTAAATATCTTTTAACATGTCAAATTTGTTTACACCATACAACAATTTTGTCAATGATCTGAAAAACACACAAAAAAATTGTTAGAAAAGACAGCAGATTATTTTCATTAAATATTGATGAGTTCACAACTTACACGGAAGATGTATCATAGCATTACAGTTCTTCACATAAAGGGGTGCAAACAGAAAAAAATATGTGTCCATCAGCCTTGTTTGTTAATTTTTTAAACCTAAGCTCTTACCGTACTCAAAAGTTCTCAGATGAATTTTGCTTGGGGTTGAAACACTGCTCACGAGAAGCAAGCAGAAGAGTAAGTGGACATATTGATAGCCTTGACAGAGAAACAATACAGAGCATCTACAAATGTGCCTCTCATCTGCTTATCAGGCTTGTCATCATCCCAAAACTGCAACAGCTCCAGTGATCTCATTTTTACTGTATGAACCAGTTTAGATCAGCCACTGAGAAACTCTCTATTGCAGCTGAAAGGGCCTGCTCTTAAAAATAGGACATGCTTTAATAATTTTACTTGCAACTGAAATCAAAGCTGCAGTAAATTCTGTGGCAAGTGATCTCATCTCTAAATCAATATTAATGCACAAGACAGCAAGCCACTTTACTATTATATATGGTCATATATGTAATAGGACCAGCCATTACATATTACATTAATAATTATGATTATGTTATTCTTCTGGTTGATGTAGCTAAAACCCCCATGCAGGCATGTGAATGACCCCCTGTACCAAAAGAAAAAAATTATCACTACTCCCTGGTAAGATAAAAATTGGCAGCACAAAAGGGATGGTTCTCATTTCTGTACACCTCTGAAAGTAGCAGGAAGGTCATGATCAGTAGAAGTATGTGAGGAATTCATAAAGATCAAAAGACAAACATACCTCTCAAATATTTTTTCAGTGTCGCATCTGATTTTAGAATAGATACATGCGGTGCTCTAACGTGGGATATCAGCAGACAGAGTTTTTAGCTGGTAATAACTCCTGTGTGCACACACATATTCCTTCTTCAGAAGAAGTACTTTAAAAGGCACTAAAGCAAATCAAGGGCTTTGAGATGTTTTGTATCAGCTGCATGCCATTTTATCTTGCAACAAGAGACTGGGTGAGCCACTCGAGCTGTTTTTGATCCTTTCACAATTCTGCTTGTAATGTCTCCAGATAATTTGGCACTAGGAAAATGTCACATCAGACACAGATACAGGGAGCACACACTTTGACAACGTTCTAACCATAGGGAGATTGAATGTGCAACTACTTATATGGTCCTAATCACCAGGCTATTGAGCAGCTCAGGTATTTAATGCTGCTGATTCTCACAGCCTGCCTATGAGGTAGGGGAGTTTTATTAGCATGTGCTCTGTCAGACCCTTGTGTTATTTGATAAAACAAAATAGTTGCTCCAGGTCACACAGGAATTCTACAAGGAAGCCACAGATATGTCCCAGATGCAAACTGCACAAAGATCTCTCTGGGAGAGATAATCTGGAAGCAGAGAAAATGAGCTGGAGTAATCATTATCAACGTTCTCAACTTTGAGGTAGAAATTCTGTTTTTCTGTTGAGGTAGAAAGTCAGGTTTTTAAAGTTCAAATACGATAATATACAACAGAAGAAAAAGCAGACATCACACTTCTTAGTTCTGTGTAAATATATCACACAATCATTAAAGAATTCTATGAATTTAATTTAAACTGTTCCCCAATAATGTCACTAAATCATGCCTTACAATTCCAGTTTACCAAATGGCTTCAAGGGAATAGAGTCAATAAGCAGAAGGGATTCATGTGTAGCTGATTACAAACTGTCAGGACCCTGCAATTCATTTCAGATCTGGAGTTGGCTCAGAGCTTCCTCACACATCTTACTACCTGCACGGTAGTGGCTTTTCATGTGTCCTCTCTGTGACAGGCAGGATGGGCACTCAGGAGAGAAAATAAAAGGATTTCTGGGATGCCTAAGACTACAAACCAGATTTTTTAAAAATTAATATATCTACTATTAGACTAACTGATGCAGCTTGAGTATGGAAATTTACCTTTGAATTTCAAATGTGTTACACAAGGGAGTTGCCATTGCCTATAGACTAGTTGGAAAGGTATGGGCTTCACTTCAAAAACAGTAGTGTTTCCTTTTGTCTTTATAGTTTCTAAGTTATTTTAATTTCATTCACACACTTTTCCTTTGTACCATACTAAAAAGTGTCTGTTTTTCCCATACACTGTTGTTAAATGTATTATACTTAAATCCACAGAGGCTTCCTGGCTTTTGCAGCACAGGCATATGCAAGCTTTCAACACCAAAAATAAAAAAAAAGAGACTGGAAATAAAAGGGAAAGTTTTTGAAAGGTGTATAATTAATGATTACCTGACTGCATTTTCAGTGTCAAACATACCTCCAGAATATCTTACTTGCTAGGAAAGTCATGAAGCACCGCTTCACACTGAGTTTGCCTTAAAACAAAGCTCATTTGCATTTTGCACCACAGGGAGTTACTTGTAAACTTCCACGCAGCAAGGTGTGAACAGAGTAGTGACAACAAACCATGAATTATACAAAGATGTAATCCAATTCACAGAATCGCCACAAAGCCTGAGTGCTTATCAGGTGCTTATATTTCCACAAAAGTTCTCTGAGTCTAAAAAAAACCCTAACACTAAACCAGGCTTTGCAATTCATTGGTTTTATCAACATCTTTTATAACTTGAGAGATGGTTGAAATAGAATGGAGTCTTGCCTGTGAAGGTGGTGAGGAAGAGGGCTATGAGCCAGACATGTGCAGTCCAACTTCACAGTGACAGTGACAGGGCACAGGGGAATGGAGCAAAGCTGTGACAGGGGAAGCTCCCGTTGGACATGAGGAAAATGTTCTTCACTAAAGATGGAGAGTCGCTGGGAAGTAGTCACAGTAGCAAAATCTGTCAAACTTAGGGAGCATCTAGATGATTAGTTCAGTTTTCAGTATTACTGTGAGGAGCAGGACATTGGGATGTGATGAACTTAAAAGGATCCTTCTAACTTGATATATTCTATGACTCTACTAAAGACAGATTCATTCCGAAATTCATTCACAGGGTTGGGAGAGGTTTTTTATAAATTCAGTTCAGCCAGCTCCTTCAGCAAACACTGTGCCTTTTCTAGTTCATCTAGATTTTCTATATTTCAGGTTTTCCAACTGTGTTTCCCAAAATTCCAATATTTCTAAGTGGAAAAAAAAATACTTTTGAGTTATACTTTTGGCAGATCCATCAGACATAGATGCTCCACATGACACTGGGTTTTTAGGGGTAGTTCTTAGTGATGATAAATTCATTACTTGCAGTTAGGTAATTATGAAGTGTGTCTTCAAGTTTTAAAAATATATAAACAGAAAACAGTTTTTAACTTCTTCTCTATGGCCATTATACTGGTGCCCTAAAAATACTGGAAGAGCATATGTGGAGATTTTTCTCTGCAGGAAAACTTTGTTCAACAGGTAATAGTCAAACGCTATCTCTCACTGACAGATTAACAAAAATCTTAAAGGAATGGTTATTTGAAGGATAGGTAGCTATTGGAGAAAATTGTTACATTAAATACAATTAAGGAAGACAAAAGGTAATAAAGTAGTTGATTCAATGAAATGATAATGCAACAATTATTGGGAAAGTGAAACTTTAAAATAAAGGGCAGCGCTGTCATAACAAACAAACAAAATTTAAAAAATCACAAAAAAAAAACCTGGCCAAGAGACAAGAAATACCATAAAACCAACAAAAAATCATAGTCCAACACATTTTCTGATAGAAATAGCAGATAAAAACCCCCGAGTTTCAAGAATGCATTTTGGTTCTTTAAAAAATATTTAAGGAAAGTTAGTTCTGCAATCTAGGAATTTTCTATAATTTCTGTCAGAAAGTTGCAGGTAAGATCTGCTGTTACAATAAAATCCAGAATATTAAAAGCATTTCTAAATCATTAATAAACTAGCATAAAATAGAGATAATAATATTAAAATCACATGAACAAAATTAAACTAAGGTAGCCCTGCCCAACTGTTTAACATGAATGAAATTTGTGTAAAGTCATTGTTTGTGGAAGCTGGATTGAGGATAACCAGAAAGCCTAGGTATGATATTCTACTCCATCTCAGGACTTTTGACAAGCAGAAGTTGATTTCTGATTGAAAACCTTAAGTTCAAAAATTGTGTAAGGATAGGTTATTCAAAAATATTATATAAAAATGTAGCTTAATTTTGCTTATTTGTTGTTCATATCAATTTCCCTAAGGGGACAAAATTATTCTTATCAGTTTTCTTATTTATTTTGTTCTGCTGGAAAATAGCATTATAAATGTTATGAAGAATAAGTGGTTCTCAGAAGAACGCAGAAAAATAGAAACATTTCTGAAAATGCAGAGAACTTAAAATATATTCCTGCATAAACCTAGTTTTAGCCTATATATGTGCAAAAATTACAAAAGGGTACTAAATGTATGAAATAGGAAAAAAAGTTTCATAGACTGGATTAATTTTATACCTCAACATAGGCTTACCATCACTTTGTTGCTGCCAATTTTTTTAAAAAGTCCACGAATCAGTCATTTTCCTTCACTTCACAGTCCTGACAACCTCCATCCTGTTCCATTATACTGCAATTTCTTGCTGTGACTGGAATGCAATACATAAGTGAGAGGAGATGACTACCATTATCATATCTTTCTTCAGACTGAGATGAGTTTACTGCAGTTTGAAATGAGATTAAGCAGGTAGTAACTTCATGCATTGCTTGTCATGCCCAAATTCCTGAAGCTTGAGAAAATCTTAGAAAACTTGCTCAGAAGAAGTTTCTACTACAAATACATGAAGGGAAAAAAAATCGTTGCTATGTACTGTGAACATATGGGCCAATGTGAGGTTTTAAGATCCAGCTGCTCATGACTAAAGTGAACCAGCTCTGTTACAGGGTAATGTGATTCCAACAAGCTGCTGCTGAAAGCAAAACATGGTCAGGGCTTACCAGAAACTCCGGCTACAAGGAGGCATTGTAATCTAATTACTCACTTTCCGTGTGCTGCCCACATTGTTTCTGCCCATAATCGCTGGCTTTCATACAAAAGGTGTTGGTAACTACATGCAGCAGCCACCCAGTATATCTGTACTTGGTAGGACTTGGGTCATGGCTGCTGTCACAAACTGTTCCTGAAGCCTTCAGGCACTGACAGAGTGCAGAAGAAGAGTAGAGATTTCTCTAAGTTCAAAAGTAACTTGTGTCTACTGGTCTTATAAACTTCAAAATTATAAAATTTGTTGGTAAAATGAAATATGCCAGTCCTATCTGGCAGACAGAGATTCAGATATGATTTGATGGCTACTAATTTTTTTGTGTTGGAGTGGTTTGGGTTTTTCTTTTTTTTTGTTTGGTTGGTTTTGTTTTTGGGGGTTATTTTTTGTTTGGTTGGTTGATTAGTTATTTTTTGTTTGGTTTCTTTTTTTTTTTTTTTTTTTTGTTACAAGTTGAGCTCTGTGAACTTGATCAAATCAAAATACAAATGTGTTACAGAACATGGTTTCTAGCTCAAATAATAGCAGCTGATTCATCCATCTCTCAGTGTCCCTTGGGCAAACCAAACTGGCTGTTGAACACATTTAAGAAGATTGAAAAAAGAATTAAAACACAGACATTAATGATTAATACAGGCAGCAAGGAAAGATTAACAGTGGTAAATGGAAAACCATTTCCTTTTAAATACAGATAAAAGATAATCATTGTGCTGCGAACTAATGGTCTTAGATACCCGGAACAGAATCTACCAATTTGCTTAAGTACTCAAATTGCCTTAAGGTGTTTATGCTATTTTGGTAACAACTTTGAAATTCAGAGTAATGCAAGACTGAAAGGGCCCTTCTGGATCAGAGAAATCCATGCACTGCTACCTGAGTCAGCTATGATAGTCAATTATATGAAATGGTCAAAGTCCTTTTAAAAACAAATTTTGGTGTTATTATTTTGATTTGGGGGAGTTGTCTCTACAGCAGCTACTGGATAGCTCTTCCAGAACCTCACTCCTTTAAAGCAGTAGAGAAGTTTTCAGCATATTTTTAGCAAGCTTATATCCATCTGTTCCTGTGCCAACACTGTTAGCTTAAAATACCTTTTTTCTCCTCCTGCTACTAACTTTATTGACATGTTTATAGAAAAAACAATCTTATGAGGTTTTTTTCCAAATCAGCCAGAGGAAAGTGTTCTAATTTCACACCTTGACAGCTTTCTTTCTGTCTTTTTCCTTTTTAATTTTTCTGTTTTGCACTTGAGGAACCAGAACTGCATCCCATGCGTCAGATATCCCTGCCTTCTGCTGCCTGGTACAATTGCATGCTATGAAATCCTTCTACAGGACTTCAAATTCCATTGGGATCTTTCTGTTTTGAAAGGGGATTCCAGTTACTTGGACTTCACAGCTCACAACTTTGAATTTTGGTTTCCCTTTCACAATGTCAGTTTTCATTCCTAGATGTTTGCTTCCCTTTCTTTTGACTACATAATGAGCATTACAATCAAAGGTGAAGAATATATTTAATTTTGAGACAGATGGAAGTCTTCTTTTACTACTTACCGCTTTCAAGTAATCTTTCTTTCTAGGTTATACATAGTGGCCCAACTTGAGCTGCAGGGTGAGCAGAACACTTCTGTCCAGGGAGCTGCAGAGGCAGCTGGTGGTAGGACTCAGCTGACAAGAACTTCAAACCCACTCAGGTTGAAGCGGACATGGATGTCAAATATCCCACTTTTGTGGCAAAGACATTGACTTTTAGACTACTGAGCGAAAAGCTGCATCCTGATATTTCTCCAAATAAAACACTCTTGGAGTGTTTTCAGGTTGAAAATCTTGGGTTCAGAGTTGACTCGGCATAAAACAATGTGGAAATAGGAATGGTGCCAGTCTTAATGTCATTTGCACATGACTTAAGTGTTTTATTAGAGCTTTGATTTTGTTAATAAAATATTCAGAGCACTTCCTGCCAAGTGATACACTGGCAGGCCTTGTACACAGTGAAGTTTATTTTAATACAGTCATAAAATAATAATGTTGAAGAAAGTTTTTTTTGACCTTTCTGCCCACTTATCTTATTTTGGCTCTTTATACTAAGCCATGAAATTTCTGAAGTGTCCATTTACAGATTATTGACTTAAACAAAAGAACAAAATTTTGTTTCCATGCTTTAAAATCCTAATTGCCACATGTGATGAATGTGAGCGCAACTGCCATAAGGATCCCTGAAAAAAGACCTTTTGCTGCATAGTCTGGGGCATGGCAGCTCACAGCAAATTACATGGGAGGCACATCCTCAGCTGGGGTAAAAGGCCAGGTCTCCACTGGCAGAGAGAGGTTGACTTGGATCAGCTGAGGATGTGGTGTTTGATTGTTATGTTGTAAGGACAGTACCTGCTTGACATGCAAAATGAAGTATCAGATTTGTCCTAAGGAGGTTTATGTGTTTCCTTTGTTTTCCACTGCTAAATTCCTTTGACATTCTAATTTGGGTCCCTGAGATAATTTATAACATAAATCCTACTTAAGATAAGGGGGCTCTGATTCCATTTTAAATGTATAGCTCCTTCTTGGAGATAATTTAATTTCTATAGCAGTAAAAGTAACATCTCCAATAATGATGCTTTCAGAGAATATAGCCCATGATAAACTGTCACCAAATGAGGATGGCATTAGATCATCCTTCCAGATTATGCAGTGCTCATTTAGACTGGAGAAAACTGAGATGTGTGCAAATGGAACTGTATTCTGTAATATTTGATATATATATAACTAAAGCAACATCTCCAAAAATATATTCAGAGGAAAACTTGTTTCCTCTGAAATCTAAAGTGTTGTCCTCAGAAATGATCATAAAATTTGCCCAGTTTACATTTATATTCTATATATCTACCTTTATAATGAAGTGGTGCTTGGAAGCTTTTGCAGAAAGAAGTTCTCTCATGTAATGCAGATACAAATGCACAAAGTAATACAAACTCTCTCATGAAAAGCTTACTTCTTAAATTGCTGGGGTAGCAAAAGAGACCTTCACTATGGAAACAGGGTAGAGACAGATTAAATGACTTGCTCCAGGTCATTCCTGAATAACTGTTCAATGCCTTAAGCATGGGGCCATTCTTTTGTTCCATTTCAGGTCAGGTATTTGTAAAATGAAGGTGTATATTTCTTCTGCTTTTTCTACTTTTTTTTTCTTCTTTGAAGCAGTCTACACAAAACCAGAAAAGCAGAATATTTTCAGAAACACCTGTGTTTAGCATTCCAAAATGAGTCAGATTTGACAAGACTCAATTTGCAAAAAAGTTATTAAAGGGGCTTTCAAGATATTTTCAACCAACATTTCCTCTTAGCAAATAGAAATGTCTTTGTCCAGTTGTTGCCCAAATTCAAAGGTAGATAAATGCTAATGGCTTCAATTTGCAACAACAACAAAAATAATCAGACTTCCTTGGAATTGACTTAGAAATGTTTCAACACATCAGGTTTCAGTATCTGATGGTGGGCTAACATCTGTGTCTTTTCAGAGGCTAGAAGTAAAATATCTTTGCATTTTAGTTCTCTGAAATGCTTAGTGTGGTAGATATTTTCAGAGCATACTAAAATGCAGGGTCTGAAAAAGCAGTGGTGGCCAACCCTTTCATTCCCACTGGGAAAAGAAGTATTATCATTTCACTCCACATTCAGTGTTCATCTCCAAATTTTGGAATTTGTGCATCTTGCCCTTGACCATGGCACTACAGGCACTACTGTTCTTTGTACATGGCACTACTGTTCTTTGCTTTTAAGGAAGGAACCACATTTCCTCCTGTGAGAAACCTCTGTTTTGGTGGTTTTCTGCTCTGGTATTGCGATAATACAGGTTTGAATTCTTCTGTCTAAGGAAGGGATAGAAACTGGGTTTACTGAGTTGGTGGGAGTGGTCCAGTCTCTAAAATACCATATTGTGCTACAGGGCTAGTGTAACATTTGGAAAAGAAAAGCACTAATCACCTACATGAAATTGAAACTCATACTGTATCTTTTGCAGTAATTTTCTGGCTCCAAGTGCATGGATTCATCTAACCTCACTGCAGAGAGGAAGCCTGTGTCCTCAGCTAGTGCTACATGGCAGCTCAAAGACTTGGTGTTCCTTCTTTTTAAATCTGTATCCTTTTAGATTGCCTTTTTTTTTTTTTTTTTTAATGTTTCTTCCAGTACAGGGAGATTAATGGTGTAAAATGAAGTGTTCTAAATTCCATTTTGGAAGAAGAAACCCCCCCCCCCCCCAAAACAAAGCAGTGCAGTCTTTTACTGAATTGCATCAAAAGGGCTGTTCTGTACCACTGGGTTAAACATTGGTCAGGTTTTGTGCGAGGGATTGTTGGTGGTCAGCTGAGTTATTTTATGCTTTGTTTGAATGAGAAAAACATTTTCTCTTTTTGCAACAGGTACAAAGCCTATGAAGTGCTGAGGGAACAGCTGGTAAAACACATGGGTCAAGTGCAGATATTGTGGTAGGTTTCCTCTAAGGAAAATGGCTGGCCAGCCCTGCTTGTACTTGCTTGCTCTCTCCAGGAATGTGCCAGTAAGCTCCAGAGAGGTCTGCAGCGAGTAAGGGCACAGCTACACATCATCCCACACTAAAGGATCTCCTGCCAAATTGCAGAGGAGACAGGCAGCCTTTTGTGCTAGTACCAAAGCCAGGCAAGGCTCTCTCTCACTCACTATGGCAACTGTCACTGTGAGAGTGATGACAGTGGGAACTGAACCGCCACAAGTGAAACTGAATCAGCTCCTCTGGAAGGAGAACAGCATTCCTAGCATACTTCCAGGGCCTCAGGCCAGTGAGGAAAAAGATCATTTATCTCAAGCTTTCTCCCCTTGGCTACAGAACTAGCTGCACTGGTAAGCTAAGTTGCCTCCTTGTCCACACATCATTTTGACAGCCTGATGCTCTCTACTCTCTCTTCTTCCTCCCACCAAGGAGGTAACTTGAGTTTTAGGAAAGCTTGCTCTAGTTTGAAAGAATTCTGTGAGGAAAAAATCAAATCAGACAATCAAACCCACAAAAACAAAACAAAAAACAAACAAACAAAAAAGAAGACCTCATGAGAATCCATGCCTGCCTCAGTGAAGATATCATATGGAAAGGTGGATCCTCACCAGTACTCCCCAAACTAGCCCTTTGAATGCCTGAAGGATAATCTCCTTTTTGAATATGATTTTGTTGATTGATGGTGTGATAGTAATAGAAAGGTTGAACTAAGCTGAAGGTATCTCTTTCATCATTCCTTCAATTTTTTTTCCCTCCCTTATTTCACTCCTGCTTCAAGCTCTAAGGTCCAAATAATTGAAAATTCTTACATAATCAAAGATGATTTTAAAATTTTATTCAGTGCCTGCTTCTTCTTCAGGTATATGCCTAAAGTGGCATTGGCAGTTACTTAAATAAAAAAACTCTTAAAAATGTACAACTACTCAAAGACAAATGTCACTGAGGAACGATTTGGTCTGTGGGGTTTCCAAAATTAGTTTCACAGCATAGTCCTTGAGTGTCATTTTGACACAGAGTACCCTGTCAATACCCTGAAAATACAAGGACACCTGAAAAACTAAGTTGAAATCCATACAAAAATATCCTTGCTGTTGATGCCTTAAGTTTTAGCTTCTATATTTTTAAGATCAATACTGCTTTAGTGTATAAGTCTAAAACTCCATAGACTCTCAGGTACTGTTCTCCCATTTTATTCAGACAAAACAATTTCTCTCTAGGCCTAGAACTCAAGGACCCTTTACTGCCTCAGGCCCCAAAAATGTAAACAACAGTGAATTGGAGGGGAAACTTGGAGTAAATAACTTCATTACCTGAAGCTGTAATTGGACAATTAACATCTGATATGCAAATAGACTGAATTTTTATCTGTATGAAAAACTCATGACCATCATCCATCTCGGGTGTAGCCTCTGTGAGGTTCCTGCACTGCCCAAGGTGTACCCTTTGAAGGCCTTTCAGTAAATACTTACCTTTATTCTGTGATTCTGTCTAGCCTCTGTTCTAGGCAGCCTCTCCAGGCATCACTGTCTTCCTGTGATTAGGAACTGTTGCCAAGGCTCAGATCCAACTTGAGTCCCACAGCATGGAGTGAAGGAGAAAACATTTTCTTCCTTCATCTTTAGTTAATGTGTAAGAGAAGACGGGGAAAGAAACAGTCAGTTCTGTCTGATTCATCACCCCCATACTTTAGAATTAGCAGCACCCAGCAGATTGAGCTGGAGTGATAAGCAGGTAGAAGGGATGATGTGCTTTCCTAAGCCAAGGGTATAAACACCTGAATGTCTGAGGATCATGAAGACATGTTTAGGAGAACAAGATGGGCAGCTGAGAGAGATATAGCTAAGATGGACATGTAGAATGGGTCCTGGATTTCCAGGGTTACCCATTCTGATACATACTGTGGACTTCAAGGAGGACACCAAACAGAGGCCTTGGGAACTATTTTGAGGTTTCTTAACTACGTAAATATACTTGACTTCCCCATAGGTTTTGTTGTTGCTGTTGTTGTTTTGTTTGTTTGTATTGTTTGGTCTTGTTCTCTTTCTTTTCAGTCTAGTTCTTTCCAATATGCTCCAGTGTGGTTCTAGGTAGGGAAGAACCACTTCCTTCTTGGAAGACCACTAGGAAAAGGCGTTTTTTGTTCTTTTTTTTATTTCATATATTGAGAGTATGGAAGTATCCTTGTGATGGGATTGTAAAAATGAACACAATGCTGGCTGCTTCCAGTGCTAGCTAGCAGAGAGGTTGCACCTCTTGGTTTTAGTTTTACATAGACAGGAAAAAGAAATGGTAACTGGTACATGAAATGTCAGTGATATGGAAGTTGTTAATTTCATTTCTGTGAATGTATGCCCCCTTTGCTGTGTGTGTCTCTTTCAGCATCACAAATAAAATCTCCTGTATACATCCCTAGATAGTAGCAGATATAAAGGATCCAAGAAATAACCAGAGCAAAGATTAAGTGGAAATCCTGGCCTAAAACTCTATTCCTTACTTTTTCTTCTCATGAAACCTCATTTTTTTTGCTTTTATCTTTTATCTATGGCAATCTTTACTGAACATAATTGCCTTTAATTAATTAACACTATATCAAACCACCTCCTATCACATAGTGATCTCGCTCTCTCTCTTTTTCCCTCTCCTTAAATTCACCACAATATCAGATAATTGAATATAGAAAGCTGAGATCCACCAGCTTTTTCTACTGAAATGTTTTCCACTGCATACTCCTTGTAATGCTTGCCAGGGTTGATGTTGAGAATAGGGTGTGAATTATGCTTGGCTGAGAGATAATAGAATATTTAATTAGGTTAGAACGATTCTGGAAATAACCTTATTTGTGTAGCAAAGAAGGTAAAGAGACACTAAAAAGAACACAGCTATAAATTACCATATTAGCAATAGCTTTTGAATCACTGATAATTACCTCTGCATGTTTTCAATTCCTTTAGTTAGCAAGCTGAAGTTTAAAATTAAATCGTTTTGGCAAAGGTTTAATTTAGCTCCAACTTTTGACCTTAATATTTGGGCAGTTGGACCTTAGAAACTTCCCTTGTTCAGGGAATGACCTTGCAGATGAATAAGTGTATAAGTAATGTAAACTACCTTATGAACCTGCTATTCATTAACTACTCTGAGGAAAAATATTTCCTATATACTCTTCCTTACAGTCAGTGCAGAGAAGTCCATGTCTTGATGAAAGTACCATAAGCCACGTCTTATTTCCTGAGAGTACAACTGCAGGTGGACAGATAATAAAAAGAAAACAGTGTATTGTAAATCCACACTTGTGGTCTTCTATTAGTTTGTGGACCCAATGATTTATTGACCTCCCAGAGTTTGAAGTAAAAAATCTTTCTTAAGTAAATCTTTTACTTATGTGAAAAATCTACTGTCTTATCTTACTGTGTATGAAATAGAGAAAATAAATTAGTCCATGTTTCAGTAAATGACCAGAAATTCTCTTTGTATATTAAAAGCTTGAGTCTATCTTGCATGAAAGTTATCAGGTTTTTTAGTGCCATATTGTCAGAACTGTGGTCATCAGCCCCTTCTCTTCCACCCTAATACATGACCTAATACATCCCCCAAATTATATAAGAGTGGTTCTTGAGTGAAGCATACTGTATAAAAAATTGATGCTTGAATTTGATTTTTCCTATTGTATAAAATAGCCTGAATTTGATGATTTTCTTTGACAGAAGTTTAAATGTTGAGAGAAAAACAGAGAGAAATGTTTGCATTTCAGTTACTGGAATTCTTTGGAGAGAATTATCTGACAATGCTAGACTTGCAAGGAGGGGTTTTAAAGCTATTATTATTTTAAAATAATAATGTTATTATTATTAATAGATTTTTCAAAAACTAAAATAATACTAGCTTTGGAAAAGACTGTCTGTAAAGATAGTCATGCTGCTGTAATATTTTTAGGACCTTTTTTTCTGTTCAGGGGAATCTAAAGGAAAAAAAATTCTTAATTTAATATGTTTTATTATGCTGACTACCTTAAATTAGATATAAAATATTTTTCTCTTTGTAATTTTCATCTAGGAGCTCTAGGAATTTTTCAATTTACAATTCTTTTTACTTTCTCCTCCTAAAGACTTCTGATTAAATTTAAATATGTATGTTTATTTTACATTGAAACAAAAGAGCCATGAACTACCAGCCTTCTCTACAAGAGTATCATCTCCCAAGTTGCTTGGCTCTTGTTTCTGAGGGAAGAGTGCACCACCAGCAAGTGCCTTAGCACGAAGTAGCGCTTAAGTAGAGAGACAGTGAAGAAAAAGACCACCTAACTAGAGGCAGATGACAGCACACAAATTCAAAGAATTGTAAAAAAAAAAAAAACAGAAAGAATTTTTTAATACTCAGAAATTCTTCTAATCTCTTGGTGGTCTTGATTTTTATCTCAGTTACACCAAGGAATGAATTAACTCTAAAATTAATCCATTAATCCAATGCAGTAATGTGTATCCAAATTTGTGCCACAATATTTTAATTACTCTTAATGAGATACAGTAATTAATGAGTTACATTAATTAATTATGTTGCTGTTAAGGCAATGGTATAGAAGTGGCAATTCCTTCAGCTTTTTTGTGCTGAAGGCAAAAATAGTTTTTCTTGTAGGAGGCAATGGCCATAAATTAGATACATAATGATATAATAATTTTAACATTTAACTGTTAGCAGCTTTAGGAAAAAAAGAGGTGATTAATAATTTTCCTCACAGAGTCCAACAGCACTCTAGGTTTGGCTGTGAACAAAAGACAAATGAAACTTTAAATATACATGTTCAAAAGATCTTTGGGGAAAGTTAGTGGAAAGTTTCTTAATGACTTTTCTGATATTTGAATCAGGGCCTAAATGAACTCTAAAGCTTTCCCAGTGTATTTATGATATCTATATCATATCTTTAGATTGCCCTTTCTTGTGCTTTGTAGTGCTGAAGGCGTTTCCATGGCATAACAAGCAGCGACACAATGCTGCTTGTTGCTATTCTGCTTTCATTAATCAGTTAAAAAATGGCAAAGCAAATGTTACAGGAAACTTGCTTTCACAGGCTCCTTTTGATGGAGGTTTTTCATGTCAGGGAGGTTTCTGCTTACACCGGAGTTAGAATGTGTGTCTGCAGGCCCGCGCGTGGCATCGCGCAAAGCGCCGAGTCAGTGGGGCAGCGGTGCTCAGCGTTACCCTTGGCAGAGTGTCCAGAGGGCTTTCCTGGCACTTTTCATGGGAACACCCAAAGCCTTTTACAGCTGCTTCACACAGCCAGTGCATCCATTAAAATATAGGAAAAGGAGAGAAAGAGAAGTTATTCTTTGCTGCTGTTCTGAGAATGTGATACATTGGCAACATGCTGCATTTTGATTATATTTCATCGCAGGTTGCTTGATACTATATCATTAGGCTTTAATTTCCTTAGTGTAGAATTGCACTGGAAAAATGGGCAACAGAATCCCAGAATGGGGTTGCTTTCTGTTAGGCATAATGTAAACAAAGTAAGGCTGTTCTTGTCCCAGCAAGCTTGTAGTCTAAAAGATAAAAGAAGATTAAGAAAAATTATTTTCTGAGGCCTCTCAAGGCTGATAAATGGCTGAACTCTTTCCTGAATGGTGCTACTTAATACTGAATTTGTTTCTTCACCTTTACTTCAGATTTAAAAAGAATATTCACATCTTGAAGGATATTCTTGAAGGATATTCTGAGAATATTCACATTTCTCAGAAGGATGAAATCATTGTTGTTACATTTATCTTGTAGGCAGGAAAATAGAGATATTTCATTTTATGTTGCCAAAATATCTGATGTTGGGTTCTAGGCTGCAAAATCATGCAGAAAGGTAAGTGCTGTATAAAATGTTTTACACGTACAGTGTAAATTAATGATACATCTTGCAATTGGTTCATTTGTTCAGGTTAAGACAAAAAATAAAGTTCATGTTGGGCAAACTATGAATAAAATCAGAGCACTGTCAATAAAAAAGCTTGGAATGTGATATATAAAATATGAAAAAAAAAATAGAATGACAAGAAGTGGAGTCAAAAGGAATATTAGAGGGGTTATCTATCAGTTCTCCCTCTCGTGAAATCAGAAGGAATGGTAGTGCCATCACACTTTGTCCACTATGTTCTCTAAACTTTCAATAATTTATATTTTGTGGGTTCCCTAGACCATCTAATGCTTAATTGGCCTTAGCATCAGAAAACATTTTTCCTTGTATCCAGTTTAAGTCCCTTGCTGGCAATTTAAGTTCATTACTTCTTGCTATAGCAACTTGGATATAAAAAAAGAGTTTATTTCTTCCTCTCTGCAACAGCTTTTGATGTAAGTGAAGACTATTAGAAGGAAAATTGATCACTCTTTTTTTTTAATGGACAGTCTTTATTTCATTAATTTTTCTCTTGAAAAAAATGTTGCACATTTTCATCAAATCTAAGCATAAACTCTGCTGAAGGAATGAATGTAGAATAAAAGCAGATCTTTTAATGAAATAAAAAAATTTTAAAAAGCCAAAGAAACAACAAAAACAACCAAGCAAACAAACCAAATCACCAGGACTGCAACAAAATGATTTTTGCCCTAAAAGAGATGGAAATACGTTCCTGAACTAAAATCTGGATGCAGTTTCTTGTTTGAGACTTCACAACTTATAATGTGAATTTTTTTCAGCTTCTGCTTTGACATCTATAAAACAGGTAAACAAGTGGTAAGAAAGAGCAATGCAGAAAGTTTCACTAAGACAATGGTGGAAGTACTTTCACTTGAGTGTGTTCTGCAGGTAGGGGTCCAGGAAAGCAGATTTGAACCAGCTCCTTTTGTAAGAATTTGCATTTCCAAGGTGGAGCCATTACTGGAGGACTTGAAAGGTCCATCCAAATTCAGAAGTCCATATTAGAATACTTTTAGAGGCTTTTAGAGTCTGATGGTGAATTGTAATGGGACTTTAAAGCATTACCAAAACTGGAATCAGAAATGTTCTCGTTTGTGAGCTTGGGAGAAGGACTGAGAGAAGTATCAAATTCCCTGTTAAATAATTATGACAATAAAGTAGAAAATTCCTTGATAAGGTGGAAATTTCCTCAAATCCTCCATTAAAAACTGTGGTTGAAGATGGAAAAATATGGCCACAGTGAAGCAAAGAGCTTCAAATAAAGATAGATTTATTGCAAAGGCTGTGAAGACAATTTTGAAGATCTCTGGGGACTTGTGAATGTTCATATTTGACCTATATGTGCTGAATTTTGCTCCACTTCAACCAATGTTGTACATACTCACATAAAGTTAAAGCACTTGAAGAATAAATACATTCTTTATTTTCTAAAAGTTTTGTATGGAATGATTCCTACTATCACTAAAAGGGAAAAAATAATAAGACAGTTTGAAATATATTTCCATAAAGCTGTGCTTACAGACTGCAGATAGGGTATACAAATTTTTAGGAACCATAGACCATTCTACCCTAGGTATTGATGGCAGGCTAAGGATGGGATATACTTGGATATGCCTGGATTCATACCTGAACAATCTACTGACTCAGCAGATGATGTAAGAGGTGAGCTAAACATAATTTAGTGTATTTCCTTGCTCTGGTTGCTAATAGCAACAGATTGAAAACTAATAAAAATCTTTACTAAAAGTATTATTTTTCCCATTTGAACAGGAAAATTATTTGGTATAGATTTAGAAAGATAATGGTAAGGCTTAATCTATTCTTTATAGAAGGAATTTCTCATTTATTTATGGGGGTTAGTAGCATCAGTGTGGAAGTAGAGCAAATAATTTTGAAATAATCTTCCATGGGATCTAAGAAAAACAAAAATCCTTGGAAGTTTTCATCGTTAAAAATAATAGGATACACAAATATACATAATGTTGAGGGCAAGAAAAATTAGAGTGTACCATACTATTATCCAAATAAACCAATCAAAATAAATTTTTAAAAAAAATATAAAATAAAAAAGAATAATAAAAAAATTGTAAATAAAATTGACTAATATATTTCAATATTCAGATACATTTTAGCATGAAAAACATGCTAGCTTTGTGTCCTATTAGTACTCTACTATCTTTTTTTTCAACCAAGGGTGGTACAAAGAAAATTATGGGTTTTTCCTCTGAGGCATCTGATGTCTTGAAAATATGAAACTACTAAAGTGTTTTTGATAATTTTTTAGTGTCATGTAGCTGTTAGGGCCATAATCCAGCATTTCTTGGCCACTTCCCAGAAAGCTGTGAAATAGCATCAGGGTTGCTTTAGAAAGGGAAGCAAACTATAATCAAATGGTTTGAATTAGTAACTGGGTCATCACTTGCTCCAGCAGCAGTGACACAGAATATTGCCAGCACTCTGCCTGCCTGAGGTACCTGATTTCCACACCAAAGGTGGCAGGAGCCCTGAAATTCTGCCAGCCCCATCTTGAAAAATCCTGGCATGGGGGACTGCCTGGAGAGGAAATGTGGTCTTAGACAGAATCCCTCAAAATGCAGTGCAGATAGCCTGTGGATTTCTGGATTCTACAGCAGCCATCACAGCTATTCTCCCTGATATCTCAAAATATCTGTTTGGGGATGTAAAGAGTTCCGGACTGGAAGAATTCGCTGGGATGAGGAGATTCAGCTGCTTATGATCCTGGCAGACATGGTATCCCTGGGAGATACCAGGTGCTGCCCGTGTCCTGCAGTCATAAACTATGGATGAGTAGTTCTGTTGAGTGAAGTATTTGGCATTAGAGATGTTAGAGTGACTCTATAACAATGGAAAGGTTTTAAAATAGGAAAATTACGCAAAACAAACTGATATCTGTTTGGACAGTACTTTACTCTTACCATAGGGATGTATACTTTTAGGAAGAAAAAGAAATTGTGTTTTTTAATCAGAATATTACCAACCATCTCACTGTAAGAGACTACAAGATTCAAAAAGTCCTACTAATATGCTATCAAGTAGTGCTAGTACTATGACTGACTCTATTCCAGATAGGAAGTGAGAAACAAATTGAAAAACCTTTCTTGGCTCCAGAAACAAGCCCACATTTTCTTTTGATTTTCCTAGCAACAAAATAAACTTGGATGTAATGTTTATCTTAATAACCATGAAGAAAAGAAAAAGAAACACATATACACAAACAAAACCATAACCACCCCCTGCCCCCAAACAAACACAAAACCAAACCAAACCAAAACAAAAACAACAACAACAACAACAAAAAACAAAACAAAACAAAACAAAACAAAACCCCAAAAATATCATTAACCTGAATTTCATCAAGGCTTAGAATTTCTGTTTGAGTTCTGGAAATCTCTTGTATCCTGCCCTAGTCTCGGTTTCTCTCTGGCAGCCTCAGTACCCACTGATGGATGGACCAAGTTTTAGCTTTCATATTTTCCAGATTCTGTACTGCATTAGTATATAACTCTGAACTTCATATGAAGTGTTAGCAAGTTCTCCTCACAGTTTAGTCAGACAAAACAATCCTTTTCCAGCCAAGAAACAAGAACACAATTGAAGCTTCAGGCCCAAAAATTGTAAACAAGAGCGAATTGAGGAGAGCAAACTGGGAGAATGGGACTGCATAACCTGAAGTTGTAATTGGACAATTGACCCCAATATGTAAATGGACCAAAACTTATAAAATGTGAAAATGTGTGATCCTTTGTCCATCTTTTGGTGTAGCCATGGCCGGGCTCTTGTACTGCCCAGGGTGTATCCTTTGAAGGCCTTTTAATAAATACCGACTTTATTCCCTTAACACTGTCTAGCCTCTGTTCTAGGTATCTAGAGGTATCTGTTCTAGGTATCTCGGTATCTCTCAAGGCATCAGGTGGTGAGCCAGACACAGCTCCTGTCACCACCCAGCCCAGAAATCTGCTTGCAGGGTCAGCCCAACCACCTGCATCTCTCATGGATCTTCTGCTCTTTTCCCGGAGCTGATGTGGGACAATCACCTGTAGGGATGAAAAAGCGACTACCATCTAAGATGGGCATAACAAAGCTCCTCCTGGCTGGTAAGACTGAGGTTAATTTTTGACTCTCTGGGCAGAACTGTTGACTAAAAATCACAAAGGTCCCAGGCAAAATCTTGGGTGTGTTAATGAGCAGAACACAAACGTAGCAAATCCATCCAAGGAAAGTGGATTCTGTTAATTGCTTAAGGTCTCTGCTTGTGTGGCTGCTAACTGGCTGATATAAGCAGAATAGAAGCAAAGCAGACTCATTCTGCCTTAAAACCAGTGTTTCCACTCTTTATTTTAATTTTCCACTTACCTTTATTTTTTACTCTTTTACCAATGTTTGTTTTCTTCTTCCTGACAAAAAAGTGGTAGCAAGCAGTGTGAAAAATTGCCTTATGTATTATTGACTAGCTTTGAAGTGGTGTATTTCCCTGTACCATGCACAAATTGTACTCTGGGAGCTCTGCATTTTTACTTGATTTTGCATTCTGATCAGTTGCACAGCATGTATCACATGCCCAGGCCTAAATTCTCTGGTTACAGACTCATAGATGGTGATTTGCAATAGTTTTGTGTCTCTGTCGACCCTTCCTGAGCTCCATTAGAGAACCTTGGTGATTACCAGGAAACAGCTGAGCCTGTTTCTGTATGTCTGTCAGGCACAGTATGTGTTTCATTGATAAAATGAACTGCAAGAGATTTCATCAAAGGTTAAGTAACAAGTTCTCATCAATAAGACTTCAGAAATTGACACAGTGGGTCGCACTAAGAGACCATCTAAGTTTCTCATCTCTGGCAGAGGTAAGAAAAGGGGAGTAGAAGGAA
>NW_005054318.1:3587507-3588186 GCF_000277835.1 Geospiza fortis | reverse complement strand
AGTTTTTTTTATCTGACACTTAAAAATGAAAAATGGGATTTTTTTTAATAACTCTTTCTATTAATATTGATTTTTAAAATATATTTAAACCTTTCACATTCTATGATATACAATTTAGCCCAAAGCACACCTAATCATATGAAGAAAAGTGAGATTGTAGACACATATATATGGTAATTTAACTGTGAATACGTAGTTAGTTCCTATAGAGATTTGTTCCTATAGAGATTTGTTCCTAATTGAGTTGCAATTCAATATTTTTCAAATTATCTGAAAGTATTCTATTCAATTATTGCTGATAATTCAGAAATTGATAATGAAACCCCACTCCATTTCACACTATCTAGGTTCCTTGACAGGGTGAATGCAGTTGAGCATGTTTCCTAACATGGTACAGCCAAGTACAGGAAGATTCATGTTCAAAGAGCAAGGGAAGGTACCACAATCATAAAATGTGAAATTGTGAAATTGTATCTTTGAGAGCTGAGGGCTCTACAAATCATTGGGAAAGCCCAATCTTTATGAACCTCCAATGCAATAATATGGCTAAGAAAGTCACCTAAGTCCTTGCCCTGAGAAATTATTCAAGGTTTTGAAAAATATCTGTGACACAGGAGATCTAAGCATATTTCAGTATATTTACTTTATAAAATAGTAAGTTAGCAAACCAAATTATAAT
>NW_005054318.1:3540436-3587476 GCF_000277835.1 Geospiza fortis | reverse complement strand
GAAATCATGCAGAGAAATACATAAAAAGGTTTTAAAAATGGAAATAATCTTTTTACCAGAAGGAGAGCAATTGGGACAAATTCCCCAGTGGATTATCCATCTCTTTAAGACTTCCTGCCTAACTCACATCTTCTAGAAAAATATCAGTCTTCAAAAAAAAAAGCTTAGGTCTTCAGTTAGAAAAGGGCTACTGTGGTTCTTTATCCTGTATTATGAACAATATTGGATTAAGTAATTGAAATGATTCCTCTAAATGATATAAAAATATTGTTCTGATCTCTCCTTCAATTTACACTTCTAACTTTTACTTAGCATCAGTGATAAATTAATAACTATGACTTCATCTCCACTGCCATCCCCCTTTATGTATGACAATAGTTAAAATTCAAATCCTACATTTCTCACTTCAGCATATTTTTTCCCTCTGAGACAACAGTTGGCTAGATTTGCTATTTCAAAATTGTTTTACTGAGTTTATTTTTCTTGTTTCCTAATTCTCAATTCCAAAGGTCTTCCATCTTGGTCATATTTTGTCCAGAAAAAAAGTATATTTCAATCTGGAGAGAACAGACACCTCATATTTAAACTGATCCCACAGCTATCCCACCAGCAATCCCTGACAAAAACAGTTCTGGCTTTCCACAGTTGTTTCACACCTTAACCATTTTCCTCTTGCCCCCATTCAGATTAATCCAAAGAAGTTCAGGAAAGCATCATGCACACGAGCACAGAGCTTTTCCACTCAAGTGCCAGGCCAGCTCCAATATTTTTTAATTGAGACCAGAACAGAATGTGTGAAACTTCTAGTGGAATTCCTCTCACTGGGATTCAAACTACAGTTGAGTGCCATATGCTCCATAAGAATGCTTATTTTTCCTCTTGCACTTTGAATTAAAAGTAAAACCACACAAATGAGGTAGTAGAGAAAAAGCTAAAAAGCAATCCCAAAATTATATGCATAATAGCCCCAAACACACCCAAGAAAGGACTCATTTCCAAGAACTGATATTTAACTGATATTCAAATTGAACTAGACTTAAATCTCAACCAATTATATTTAAATATAATGAAAAATAAATACAGCTGAGCTTTTAAGATAACTGAAATAGCTAAAGGTCTGTCAGCACTTCCAGTATAAAACTGGTTTGTTCAGGGGATTATAAGTGCTGTAAAAATGTGTTCCAGGCTGAAAGTTGGCAGACTAAGATTGTAGTTTTAGAGGTTGGGATTTTTTTTTCTTTTTGTTAATTTTAAATAGGTAAAAAAAAAAAAAAGATTGGCCACTTTCAAGATAGGATTGGTAGACTTCGGAATTTTCTAACACTATTTCTGACATTCCCATAATTCAAAAAAGGACTAATTTTAAAAATAAAATGATGTAAGCTATTATTAGTCCATGATGTGAACTAACCACATGCTTCTTTTGGGATTTGTACAGGGGTTTATTTTAAAAAGGCAAGTGGGTTCAAACACAGGTCACTAGACTAATATAGTTTGTTTGACTCGTAGGTGGGATTTTTCAAGCACCCTCAGCAGTGGCCTAGCCCAGCTCCCAAGGGCTGACATCAATGGTGTCAAAAGCTGAGAACTCAATGCACCCCCACTCATCCACTGGAGTAATGACAGTACACTTGGAAAGACACTTTTTCTTTCATTATTGACCTCTCATGCCTTCTCTTTATGATGGATTTTTTTGTCAAAAAATCCCATAATAGGATACCACAGGTTTATTGATATAATTTCTTCCCTACCACCTTCTGCAATGTACTTGTGGCAGTTCTCTAGGAACATTGGCTAGCCAGAGAGAAGTGAAGATATTCTCTGTATGTGAGAACATGCACCACTGCAAAGGTATCTGTCATATCAAGGAACATTAACTTCCACCTTTATTCTTCTTTCTGTCCTTGGGGGAGAGTGGATGTATATGCCCAGAGGGAGCGGGACTCCA
The DNA here is from genome assembly GCF_000277835.1 of Geospiza fortis. Lineage (NCBI taxonomy): Eukaryota > Metazoa > Chordata > Aves > Passeriformes > Thraupidae > Geospiza > Geospiza fortis. Next base: position 3,585,528 of record NW_005054318.1, on the reverse strand, counting down.
CCCAATATCACAAATATGAGCCAGGGCCTTCAAAGGGCTGCAGAACTCTGTTCTGATTAAGGAATCCCAAGCTCCACAGGATCCTTCCAGGACTTTCCCAAGCTCAGCTGTAGCAACAGAGCTGTTCTGCTTTTGTTGGTGTTGAGAACATGTTATTTTTTTACAAACATGCTTCAGAAAAGATTATCTTTCTCTGCTCCCAGAAGAACCAGCAAGACAATTGTTTCAGACACAGTGCCCCAGTGAGGGAAATCAGCATTTACATTATTTCCTGGTGAAGGAAATCAGCATTACACTTGGAACTGGTAAAGGATTTCACCTACCAGCTTTAGAAAGGTAAAAACCAGGAAGCTATTAATTATTTCAGAATATAGCTTTTTCTCTCATCTTTGGTGTGCTTTTTTGGTATGTTGAATGATTTGTCTATCATGTTTCTGAAGAATCACAAGCAATTTTGCTTCTTGATTTTGTGAAAGAGAATGCTAAAATCTGAAAATGTATTATGAAATAGAATTGAATAATTACTTTCAAACAAGCAGCAGTTAATATTAATGAGACATGAAATCCTAACTGTATTTTCTGTTTATTTACATAACGGAGTATGCCAACAAAAATTATTTGTTTTGAGTTTTTGTCTTTCAACTTTTTTTCTTTATAAGGAAGTTTTCATCTCACTTATCACTAAGGTGTTTTAAAATGCAAGCTTTAAAACACACAGACCATTCACAGCATCTGGGGTGAGAAACCATATTTGCTTGTATTTTATATCACTAATAACAGTTCTAAAATACTTTCTCATATTCACAAATTATGTGGCTTTCCAGGATCAGGTTTAGCAGGGAGGTTGCCCTCATTAAGGAGAATTAGGAAATACTGGCAGTGGGTCAGTGTGGCTGATCTTGATTCACTACTGGGGTGAAAAGAAAACAGGAGACTGGAAAGAAACAGCATAAATTAGAGCATATCACAATAAAGTCTTTACAGCCAAGTGATACTTTAATATTTCTCCATCATTGAAGAGTCCATGCTACATATATTAGGATTACTTCTGAAATTCTTAGTTAAACCTGAAAACTATATATGACAGACTTTTGTTTTTTTCCCTGCTGGGGATGAAGGGAGTCAGATTAACATGGTATGACCCAGCGCCTGATTAAAAGACTACTACAAGTTTTACTTCAGACTCCTCCTGCAAAAGCCTTTAAAGGAGAGGGTCCTTCAAAGGTGAGGATTTGCCATGTTTTAGTATAATGCATGGGAAAGCACTTCTGTACTGAGCCTGAGATCATTTTACCTAGAGCTCCCCAAAACCTGCACTGATCTCATTCCTATTCCACACCCACCCTTCCTGCCTCCAGTCTGGCCTGATGGGCTGTGTTCCCAAAAGTTTTTTAGACTGATCAGAGTTCTGGATCCCAGTCTTCTAAGGGGTTGTGAAAGGCAAAAATATTTAGTTGTTCACCTAAGCTGTCACCATCCCACAAATCCATGCAATCTCAGATGCTGCCAAGTTGACAGTGTTGCTCAGTCATAAACCCTATTCTGCGAAAGACATATCAGTGTAGGAGAGAGATTATCTAAACCTGAACTCCTGTAAGCTGCAAATGATCACAGAATCATAGAACCATTACAGCTGCAAAAGACCCCCAAAGTCATCAAGTCCAACATTTGACCAAATGCTACCAAGCCCATTAAATCATATCACAAAGTATCACGTCCTCTCATTTTTGAAAACACCCAGGAATGGTGATTCCACTGCTTTCCTGGGCAGCCTGTTCCAGTGCACAATCACTCTTTCAGTGACGAAATTTTTTCTAAAATCCATCCTGAACCTCCTCTGACACAAATTGAGGCCATTGCCCCTGTCCTATTGCTAGCTGCCTTGGAGTGCAAACGTACACGCAAAAAGAAGTGCAATTGTGTACCTCAGCATGAAATCAGGGCTGTTACAAAGAAAAATATTAAATTATCATCCAGTGGGGTCATCAATCCAATTGTCAAAAATAATATGAAATCATTATTTTGACTCCCTTCAATAAGATCTTTAATTTTTTTTCATCATTTTATTAAAAGTTGACTACAGTGTTGAAAGGAAAGATTTCATTAATCTCTCTGCCAAACACTGATGTTGGGAGCAGGAAGAACTGTGGCTCCCCTCCTTTTGGGTAGGCATCAGTGAACAAACTGCACTGTTTTCAATCTCAGAGGTTTTATGGTTTATGAGGGACCAGGCAACAATGAGAGAGAAGAGTGGACAGACAGCCTCTTCCTTCCCCACAATGAGAGGATAGAGTGAGGATTTGGTCACATAATTTCAGGTGTAATCAGAGCAGCTCTGCTCATCATGTCTGGGAGCCCTCATCCTCTGAGGAGAGCGCGGGATATATGAAAGTGGTGTGGGAGAATGGGGGACAAGGGGAGGAAAAGTTAAATTAAATGTGTCTGTGTCTCTGTACCAAAATTCTTTCCGAAGGCTGATTCTGGAGAAGGCACAATTAAAGCTGCTGAAGGATCAATCCAGAGCAGAGCATTGTTCAGTCAGAGAATCAAATATAATTTGAAGTCTCACTTCACACTTCTATGTCCATTTCTGTAGGTCCTTTTAGCTGAACTCCGCAGGCCAGTGATGACCTGTACTAAGGGAACTGCAGCTCATAATCTCTTTTTCAACTGTCAAAACATACGCATACACTCCTCATCCTCAAACCTCCTGTCTTCTCCTGTGACTCCTAACTCCATACTCCACTGCCTTTTAAGGAAAATGAGATTAATTCAAATCCTTCCTCAATGTGGTTATAAAATGAGAATTTCCTTAAAACACTCACTCAGAGTAGCTCTTTCTAAGGTTTAACTCATGTTGTATTAAAGAAACCTGAGGAATTTTCAATATCAGAACCATCCACCCTGGGCTGCATCACTTTAAAAACCAAATGTTGAACCCTTTTCAGCTCTATTGTTAGATTACTTTGTTATGTGATACACTCCCCCAGTGCACGCTCTGTGATGCTGGGAGTCATAAACCCTCCATTTTGGAAATGAACTCTGGTATGTGCATAACCCACATACCAGGGAGCAGGGCTTGGTGGCACTCACAGCACTGCCTGTGTTATGAGGTGTTAGTGAAAGTTTTGGTCTCTTCAGCCCCTTTTATTGGTTCTGCAGTGGATTCCTTACTTACAGATGTTTTCAAAACCAGCAGTTCCAAGGAAAGTCTACTTATTGCCAAAAGTTTACAGCTGAATTTCTTGGCATTCGCAAGTAATGATTTCATCAGAACATGAAATAAGTCAGGGCTGCTGTTGAGAGACACCATTTTATAATCCAGCATTGTAAATTTAAGACTTTTATTTGCTGCAGAGTTTGGTTTCCATTTGTTCAGCCCTCTGATAGGTGTATTGCTTGGGAACAGATATAGAAGTTTTACAGGGCCTTTGTGCAATTTAAAACCCCTGTATAGAATACCATAGTGCACTGCCCATTCACATCATTAAAGACTTTTACAAGAGTATCATGTTCACACTTATATGTACTTTACTCTAGCGACCCTCCCCGTGCCATGTTTGAATTATTATAAATGGGGCCATGCAGAAAGCTGCCTCCATAACTGAAGTAGAGAGGCTTTGTTTAAAATTCAAATAACAGCTAAATGGTGTCTGTTTGTTCCTGATCAACACTCTTCATACAAAAAAAAAACCCTCGTTGCACTTTCTTAAAGGCAGCAAATGTGGACAAATATTAGCTTTTGGAACTAAAGGGGAAGTTATTCATTCACTCAGCAGTGCTTTGCAAACTATCAATCTTCCAGGTATTTCTATTAGCTTTAATCATTGAGGTTGTTTGTTTGGAGCAATTTCTAAGAGAATAAAGGTACCTTTGGCTCTTATCTCCTGTCATCAAAGCATCCATTAGGAAATCCAAGCCCTGTAGGCAAGCTCAAGGGATTACTCAAAAAGGTTTTCTTGAAACAATCAAGAATTCGGTGCCCTCTCTTCAGTGCACAGGAGTTCAGTTGGAAACCATAATCTGAAAGAGAGGTTTATCTGAGGCTTAATACAATTTGAACAGGATTTTGTTCAAGGCAAACCTACAGATAAAAGCACCTTAAGTATGTTGAAACAAAGATGAGCCTGCATTCCTTGTGGTGCTGTTTCTAAGTCCAATAGTCTGTCAACAAAGTGTGTGTGGGGGGAAAGCTCTAAAAGTCTTACAATTATCACAATAGTCAGTAGATTGGACCACTGAGAAGCTAATTAATAGCTTTTTAATAAAGGAATGCTGATTAAGTGTGAAGCAGACAAAAGCTGGTTCAGTGTTGGGCGTTGGAAGACCTGCCAACAGAAAGCTTGAACATGGGGAAAATGTAAAGATTTGAAACCTGTTAGGTAGGAAAAAATTATCTTAGAAATATGAGATGAGCTTGAACTGAAAAAAATAAAAGAAAAAAAAGAATCTTGAGTGCATATAAACCTGAATTTCCACAGTATTTGGAATGGTGTATCATCTCCTTTCTTCAGGTGCAGGGATTTAATTCTGCTCACTGCTAATGGAAAGAGAGAGGAGAGATTGACAAAATGCTAATGCATCTTTGCATTTAGGATCCCTTGGCTTTGGAGACAGTCCAGTGTAGTACGTCTAGGATTTGGACATAACCTGGATTTAATGCTGCTTCTTTCATTGAGCGCCTTTCCCTCTTTGGTTTTCCTTGTCTAGGAAGGGAAACGACGAGTGGGTTGAGATAATTGACAAAAAATTTAACATGAAATTTAGATATTGTTGTGCTGCTGCTTTCTCAAGAGTTTCTGAGTTGGAGCTTTGGTTCTGTAGGAACAGAGCACAAAGTCTGCCTCTGCCTTGAGGAGCTTACTGTAATTATCGGGCCCAACTGAGCCACAAATGAGCAATAGGGAATTTTTAAGGAAAAGCATTGTATTTCAGCTTCTTAAGGTAACAGATACAGTTATGCCTTTCTTTAGATTGCAATCTTTTCAGAATATACAACCAGAGAATGAGGGTGTCCATCTATAAGGGGAATGATGTGGATAATATGCATTTAAAATTTCAAAGGGTTTTTTTGCCACAAAATAATTAAAAAAAAACATTAATAATAATTAGAACACTAATTTGCCATAAGAACAGAATTCTTTTCAGCACTGAAAGTGAATTAAAGAATAGGACGAAGGCATAAGACTTAATGTTTCATTTTCAGGATAGAGAAGAATTGGCAGTATTGTACTTCAGAGGCTGGTTCTAGAACCTGTTTTACTCAACTTCCTCATCAACAACCTGAAAAAGGAAATAAGCAGCGACATGTCCAAGTGTGGAGATGCAATTAAGATTTTTTAGATAGCTGAATATTATGCCAATGACAAGAAACAACAGGAGGATCTCACAATGTCTTTGGCTGGAGCTAGAAATAGCCATCAAGACATCAGACATCTCTGGGAGAAGGCCACCCAAATGCCATCATTTTGAATGCATATAAAACCTTTTGTGCACCTACCTCCCCAGTGCTCTCTGTGGTTTTGTGATCTCAAGAACGACATGGTGGAATTAGAAAGAGTATAGAGAAAAGTAGGTGATGGGAGAGCTATTTTACAGGAAATCATTAGAAGGGTTGGAACATTTTTGTTTCAAGAGGAAAAGGCTGGAAGACATATAATAAGCTCCTGCAAAGTCCTGATAGCAAGTAGAACCTTTATCTGAAGGTATCTCTTTATGCAATAGCTAGTTAAAATTCTGAAACATACGGCCATGGGAAGTTGTAAGAGAGATAGTTTTAGGAGGTTCAAAGTAGATTAGATAAATTCATGAACACCAGATTCATAAATCAGTGATGTCAGGGCTAAGCAGAGATGTGTCTTCTCCATTCCTTATAAACAAATTTTGATGAGAGATGGACTATAGAGTGTGAGCAGGCTCATGTGCTCTCCCAAAACAGCATTTCTTATTGCCACTGCCAGAAGCACAACACTCAGTTTCTACTCATCTGACCCATAAGACCATTTCTTATAACCTGATAATTTTTTCAATGTCGAATACTTATTCTTGTCAAACTAATAGAGGCTAAATATGGGATATACACAGTATTACCTCCGCAGAAATGGAAACTGAGAATTGTGACGTAATAATGTTTCATTTCCAAGAGATGTACATCACTGCATAAATGGGAATTACCCATGTACCCAATGTGCTGTACTAACTCCAGGTTAGGAAGAAAGTGATTTTCTCAGGGAAGAAAACAATCATAATATCAACTTTTACATAAGCTTGATAATTCATCGGCTTGCTATACAAAATCTGGACTCAATAAAAATACTGCACATGGTTCCAAAATCCTTTCTTCATCCTAACAAATTTACATGTCTGTAGAATTGTAAAATGTAATTAGCCTTCATTGATTCAAAGTCCATCTGTTGTCAGGGATATTTTTACATGATCCCATAACAGAAGTCTATTATAGGCTATGCAGTCCATCTATAGAACTGAATGAGGATGAGTTACAGAGAGAAATTTAATTTTTTTTTTTCAGGCAGATCATGCTGTTTCTGTCTAGGCTCCTTCCCAATTTTCACCTGATTCACAATATCTCTGTCTGACATGAAACTTCAGTCTGCATTGAATCTCTCTATGTCAACCATTCCAAAAGCTTTGCAGAAGGTAAGCTAGCACCAGCCTGGCTGCCATCAGCAAATCTTTCCTGCTTATTTCAATGCATAATATGCAAAAATGTAAAACAATTCAACAGCAAACTCCCCTTTTACCAGGAAAGGTTCTGATCCTGCAGATATTCACAGTCAGACAGAAAGGTAAGCTTTTAATATGCAGCAGCATGCAATGGTCCTCAGGAAAGGTAGGAATTCTGAGACTGACATCAAAGGCAGAGGACTAACAAGGGACTTTTAAAGTATTTCCTGTACTGAGACTAAACTAAATCCTCCCACCAGGACTGACTCTGTGCAGAGGCAAAGCAGGCAGTCTTGAAGGAAGTGGGTTATTGACAGTGACAAAACAGTCACAGTCCCATTTCCAGCTTTTCCTGAGTCAGAAAAGGCAAGCTTAGTTTCTACTGTCCCAAAGAGAGAAGTCAGAGCCACATCTCCTGCTATGAGGGCAGTGGACCCTCCTAGTAGAAATAGTTAAGATCTCTTTATCTCCTTTAGGCAGAGTAAGGTCCTTCAACTCATATGTTAATGAAAAATCTGGGTCTTGTGCTGTGACATCTTAAGTACTCTGAGAACATAACCAAAGGCAGAGCCACTCTATTTTTTTCTTGCTCTTCTGGTCAATATATTTTTTTCTTTTAAACTGTTTTTCTATTTGTATTTCTATTATTTATTATTTTGGGTTTATTTCACTGTCCCCTGCCCTAGTTACTATTAAACTGACTGTATGTGTTTTAGATGATAATTTCTTTGTCTTCTTCATAAATCCTTTACATTACAAAGCCTTTCAAGTCAATGCAGCTGCCATGAAGAAACATTCTCTAAAGTGTTGTAGCTAAAGTCTTGGAAATTAACGTATGGTTTTTGGTTTTGCTCATTGATTCTATTTCAGTTACTTCAATTAAAGATATAAAACATCTTGTAGTTGTGCAGGGATGTGATTAACCTGAGATGCAAATTGCAAGTAAAACCTGAAGCCTGAAAATAAGTTACAAACTTTCACAAAACTGGCCTTTGTTATCAGATATTTGTGACAGAACTCTGCAAGAAAGTATTTAATGTATCTCACACTTATTGAATTATCAGAAAACTTTGGATTTTGCATCTGGATGGCATTTTAACTTTTGACTAAAAGAAGAAATGGATACAGTTTCTCCTAAGGTTGTCCTCTGTTCACCTCAGATTCAGTTCCTTTACTTATTTGGTGAGATTTTGCTTGTGAGACAGTTCTTACTAGCATATGTATGGAATGATGTCACCTTAACCTTAGACAGAGAAAGAATAAGATGTCTTCTAGAATAAGATGTCTTCCTGTGCCTATATAAGCTTTGTATAATATATGTTAGAAGCAGCTCTCCCCATTGATTTTAGTGGAAGTGAAAAATGAGTCATATCCTAACTTTGTTTTTCAAAGGGCAGGATTTCCAGATCTTGCCCTTTTAACTTGCTAGAGATACTCAAAAGACACAAAACCTGGATAAGGCAATTCAGAACCCCTAACCTAGCTTTCTCTTCTGAATAAGACTCTGACAATATGAGTCTGGATTTTAGAAGTACTAGTTACTTTACTCAAGCATTTCAAAAGCAATGCTTAGCGTAGGAGTGTGACTCTCCCAGCTCCGTGTGCTCAGCTCAGTTGTGCATGCTGGGGAATCTCAGCCCCATTTTACACCTCTGGTGTGTTTAATCTGGTTTCAATGTGCTCTCTGAAATACCAGGAGTTCTCACATGTCCTGTGTGGTACTGGCTGCCTGCCCCATCAGGGCATCTTAAACACTAGAACATATCAGAGCAGTGTGTAGCCATCAATGAAGAAATTAATTGAACTTTTCTTTCCTGGCAGTCATATTCTCTCAATTGCTTTTCAACCGAACATCCTGGCATGAAACTGAAAACCTTTTGCAGCAGAAGACATTTCAGCTGCCAATAACAAGCATATTCTACTAAAGAAAAATGTGAGCCTTTTTTCTACTTTTAAAATACTTGGCCATTTCTACAGATATAATTTCAAACAATTTTTTAAAAAATCCGTTTTACTGTAATGAAAAGGGGTTTTTTTAAGTATTTTTAAAAATCCTAATATTGGGATTATGACCAACATTCTTTTTTTTCTTTCTCTCAATCAGTTTTCTCATCTGTATGTCTGACTGAAATTTGCCTTGACCTCTAAGTAAGAAAGAACACTGGGGCCTCCTACAGTTTACTTTTTGATTGTAGCTGGAGTTCAAGTATCACACAGAAACTACAGCCATAACAAAGGGGCACATCAACAAAACTACTTCACTAACACACATAAACAGATCTCTTTGCAACGGTAGTACTTGTCTGTCCAAATTTTAATATACACTATCTTTTATTTCTGCTTGTGACTTCATCAGTAGGAAGAAAAAAGGACTTTTTGGATGCAATTTGTCTTAGTCTAACTGAGATGTCTAAAATTGTCCAGATGAATGGCATCCAAAGTCTCTACATTTTTCCATTCACTATAAAGGAAACCTAGACAGCTTGTTCAAATGTAAATGTCTATACTGCAGATGTCTGAAGCTAAATGAAAGGAATCCAGGGAGTTCAGCATCCAAAACCAAGAATGTGGATATCATATTGAGAAGATCTGAACCATACAGATATTAAAGAACATGTCTAGCATCAGAGATGACACCTGAGTAGCCATGCCAAGAATGGAATGCATATTTCTCGAATTCCAGAATTCTTATATTTTAACCACAGATTATCTCTTCTATGAAAAGAGTAGGAATATATTTTTTTCACATCTTAAAGTAATGCTTGCAGTTAGTACAGAAAGATTTTGGCTAACCTCCCAGCCATACCTTCCATTCCCACCTACCCACAATATCCTTACACAAGCGTTCAAAGGAATATTTAGTTTTTTACTCATTTAAGGAAACTAGTGAAGACACAAATAATACATTCTACACAGGAAAAACAGCATGGTATAGGATACAAGAGCTATACTTTCTTAGGAAAAAAAGCCTAATTTTACAGGAGAAAAGAAAAGAGTGCAGTGTGAGAGAGAATTGCATCCCTTCCTCTTCACATTTTTGTTAACTGAAGCCATAATCCCAGGGAAAATATCTGAACAGATGTTTTCCCTTGAAAACATTCCAGAAAATGAAAGCACACATGGCATACTGATCTGCTACTTCCTTCAACACATTCTCGTTCAGAGATAACAAATGTACCATGTGATGTTGCCATAGTAGCCTCTTGTATTTCACCACTGAGTGAAGCAGAGGACAAAGAGAATATATCTCACCATGATCTGGGCATTGGGCTGGCTACAGCAGCAGATTGTGTTTCTAGCATTTGATATCACTTTGATTCTCTGACATTGCTCTGTCTGCTGTGTTTTAGAGCACATGTGCTGAAGCACAGTGTGCAGCAAGCAGATACATAGATCAGGTATCTCATGTGTCCAGATTCTCTGATCTATTCACTTTCTACAGCCTCTCTGTCAAACTCTACTTGCGTGTTTTTCAAACAGATTATAAACTTCATTTCAACGAGTTGTCCATTAATTTATGCAATGAAGCTGGTCAACATTATGGCTCTTTATAAAAGAATGCCAAAAAGAAGAGCACAAATATCAAACAGAAAAAAACCCCCAAACAGCACTATTAATGCTGTAAAAGTATTCATCTGAGGCAACAATCATTGCCAGAAAGACCGATCTTTGTTGGGGTGCGTTTGCTTTGCGGAGTTTTTGTGCTGTTTTACTGTCCAAAAGTTAAGTTTTACAAGTTTTATATTTTATTCCCATTGAGTTGCATTGGTTCAAGATGGCGACCAGGGTAAGGGGAATTCCAGGACAGACTGTGGCCGCTCAGTCGCTCTTTCCCAGAGTCTCTGCTCTGTGGAGCAGCCGGCCTCCAGTCGTCGAGCGACCGCAGATCTTATCTACTTGAGAAACTGGAAATAACAGAAATGTTTGTAGAATATAGTGGAGAAACTGATAAAAGAAGTGACAGTAAATATTATAGGACAAGAAAGACATTATTAAAAAGGAAACATGACTAAAACAGAGGTATTTAAGGGTATGTGTTTCTCAGGAAAGCTGAAACCAAAGCAAGGCTTGGTAGATCAATGTATTCACATTCTTACATTGACTTTAAAGTAGACTAATGACATATGAATATAACCACACACACTGAGAAGAGAGCAAAGTCTGCCTGGGTCAGCATCATTCCCAGAGAGTGCTGTAGCACAAGTTCTGTGCCTCTAAATCTAATGATGAACTTGAATAATGTATAAAGTCATTAAATTATATTTGGAATTGTAGCCTGGATGACTTCTCTTTTCAAGTATAGCAAGAAAGAAAAATGGTGCTAAAAATAAAAGGGCCCCAACCATTTCTGAGTACTTTTCTTCACAGAAAATAAAAAACAAATAAACACAAAGATGATAGTAAGATTATTTTAGCTTTACCTTTTCTAAGCTCCTGATCCTTGGAGATATTCACAGAAAGTTATTAGTCAGTCTTGGTCTGATTCACTTAAATGAAATGAAGAGATCCTCGTGGGTATGGTTATAAATAGGGTTCTCAATTTCAAAAGGACAAATTAAGTTATCTAGTTAATAAAGGCAGCTGCATTGATGAGCATATAGACTTCACTGTAGTGTAAGCTTGGGAATTCTCTCTATTAAAGGTTTAAAATCCAAGAACTCCTACCCCTGTATAGAAGACTAAATTTTCCAAATCATAGAAAATGATAAGAATAAACAGAGATTGTACAAGAAATGCAAAATCAAAACCAAACCAGACTAGAATGAGGACTGCTCTGTAAAGAAAAGAATATTTTAAAGACCAGGCACGAAAGAGCATAACAACTTTCAGGAAACAAACCTAATTAAAAACTGCAGCTGAAAAAGGAGAAAATAAGTAAGAGAAGGCACTAAAAAAAATATTTCTTATGCAGTAAGTATTGGGAGATGCAGTAAGACCTGAAGATGTGACTGAAAAAAGTAAATTAATGTTACCACAATTTTTAACATTCATATTTCTGCTGAATGTGGAATCAGAGGACTAATGGTTTAATGTGAATGAAAGTATAAAAATTGACATAGAAATAGAGATAATAATATTAAAATCAGAAATCAAGCATCCTAGTACATCAATGTGTGAAAATCTTCCAGAATTTGTAGCAAATTCGTCTGATCTCATAGAAAATAGTTTTAATACTTTTTTAAAGTTTTTGGGATTAGTACTGACTAACTGGAGGAGAGCAAGTTATCACTAAGTATTTAAATAAGAGAAAGTTGCATATCAAGCTACAAGATCAAACCTGGAGATAGTTTGGATAGATTTGTAGCTAAAGATAAATGGAAAAATCATAACAGCTGTAACATGGATTTACTAAGGTTTGCCTACGCCATATTTTTCTGACAGCTTTCTCTGATGAAGTAGAGGATTAATAAATGTGTATTTCTACACCTATAAGCAATTTTAAAAGTAAGAGATGTCCATGGGTGGTGCCAAAAGAAGAAACATCAAAGGGTTCAGTGCCCAAGAAATAGGTGAGTTAATGATTAGTATTGGGGAGGGTGAATAGCAGGAGGGTGTCAAGGACCACAATAATAAATAAAAATCAATAGTCCAGGCTGCAACTTTTCTTAGGGACTTATTAAAAAGCATCACAGTTATAAAGTTGGTATTCATCAGCTAGACACGACTGAGGAAAAAGATAGAGATCCATTTATTAACAAAATGAATACATCATCAACAAGCTGCTCCCGAGAAAGTGGTAAATGAGATCCCAAGGTAAATCATCTAAGATTGGTAGGTACTTGTGCTGCTAGAATGATGCAGTGAATTCTTCCTCATTTGGTGATGCTTTCTATATTATTCTGACAAAATGAAAACTGAAAGGCTGCAAGAAAATAACAAAGTTTTCCACTTATATATCAATCAATTCAATATCAAGTTGGGAAGAACAATGTGACCTGTGAAAAACTGGATATAAATTATTAAAAATTAATTCACCCAGATATAAGTGAGATTTTTGATCAGTTTTCCAATGGCAGTAGTAGGAACAAAAATCTGTACTAGATATACTACAGAATTGGTTTAGGGAAAAAGTTATTCCTAAAATATTTCCATGCCTTCAAAAACATGAAAATAGGAACAGTGTTCCCAGAAGTCCCCTTGCATGTATTACTGTGTCTGACTTTGTAATGAACCTTTTTTTTTTTTAATTTATCTTAAAATGCTCATATTTTCTTAGAAATATATCTGTCTCATTGGGAAGATTTTTTGGAAGCCACTGAAAACAATCAAAAAGCTATAGGGAATATGCAATTATAAAAAATGTAAAAATATTATATATTTTGCAAAACATTTGTTCTGACCATAATAAATGATAATAATTGTGATTTTGTAATCAGAAATGTGTCTTAGTGAAATAGAATCCACATTTATAAATTGATTATTACTATTCATTGTAAATATGGATTATTACTGAAATAGAATCCATATTTATAAATGGTTTTAATGTCTTTATCCAATTGAATTAAACAACTTATTTAAGCATGTGGGAAAAAAATTACGATTCCATGATTTCCAGAGAAGTGTTTTTCTCTACTTTAATGAAATGAGCCAAACTAAAAATTATATGGGCAAAAAATACTCAAATCACACTTCCATACAGAAACAAGACCAGGCAGAACAAAGCATATTACACTGAGCCTTCACAGCAATAATAGCCAGAAGAGATATGTACTCCTTCTCCCTAAGAGCTGGGTGCTCCCCTGGAATGTGTAATGTTCACTGAGCAGGAGCAAGCTCTGTCAGGTCCATCTACAGCACAGTTGAGGGGAGAAGGTGAGGAGAGAATCTACCCTCAGTAGAGGTGCAGCTACATGACTGTTTTAACTTGGACAGGAATGTGCTTTTGCAGTACCCTCCTCCTCCTCCTCCCCTCTGCTGTGCTTTGGTTTGCAGTCCCAAGGGTCTCAGGGTGTGCAAACTGCTCCTTTGGGTGCACCTAAAATGGAAGATGCACTGCAGGAGAACACAGAATACACTTGAGCAGCTGACAAGAATTTAAGCTGCAAAGCCAGACTAGAACTAGCCCAGAGTAAAAGCCCCAAAATATTTTCAGTGCTGGTATAAGGCCCTTGGTTCTGTTTGGCTCCACAAACATACATCTCTTAGGTTTGGGCATGACACTTGCTCAGTGTAGGCATATTCTGTGCCTCTAGCAAATTCATGGGGAAATGTTATCACTGTGTAGCATTAAAATTATGCTCAGAAAGAAACTACAATCCACATGCAAATGTTTTCAAGATGGGAATCACACACAAAAAGATGAAAACCTGTGGGCAAGGTTAAAGGCAAAAGATGCAAGAAGATGGGAGACAGTTCAGACATCAGGAAATGACTGAGAGAAATTAAGAAAAAAAATGTAAGAAGCACTAATTAAACAGGTGGGAAATACAATAGGTAAAAGGATTGCAAGTGGAAATATTAACCATGTATTCTCCTTTGCCTTGTAATGAAAAGAATGAGTAACATGTTGCAACTTGATCTATTTCTTGTTCTTCCATAAAAAAGCACTTTTTTTTTTTCAAATGAGGCAGCCATTAGGAAATGCTAGGCATCCTCATTCTCCCTTGCATAAAGTGGGATTTGAAAAGCCTGAACTGAATCTAGTGATAGCTCGTTCTTCTTCCAGTCTCCCCACATGAACACAGAGTCTTGCTCCTCTGGAGTAACATGTCCTCATGTTCTGTCCATAGGGCAGCTCTTTGGGGAAAGGTTTTCCTTTCTCCATGTGCAAGTTCAGACAAGAGGATCAAAAAATTATCCACCTCCAAGTGAGTAGTCAGCTGCTGCAAGTGACAATTGTGGACAGCATCAAAGAGCCTCACACATGAAGGAGCAAAATTTTGTACGCCATTAGCTTCTAAAATAGTAATTAGACACTTAATAAGAGAAGAATTCAATACAAGTCAACTGAAAACAGTGATAGAAACACGTAGACCTGTATGCTTTAGGGGATGGTAGAAAGCACAAGGATAGAAAAACTTTTTTATGCCCTTGACTTTCAGATAATGTCACAAATAACTGTCCAAATGTTTAAATTCCTCCCAGCACGGATTTGAGCAAGTATGTATAAGAAGTTATGGCCCTTATCCCTGTTCCACTCCAATGAGAGGAATAGTGGCTTCAAGTTGTATCTGGTGAGACTACTGGTTCCAATAATAGGCCAATGAGATAAGTATGAACAATTACTTTTTGTATTTCTCTTTTTGTAATAAATTTAAGGAAATTCTACGACAAAAAACTGCTAACAGGGAGTTAATGACAGTTGGTAACTACTTTTAGAACATCTAGTTTAGTAAAACCTCAGTTTCTAAATCCAGGAGACAGATAGTTAAGACACTTCACCCTCTTGAATTGAAATATAATGCCTCAGTACAGCCATAATATATATATTTTACTCTGTCTTTGATCTCCTGGGAGATGTGGAGAGGCGTTCAGCTTCCCTCTAGTCAAAACCTTTGCTTATTTCACAGAAGTTCAATGTGCTCAGGAAGTTCAAGAAACGCCTTTATTAGGTATGCAATTAAGTTCACAAACTAGTCCTTAAACCCATAGGCATAAACATCTCCAACTTAGCTGCTGGCAGCTGCCACAGCAAGAATTCCCCAGCAGTCTGCCAGAGAACCTGCACAGTGGCTGGGTGATGTGCTCCAAGGTGTTCAGGTGACTTGTGCCTCTCCTTTAACCATGAGGTACCTGCAGGTCACCCAGATTAAAGAAATCACCTCACCTCCCCTCCCCTGGCTCACCTCAGCTGGCTCATACCTGAGCCACAGCTCACCTTCCATGCACAGAAGCCTTGCAGAGGGTGCAGCCAGTGCCACTTGACAAGTCCCAGCAGCTCTTGACAGCTGAAGGAAGACAAAGATTTAACAGAAATGTGGATGCTGTGAAGAAAGAGGACTAAAAGCTTTCCAGTAAGTGACATTCAAGCAACTCTGGCAACAATAAGTTTTTAAAGTTGTTCACATCTCAGTTTGTTAGAAGTGTGAGTTTTACTATCAAGTAATTCTGGAAGAACAATTTGTACTATAAATGGTTTTGTAACTGAGTTAGAATAAAGAAAAAAGATCCATAATTTGCTTTTCAGTTATCTTATGGGTTGCTGAGAATTGCAAGCTACAGTGCACTTCATAAGTTTTTAAAGTGAAATTAAATACTATTTCAAATTACTACGTGAAAACCTACTGAAGTATTGGCAGACGAGATTAATAGTTCCTCCTGTCTTTCTCATCTCCTTTATATTTTGTTATTTTCAATTTCTGAGAAAGGAAAAAAATATATCTACTTGATATTAAATGTCTTGGTGAAATTAAAAGGGAATCAGCTCAGTGTCAATATTGTTATTCTGTAGAATAACTACATTCACACAAATGTTAAACAATTCAATAATGTGCCAGGCAGTGTTTACAAATGTGTACCAAAATAATAATCCAGATGAGAGCTGTTACATTACAAGATGATTATGCTTTCTTTACATACTTTATAATTAAATAGACCCTTTTTCTTTCAGTTTAATAGCCAGGAATAGTATCTCATTAGCTGTGCTTTCAATTTAACCCTTGTAACTTGGAAAATACTGTCCTATAATTAGCTCAGGGTATTTAAACCCTCCCAGCAAAACAGTAAATGCATATGGGTATCTACATGTGAAATGAAATTAAAGTAATGCACAAAGTGAGCCACTTATTGTACAGGGTTGGGGTTTTTTTCTGGCTTTTTTTTCTTTTTCCCTTAATCAAACAGGGTTATTATGAGAGAAATAAATAACTTTTATACCTTCCCTGCCTGTAGCAGCATGTTATTTCATGCACTCTTTCTTGAGATAGTTATCCAGCTCATTTCCAGGGAGTATTGAGGGCAGTCAGTTGAACTTGAGGAGTAAAGATTGCCCTTATTTCTCCATGCAGTGCTACTATGTAGCACAGAAAAATGCTTTTTGAAAATGAGCCAGTGGCTGCATTGATGTCATTAATTGGAAGAAGTTTAATTCTTCTCTCAATCTGAATCCCTCAACTCTTGTTAAAGTTAGTCAGAGGTATAGAATGACAAATGCTCACACATAAAGCATAGCAAAAAAAAATCTTATTTCACCTAAGATAATGCTTAGGAGTTACATGCTGCCCATATTAATAGCCCATGTGAACCAAACAAGGCTTCAATGCACAAGTGAGGCTAAAGGTTGTGGATAGGACATTCCTGATAAGAACAAAGCTGTGGGCTTTCAACTCTGCTCAGATCTTTTTCCTCTATTTGCAGGCTTGTAGAAGCTCCCACCATGGAGCTTTCAGCCCCACAATTCAGAGTGGCTCATATGCAGGAGAAAAGGCAAACACAACACATACCCATCACCTGCTGTGCAGGGGAGCAGGAGGTGCAATTCACAATGCTTCAGGCTGGGCAGGGAAATGTTTAAACCAGCAGATTAGCTTGCAAAGAGTAGGATGAACTGATTGCAGGTTTTGAAAGAAAGTGAGCCAGTAATTTCTTTGGAAATGTGTGGAGCTGTTACCTGGAACCTGGAAATAGCTTTTGGCACTGAATCCTTGTTTAACATAAGTACCTACCACAGAAATGCCAGCGGGCAAGGTGGGGAGAGGAGATAAAAAACCAGAACTTTTTCCTCTCAGGCATTTTATGTTTGCTAGCTGAAACTCTGAGTGCTAGACATGATGAATCCTATTTTTAGGCACCCAGATCTCCCTCTTGAATATCCTGGGAACTCAGATGCTTTATGGAGTAATTTCAACACCACTGGACAAGACATTTCCCAAGTTTCAGCAACACAGTGCTTCTTGTTACAATGACTAAGTCCAAGCCTGACTAATTCATTAGTTATTGCACAGAGAGGTACAGTTTTGTAATGGTTACAGAATACATATTAGCACTCCTTCCCTGGGAATGGAGCCACAGTGAAGTCAGCCTCACTCCACATTGCAGTGGCAATGATTTACAAGAACAGTGTGTTGTCTTTTTTTTCGTGTCCTTCACACCAGTGTGTGAAGACTGGTCTAGCTGCTGCTGTCACAGGTGGCTGATCCATCCTCTGGAGAACCAAACCATACTCTACAGCTCACTGAAGAGACTGTCAGGTGTTATGCTGCCATGAGAAAATCAAAATCAAACAAAAGTGCTTTCTGGATTATTTGAGATCTCTGATGTTGCCATGCCACAGGAAGGGACAGCAGTGTACATGTGAATGAGTGGAAGTTGGGCTTCCGGGACATAGTGCCTGGTTTAGCCACATTGTGGTCAGGTCAAGATTTGATGACTCCTTGGCCAACATTTTGCAACTCCTCATTTACTGGTATCTTTGCTCTTCTAAAATCCCCATGGCATGAAAGGAAGAAGCTGTAAAATGAGGCTCTGTTCCATGTAAGCCTGGAACAAACAGCTCTTGCCTAATTTTCAGCAAAATCATGGACCGCTTTCTCAACATTGATTTAGTAAGAAGGAATGCCAAATACAGACTTCAGAAGCTGTCCTTAAAGTGAAGCTGCCTGAAATGGAGATTTTTCTAAAACCACGCTATGTACCTATTGCACTTCCTATTTATTCTACTCCTTTTACTTTCCTCTGGCTACTACAGATGCTTTGTGAAACTTCCAAGATACAAATTAAATCCATCTGTACAAAACAATAAATAATAATTTTCTAGACCGGCTTTATTTCATATTAACCTTGACACTGAATGCCAGCAGCACCAATTAGCCCTGCAATCCTGTCTACTGTATAAGGCCTAAAGATTTGAACACAGTCTTTCATCTGTTAGCATTCTAGAGACTGATAAAAATTTACTCTGCTTTTAAACAAGCTGTACGTGACTGAAAATTACCTCATACTGGGGTGTGCTATAAATAACGTCAGTCTGAAGAGATTGTGAATTTTTCACAGCTTTGTTTCAGAGCTATTCAAAACCACAGTTATCAATGACTGCACCACAAAATTTCTGTCAGCTTAAGATTTCAGTCGCAGCCAGGGACTTTGATGGATGGTTGCCCACTCTTCCCTAGTGAAATATAATTATCAAGGCATAAAAGTCATTTAATCGCAATGCTGGAATGTTTAAGCATAACAGTAATTAGTTCTTCAGTAATGCTTTCAATTCACAGATGTAAGTATTTTACAACAGAAATTATCACTTCCATTTTATAGTTGAAGTAAACTGAGGCATAGAAAGAACAGAACAGAGTATTTTTTACCCTGTGGGTTAGAAAAAAAGTTTTGAAGAAAAAGCTACCCTTCTCCCTTCCAATCCAGAGCTGCCCTTGCTCATGCTAGTTATAATAAGGTCAGTCAGAGAAAAAGAAAACAGTTTGCTAAACTGCCTTTTCTGCTGGAATAACCTCCATTTTCTCCTGGAATAACCTCCATTAAAAGCTCTACTACTACTACTACTACTACTACTACTGCTACTGCTACTACTACTAACTACAACAAAGGAAACTAACAATGCTGTAGAGTGCGCCCATTGAGAAGTTTGATGCAATTTTCTGAAGAAACTGAAGCGTTCAAAGCTGGCTGGCCAACAGGACACTCCAGCCAGAAAAAACAGAATAGGACCCTAGGCCTTTTATGATTGTTTTTTGGAAGCAGGGCCATAGTTACGAGCAACGGCTGGGGGCATTCATATTGTGCCACTTGAATTTGAGTTCTTGAAGTAGTGCAAGGTGACCTAAAGCAAAAATGTTTGCCAAGAATGCTTTCATTAGCTGAGAACAAAAGCTGGAGGCTTGTAGCCAGATCACTATTGGGTGACTTTACTCCCACCAGGTTCCATGCAGCTCACAGGACACCCAGGTCTTTGGGTTCTGGGAGGAAGATGCTTATAAAGGCACTACTGGGAGTAGAGTCTGAGGCTATGTTTGATTCAAGACAGGAAAACTTTTCTGTTCAGACATAGACAGGATTGATCAAACATCAGCTTTTTCTTGATTTCTTAGCTGATGGAGCAATTAAGGCTAATTTTCCTATTGTGTGTGATGTGTATCTTTAGCTCCCAATAGAGAGCATAAAGATTGCCACCAGGAGGAAAGGCAGTTTAATAACACATTTGTGACCAGACACATGGGCTGAAGACCAGCCCTGGTACAGGATGCCTAAACAGTAAAATTGTATTCTAAGATGTTATGAGTTCTCATTTTTAGTTACTAATGACCACGTATCTGAGATCTGAGAGCTCCCAAATGCAGCTTTTTAGCACTTCTACTTGTGCAGTTTTGCAATGCTTTCACATTTCCCAGAGTTATCCCACCACCATTGCTTTGTCAAATATGTGATAAAAATTATCTTTCCTAGTAAAATCTTTCCTTTTTCCTTAGACAATTGATAAAATTCTTCTGCACCTAACTATTAAGCAATATCTTGCTCCCTTTTTTCCAACTTCATATTCAAACAGTGTACTGACTAATTTATAATGAGTCAGTAGCATTTCACAAGAGTGGTCCTGTCATTCTGGACAGGAAAACAAATGAGAAGAAATCATGAAAGTGTGAAATGTTATTCTCCCACATAGAACAGACTGAGAGACAGTACCAAGAGCTCTTTCTCATGATGGAAAAAAGGATAACCTGTTAATAATTTTCTGTCACTGGTGAATTCAAAATTCCTTCATCTGCTGTAGCATGGAAGTCAAGTTTAAGAAAAGCATTTTTTGTTTGTTTTAAAACATCCATGAATATTGCTTTGCCAGGAAGAAAACTGAAAGAGCTTCAGAGTCTTCTGCCACCACAGGATGTGTTAGAGTCTTTTATTTATTCCCTTTGGGATTTGTGACACAATTCCTTTATATTTCAAGTGATAACTAGGTAAAACTTAAAAAAAAAATTATAAAGCTTTTTCCAGTAAACAAAGCACAAATGATTGGACAGCCAGACTACTACTTTCTCTGTAGGAAATTATAACTGAATGCTCATTTGAAGAATATGATGCTGCTGGTCTCAGAAGAAAAATATCCATATTACTCCCATCATATCCTGACCTTTACTCATTCTCCTTTCCATGGGTAAAAGTTGGTGGTAACTGAATGAGCACAGACTACAAGGATGACAGTTGGAGAACATCTAAGAGATTTAGGTATGAACGGTGAGTAAATAACATTTGAGAAGCATTAAATCTGTTGCCTTAAGTTTTAGCTTTTATATTTTTCAGATCCTGTTCTGCATTAGAGTATAACTCTGAATGCCATATAGACTATTATTAAGCTCTCTTCACAATTTGGTCAGACAAAACCAAGTCTTTCCATGCCTGAGAGCCAAGGTCACCATCACAGTCTCAGGCCCTGAAAAGTATAAGCAAAAGTGTATTGGGGGGAGCAAACTGGGGGACTACAACTTCATTACCTGAAGCTGTAATTGGGCAATTAGCCCCTGATATGCAAATAGACCAAACTTATATCTGTCTGAAAAACTCATGACCATCATCCATCTTGGGCACAGTCTTTGCAAGGCTCCTGCACTGCCCAGGGTGTATCTATTAAAGGCCTTTAATAAATACCTACCTTGTTCTCTAACTCTGTCTGGCCTCTGTTCTAGGTAGCTATTCCAGGCATCAAAGTCTAGAAGAAAGTCTGTCATTTTCCCAAAAAGGCCTTGGCTTCCCAACCAATCCAGTGCCATATTTGGTCTCAGAACTGTATTAAAATGAAGTCCAGAATGAAGAACCTTTGTTTTCAAAGGCAGCAACAAAAAAGAACAAACAGAAATTTTGCTAAGCCTAAAATAAAACCAGAGCAATCTGCCCACTGGGGAATACAGACTTGGCCCTTTGTATCTGCTAGTGGTGTAATAAATTCTTCGTCTCCAAACATTGTGAACAGTCAAAAGTTCACGTTACATATTGGTTAGTGTGTTTCTTTAGTAAGTGGGCTGCATATCTGAGATAACAAAAGTACCATGTGTTGCAGCAGATACTACAGCAGGGACTATTCTTACTGAACAGCAGAGAAGATAATCACGTAGATCTTATGTAAATAAGCAGAACACACATTACAGCTACAGTAAATCTAAGCAGCTTTCAATTTGCTCTTTCTTTCACTGCCTGAATTTTCAAGTCTATTGCTTAAACATGTATTCTTTCCTGCTGGAATACTTCCTGCCTTCTTTGGTTTAACTCTGCAGTTCTCTGTAGGAAACTGGTCTTATATAGACTCTATATATGCATCTTTATCTCATTTAGAAAATAGTATTTAATCTCATTTAGAAAATAGTTTTGTAGTACTGCACAATTATGATCAAATTAATCAAGTCCTTAAGGCAAGCACAATACGTGCTTATCTGAAAAGTCTCCCTATGGTGTATTTATTTTTATCTGCCACCAGTTGTATATGTGCATGCATATCTGTGTGAGAGAGGAAATGTTTTTATGTGCCTATGCCTGCACATTTGCTTGTGCTAAAATATATAGCTGCATCTCTTTTACATATACTCATCTTGGGATATGCAGAGCTAATCACATCTAGAAATGTCATTTACTTAGAATTGCTCATGAATACTAGAAAACACACCGAAGAATTTGCATCTATGTATCCTAAATCAGATTGCATTCACTAATGTCAGCCCAAATTACAGCAGCTGAAAACAGGCTGATGAGTGTAAAAGACAATGTGATTGAGAAAAGAGACAGGAGGCCTGAGTCTCCTGCTTTGCTCATCTACTAACATCCTTGGGTTATCAGCAAATAGCCTCACTGTATCTCCACTTCCACAAAATACCGTCATTCATAAACTGAATTTAAACATGTGAATTGCAACATAAAAGCAGAATATTTGTTATAATTACCCAGGCGACCAAATATCCCATGTGGACATCCTGGTAGTCAGGCCATATCTGAAAACTAGAGTCATAAAGCAAACACAGAACAAGCTCTAAGTCTCCAGACAATGATTAGCTTCCTGAAGCATCTACTGAATTCCCATCACACTCTGTGAGAGCTGCATGGTACATCTCTATGTTGATCCTGATTTTAACCGAGTCCAGAAGGTGAAAATAAAGCTGTTGGTGGAAGAGAACAGTCCCAGCTCGGCCACGTTCCTGCTTCTCAACCACTGGTCTCAGCTGACTCCAGCTGACCTCAGCATTGCCTTCTGTGCAATGCTCACAAAGGCAATATTTGTGATGTTGACATTTGCTCCTTGGGTGCCATCTTTTTCCTTTGGGAGCTAGATAAAGGCAAGAGATTTCCACAGAACAGATCACTGTACAAACATTTCCAGCATTCAAATTTAAAGCTGTAATTTTGATTTGATTTGAGGCAATTATTTACCATAGTTACTGTTACTCTTCAGTGTATTAAGGAGCTGAGAATTAGACCTCTGGGGTCTGTAATCCTATTTATGACACTGGGTTCATTAAATCAGCAGTAAGCATGATGTCAAAATCAGCAGATTAGAAGAAAAAACGCTCACTATTGCAAATCTGCACAGCTCCAGCAACTTTGAGGCAGATAGACACCTGCTGAGGGACTGGGTTGAGAACTTCAGAGGAAGTGTGCTTTACTGGAGCAAGGAAAAAAAGATGTTTTCGTCCTGATGCTCACACAGAAATTTTGTTTTTTAATAGCCTTTCTCTCATATCTGTCTCAGGCAGAACACTCCTGTGACTTGTGGCGAGGATTTTTCCTGTATATGGAACACTAAACAGAGCCTTCTTTTGAGCAGTGAAACTGAAGTAATATGTAAGATATGAGCAGTAATATCATTGAATGAGACATATTTCAGTGCTGCTTATGAGGCCTAAGTGGACCAATACAACCCTGAGATATTCTTGTTCTTGCTTTGGTGAAAGCTACATTTCTATTTGTATATGGAAAATAAAATTTGTGTGACTACAGTGAATATACATGATGCATATATATGAAAAAATTATAAAACATAGAAAAAAATTCTGTGCCAATAAAGTTTCTGTCACAAATCCTAGAAATCAACAGACACATAATAAAATAACACAA
Organism: Geospiza fortis; assembly: GCF_000277835.1. NCBI lineage: Eukaryota > Metazoa > Chordata > Aves > Passeriformes > Thraupidae > Geospiza > Geospiza fortis. The sequence continues at coordinate 3,561,861 of NW_005054318.1, read as the reverse complement.
ACTAGGGTATCAGCTTTAATATGACAAATACAAAGAATCATTCAAAATATGATAGTCATTTAAGCTTTGTCCAAGAAATTATTTTTCTCTCCTCACTTGGCTCTCCAGTCTTTTGCAGTTACTTAGTGATGGATATCTTGTTTCCTTGCATTTGTGAGGGAGGATGAGTGAAATGAAATGCAGTGTTTCAGCACAGAAAGAGGAAAAAAAAGTATTTAACTGCAGAGCTGAGAATGTCACCAAAGATATGTGCATAGCACCACAAGATTGGACAACTCTGTATTAAAATGTAGATGTCAGCAACAGGCAGGTGTGTGCATGGGCAAAATATGCACATGAACACAGAAAAGCAGTCCTGGTGTGCTTGTTTTGTCACCACTGACATCCACAGGATGTGTCCTCAGTGTCTCTGCTAGGGCTGGGCTCAGAGTTTGTGCAAAACTACCTATTGCCACAGAAACGGGGTCACTTGAGGAGACAGTCCTTGTACTGGCTGCTTCTGCATCTTCTGCTGGGAACAACCAGCCTAGTTTTCTTCTTTTCTTTCTCCATCCTAGAACCATACTCAAGCATTACCCTGACCTGGAAGAGATGGTAATATTCAGTTTTACCACTTTAAACTTTTTCTGAGGAGACTGAATTCCACTCTTAGTACATTTTTATCTCTTTGCGGCACAAAAGCAAAAATCACTTTCTTTGTGTGGATATTCTTCCAGGCACAGGTGTAAGCTAGACCAAGCCTTTGAAGACTAACTTATCTTTAGTGGGGTAACTCTAAAGCTGCAGAATGAAGAAAAGGGGACACCAGCTTGTGTGCCTTCTGCAGGCTCCTTGGGTGATGCACACTTAAAGCTGCCACAACCTCTTTTTTCCAGGGTACTTGGCATGCCACACCAGGATTTTCTGGCTGTCATCTCAGCCAGCAGGAAAAAGAGCAGTGGAAAGGCTCCTTCTTTCCTCTCACGCTCCCAGTATGCAGAGGCAACACTATGTTTAGTGCTGTTTCTCTGCTGTTTCAGCACAGGGTTTGCAGTAGAAAAAAAATTTGGGAAGGCCAGGTAGAGGCTAGAGAATTCCCATCCAAATCTTCCTTTTCAGGAAAATTTGTGCTCTCCCACTTGAGCACCTACTACAAGATGACCCAAACTAGCACCTAAGCTTTCACACATTGCCAAAAAACCTGACAAGATGTATGTGCACAAATGTCTCTCTATAATCATTCTTGTGTGATGATACTGAAGAGGGAATCTTTAAAATATTGCCCTTTTAATTTAAATTAACCTTTAGAATCTGATTATTCCAAATCAATCACAATACCATTTGGCTACACAAGGGGCACCCAAGGAGAGGCGACAAATACTACAAAGAAGATAAAAGATAATTTAACAAGAAGCAAGTTGTAAGGGGTGACAAAGTGTTATTTCCATAATAAGCTTATCTGAGCCAGGGTAAGTTCCTGAACAGGGTGTGGATTTGGCAGTAGCAAAGAAACAGGCCACACAAAGAATGTCTGTTTAGCTAATGAATGCCACTGAAGTGGTTGACTCTCATTTCTCTGGTTTGGATCCTTGCCACCTTTACTCTAATGTCAGACTTTGTTTAATTGGCAAATATACCTTCAAAGGATTGCAGAGCCCTCCATGCTGCTCCACACGCTGTTAATATTTAATTGTGATTTGTTAAAGGCATACTAACAGTTGATAAAATTATGTGTCTGGGTGCTTTATTATAATGCAAACCAGCAGCAGGACTTTCTGTGTCCTTTTTTAGGGGAGAAGGAGAATATTGTCTTAGAGAGGGGAGAGAAAAAACATAAATTTATTAGTTTTCCATTAAAAAAAAGTCTTGGAAAGAATCACAGGCTTTGTTGCCAATCTATTTTGGAGATATTAAATTCATGAAGTGACTTTCTTATCTATCCTTACTTCACTACAAAGGAAAGCAATTAATTTGATGGGAAATTACTGGTATTTGAAACAAGACAGAATTAGCTTTGCCTTTTGCACTTTCAAATGTGCTAACAAATTTTGAATTTGGAGGAAAAGTTATTTAAATTGGGCCTTTTTGATGATGACTTTGAGAATATAAAAGGAAGAATCTTCTTGGAATTTGTCCATGTGTATTACATTTGATTGAAGTTTCATTTCCATTGAATTTGCAGAAAGTAAGAAATAGGATCTAGGATACAACTCAAATCAGTACATCTGAAGGACTGTGTTACATGAAGGATTTAAAATCACAAGCAAGTGCCTACACAATTTCTAAATATCACTATTGTGTTAACTGAGTGACAAAAATAAATCTGTGTGATAGTCTTTATTCAAACAAAAGTTACATTCAAGCACACGATAGAAATAGCAATGTGCAAATGAAAAGTAGAGAGAATACTTGGTAAAAAATTTTCAGTCTTGGCCCAAAAACAAATAAAAAACCAAAACAATCACCCATCCGCACCCATTTCTTTGCTATGAAAATCCTTAGTTCTTTTTAATTAAATAAGTACTCTTTTACAGTAGCTTTTTATCTTCCTACGAAATCTGAGTCAGCCAATAAAAAAAACCATCAAAGAGGTTACTTAACACCTGTAAGCAATAATTTACACTGATGCCAACCCTTTGAAAGTGAAGGGGTACATTACGTTCTTGACATATGTGAGTAATTTCCCTTGAGTTCATTTCTGTTATTGCCATGTAGAAAATAAAGTTTATTCTCAGAGAATAAATATGCAAAAGTTTTTTTGAACTTGTTTTAAAATGCATCTGGTCAAAATGTGGGACAACATTCCTTCAGCTACTTTAGCCTATTCCTTTCCGCAGCATCTGAAACATTGATAACCTTGGAAATGTTAAAAATTCCTTTGTGAATAAAGACCAAGCTATGATTTTAAGTTATAACACTGAAACCTCAGAGAAGTGACATGTTTTGATTTATTTAACTCCTTTTCTTCTTGCAAATTTCTGGAGATGAGGAAAGCTAATCATCCCATATTATCTCCGGCTTACCTGATGAATAGCTGGTCACTTTGGAAAAGTTTGACAATTTCTCCCCAAGAAAAGGCAGAGAAGGATTTGTTTTCAGGAGCCACATGCAGCTGATCCAAGAGCATTACCTGGACAGGCAGAGGTGCTGGAGCTGCCCAGCACACACAGCAGAGCCAGGATATACCAGCCCTACTTGCAAGGACATGACAAAACCAAGATCCAGAGCCTGAGGCTCAGGCAATTGGCTTATCCTAAGGCATGGAAACCCATTTGGTTCTATGCTACTTTTTTTTTTTACATTTGGGGTAAAATAAGGCATTTATGAGTTTATTAATAATTTTCATCATGATGCTTATTGGGGGAACTTTGAAGCAGAATTGTCATATGAGATCTGAAGCAAAGTTTATCTAAACCAGAGCTACATTTTGAAAGTTCTCTTGTCGGCAGTAGTCTGCTTTTTCTTAAATTTTTAGACTAATATTTTTTTCCAATCTTGGGACATTAAATTAAATAGTTTTTTCAAAACTGCTATGTATCACCATTCATATTAAGTTTTTCTCCCTATTACTTATCTGTGAGTCAGATAGCCCACAACAGCTTTGGTCACTGTAAACCGTGGCATCAGTTTCCACAGAATCATCTCGTATTTTACAGAAGGCATGTCATCTGCTTCAGATGCACATTTGACACTTCCTCTTACTGAATTCACCTTTCCTTTGGCTCTTGGACAGGGGATGACATAGGAGTGAGTTAGGAGTTTAGGAGACAGTTAAATCAGTTGCAAACACAATATACCACATGAAATATAAACATATCACACAATAATGCAAAAATCAAAAGCAAATATTCCTGAATATCAAGAAACATTTGTTCTACATAGTGGTCTTGTTTCTTAGTCTGCTTTCCCTTGAAACATTCTCATAGCCACACTTCTCTGGGCAATTACAGAAGTTACTTACTCATGACTCTTTGCATTAGAGTTTGCTCAAGGCTCTTGAAAAACTTGCCAAGGTCCTCATGTCCCTGAAGTCCGCAAGACCATTCTCAGTACAGTGCAGCCCAATGAATTGTGAGAACAGGAAAAGAAACAGGCAGATGGCATAAATGAGAAAAAAGAGAAACAAAATGGAGAGCAAATACAAGGTATAAAACACTATTTTACCTGCTTTCCCTTTGGAAGGGTCTGCTGTATATCCTGAAAGAAATAACCTCTTCCAGTTGGGTCTGGTAAGTTTTTTTGACATGGTGTTGCATGATATTCTCCTCAGCCAAAGAAGGAAATACTATCTTGAACAAATGACTCTATGATAAATGCACAAGTGATTGAAAAGAAATACTCAAAGAGAAGTTGTCAACATTTCCCTCACAAATTGGCAACACATTTCTGCAGCACCTTCTTCTATTCCTCACTTTCATTAAATACATGAATGACAGTACAGAGACTTGTGCCATTTGTAAGTCACACAGAGCTTGGAAGCACATGGGAAGCTGTGGTTGCTGCTCAAGCTGATCCTGACAAATTGGAGAAGTGATCCAAAAGTAACACGATGAAATGGAAATGAAAAAAAAAAAGGCAACGGTTGAGAGAGGAAATTGAACACACAAACAGAAAATCAGGAATAACTAGCTAGGCAACATGCTAGAAAAAAGATTGAGGCAGGGAGGTTAGAGTGGATCACAAACTAAGTCCAGGTGAAAAATGTGATGCTGTTAACAAGCAACAGGCTGTGGAGTAACACAGAGGAGGTAGTTATTTTTTATCCTGCACACATAAGGCCTCAGCTTGAGTCCAGTTTTGACTACCCTGCTATAAAAACAAGGTACCTAACTGGATAGAGTCAAAACCAGCTGAAGACAGATAAAAAGATACTTAGATTGAAACAGTATTAGGGAAAATATACCAAATATATTCAGCATAGAAAGGAGAAACCTGGGGAAAGATAAACCTTATTGTAGTCTCCTCATCCCAAATCTTGCAGGAACCATCTATAAAAGCGTTTGCATCCTGTGTCTGAGTAAGAATACATGACCAAGACTGCTTTATAAGTCTACATCCAACTGTTGGTGAAGTTATAAAGAATCTCTGTAAACAGAAGGCAGGCAAAAAATTAACTCAATAAGGTGCCATGTATAGACTTCATACCTGGGTCATTTAAAGCCCACTATCCGAAACAGATGTGGCTGCCCCATGTGTTTAGGTTCAGTTCACAACCATCTCATTCTTGATACAAGAGAGACATTTCTATCCCCTTCCATTTCCAGAGACTGCATCTCTTTTGCTGATTCTTTTATCTGTTTCATATATTTCTTCAGATTTAGCAGGACAGTCAACACCCTGCCTCAGAAGCTTTACTCAAAGCTGCCTGAATTCACTGGAAACACATCAAAAAGCATTAACAGGACTGGGATTGTTTCCTAAATGAGAAACAAAGCATTCCCAAAGGTTTTGCAGGAGTTATAAAAAAGGCATACCCCTCTCTGGACTGATTGAATGTTGTTTCCAGCCATCATTATATACTGCTTAAATTTTAGAAGGACAAGATTATACATTGCATATCTTACTCTGAACTTCATATAGTAAATACAGACAGGCAATCTCTAGCCCCAAAATATCCTGCAACCAGTAAGGCAACACTATGCTGAAATTAAGAATGTTCTAACTGCACGTTAATTAATTTTACAATAATTTTGTGGGTGTTTGATTTCTCAATGTCACTAATGCCATGTCTAGAGAGGATCTCTACTAACTAAGCTGAAACTGAGCCTGGTCTGTCTGCTCTGAAAAGGAATGATTCTTTCTAAGCTGGGCTCATCTCCCAGCTCATGTCTTTTATATCACTAACATCCATACTTTTGTTTTGGTTTTGTGTCAAGGTTAACCATCCTGTGCATGCTGCTTTCCACAGGGAAAACCCATCTTCAATCCTTTGTCTTACAACCACAAAACTAAAATTTCTAAATATTTCTCAGTCCATAATACCAGTTGCAAAAGGTGTCAGCTGTGAAAGTCCAGTGAAGTACAGACAGGTTATAAGAAGATTATTAGTGATTTTGCATTCTCATTGCAAAGTGGAGAGATGCCAACATAAATTGAAGCAGTTTGGCTTTTACCCATGCCCATTAGCCATGAAAACAAACATGAATTCCACAGGGCATGGGGAGATTGTGTGGGAAACAAGGAAGTTGGGATTAAAACAGGTGTAGCACTGGTATGATGGCATGGTCCTAAAACTGTGCAGTCACTATCTCAGGGCTGCTGGCAGCTTTGATCATGTCTTTGTTCAATCCTGGGTTTAAATAGATGTTTTTGCAGTGTTCAGTCTTCCAATCTTCTTTGCTGGAAATAGGAACTCTATTCCATTCCTCTCCATGTCAGGATATGTACCCTGCAGTAATTCTTCCTGTCTCCACATGAGATTGGTATTTCTGGCAAACCCTACATAATTCCTATATGTTGTTGTAACTGTCTGCTTTGTACTTAATTCCTGTTTACTTCTTCTCTGCTCCTGTTGCTCTCAGATTTAATTTAAAGGCATTGACCTGAATTAACCCAGTAATTTCCCTGAAAACTGGGAGTGTAGAAGAGATTGTAGTGAGCATGCTATTTAAGACTGACAAGGTAATTATACTTCAGTTGCAAAAAAAAAGATTTTTTTTTTAAATATTGCTTTTCTGATATAAGGCATATGTTTTATCGGAGACTGCATGATACATAAAATGAATTTACACTAGAAAAGTTTAACAAGCAGCTGAAAAAAAGATGCTGCAAGTCTGTTTCAATCTCATAATTCATTTCATCATTTATTTCATCAGGTCCAGACCATGGTCTCTGATAATGTGGCCTATTCACAGCTGATTCACAGAATAACATAATGTTCAGATTGCAAGAATGAGGATGGAGCAAAAAAAGAAAATGCACGATAGACCATATTACATTTGCAAGGTTAACTTCTGTACTTAGTTCATAAAAATAAGAGGAGAAAATAAAACTAAATTCCTCTTTTTTTTTTCCAGTACCTGACCTTATATTGTTATATTGCCTTTAAAAGGTTTTAACACAGTTCATTATCCAAGCTTAACATTGTCCTCAGATAAACATGAAAACATGCTCACACTGAACAATAAGGATGATTTTATAAAAAATAGCTTTTTATATTGACTTCCTTTTTTTTCTTTTTTTTTTTTTGGTTGCTTATTTTATGATCAGGAAGGATGAGGCTTATCTAACTTTATTCATTCAAGTATAGTATGTTAAGGGCCTCTGCTTTTCATACAACATAGGAAGTGTATGAATGCTCTTTGTGTGATACAGCTATTCCAGATTTCTGTAACCTGAAACCCTGGAGTCTGTTCTCTCCGTGTCTCTGGAAGGAGTTGGCCTACAAAAAAAAAAAAAAAAAGAAGGCTGCCAGAGTGATTCTATCAGCATTAAACATTAGACAATGAAAAATGTCATACTTTTTTTTGTACAGGAACCTCAATCTGCCTAGCACTTCAGCAAAAACACACATGGCAAAATTTGAATATGTATTTAGTATGATATAAATGTGAAGAAAATCAAAACAAGACCAAAAGTATTCAAAAATATAACATAAACTTATCAAATTAATTTTTACTGTGAGAATTTAGATGCAATTTCTTGCTCCTGTAGAATCATTGTATCATGAAGGTTGGAAAACTACTCTGAGAGCATTGTATCCAGCCATTGACTCAACACTGCCAGGTCCACCAAGCAATAGCTCTAGGTGGGAAGGGAAAGATACATTCCCTTACTCACTTTTGAGCTGTCACTACACCTTCCACTACCTTGGAAGGTGAAGGGAAAGAAGAGGATAAAAGCTCCAGGGAAAGGGGAGAAGGCTCAGTGGTGGAGACCAGTGTGGCCATGCAATATGGCAAATGGCTTTTGCTACCTGCAGGTCACACGAGGCCAACTGCTGCCCAGATCTGGGGCTGCTGACAAGCCCAGGAGCATCAGGTGATTCAGCACACTGCTAAGGAAAGACAAAAAAGCCTCAGGGATTTGGTAGGAACCGTGTCCCTGGAAAACTTTCTATTCCTTACTGCAGAGGCATCGTTGCCCTGTTTTCATTTGTGGTCAGCCTGGTGACCCGTGTTCTCTGAGGGGTGAGCAAGGGCACAGGAACCCCCAGCTTAGCTGAGAACCCTGCTGGTCTGCAGCACATCTTGCAGGAGATGTCTTGGTGGACTTGGGCCTGTGGGGTATATCCTCTCAATATATCCAGTCTGCTTGGAGACATGCATCAGAGGAAAGACTAAAAGTCATAGAATCACATAATTATAGAATCATTTGGGTCGGAAAACGCCTCTAAAATCATTAAGTCCTACCACTAACCTAGCACTGCCAGGTCCACTGCTAAACCACGTCTATAAGTGCCACACCTAGAGGTCTTTTAAATACCTCCAGGGATGGTGGCTCAACCACTTCCTTGGGCAGCCTGTTTCAATCCTTGACAAGCCTTTTGGCGAAGAAATTTTTCCTGATTTCCAATCTAAACCTTTCTGGCACAACTGAAGGCTAGCAGGAGCATCCCCATCAGAGTTTGGAAAAGTTGTCAGCCACAATCCCCAAGAGAGCATCAGTGCTAGACGCCTCTAAAATCATTAAGTCCTACCACTAACCTAGCACTGCCAGGTCCCCCGCTAAACCACGTCTATAAGTGCCACACCTAGAGGTCTTTTAAATACCTCCAGGGATGGTGGCTCAACCACTTCCTTGGGCAGCCTGTTTCAATCCTTGACAAGCCTTTTGGCGAACAAATTTTTCCTTTAGATTTCAAATCTAAACCTTTCTGGCACAACTGAAGGCTAGCAGGAGCATCCACATCAGAGTTTGGAAAAGTTGTCAGCCACAATCCCCAAGAGAGCATCAGTGCTAGACAGAGTGTACAGCTTGTGACTGGGCCTCATGGATTTTATCATGGGCACAGTAAAAGGACAGAATAGATCACAGACTCAAAGCCTCATCCCTGCTGCCACTTCCCACAAGCCTGGGAATGCTTGAATGTCACTTAGTGTGTGTGTGAAATAGGGGAATCCTTCAAATAAGTGAAGTAACAGCATTGTAAAAATCCATACAGCAGCAAAATGACTTTGACAGTCCCTTACAGTGCTTCAGTGCAACTCATTAAGCTTGTGTTTCAATGCAGTGTTTGCTTAACTATAATTATTCTCAGATGCAGACCTTCTTATACTTAAGCTCTATGAACACAGGCACTTACTGTTTTGGGAGGTTATTGAACTAATTCTCCAACAGTCAAGACAAGGAACAACTGTGACTTGCAGTTAAGGGACTCAAAAACCTCTTCTTTCTGCAAAATCAGCAGCCTGTCAGCTGCAAAGAATTACAAGCATTTTCAAGGATTTTGGCAGAAAAGAAAACATTAATAAAACGATTAACAGATTTTTCCCCTGCTCTTAATATGTTTAACACTCAACACCTTTGCTTACCTTTCAGCTTAATGTCACTAGTTCATTTATTTTTATAAAGACTGCTACAGGATATCTTGGTATAAAAATAGTTTACAGGGAGGCCTGTTTGGGAAGATCTCCATAGACTACTGAGTAGCTGACTGATATGGAAATTAACTACAAGCAAAACATTGTTCTTTACCTGGTGGAGAAGAGGCCAAGCTTTTAGCCCACCACAGGCTGTGTTGGGAGTTCATCAGAAACCTAAGGCACATGTTTAATTTTCACCCAGCTGAACAGCTTGCATCTCCCTTGCAGCAGTGGGGATGGGATGCCCTGTTCTTTCAGCTCTCTCTCCCCCATCGTGTTCCAAGGGGCCAGGGACATGCCCCAGAAACACTGAATTTTGTATTCTGGTCAGGTGCCCGCTGAGATCAAAACAGAGCATCAAACACCTCAGTGGCAAGATTTCCTTCTTTACAATTTCCAACTTCAGGCTGCAGTTTGCTGTAACCAAGCCCTCCTCTCACAGCTGAGATGAGACTGATCCAGGTAAAGCATTTTCAGTTTAAATTACATTCATTCCATGGAATCCTATAAACTGTATATGCAGTTACAAAACAATTGAAAAATTTAGATACATTAGATATACTCATAACTTCTTAGGGCCATCTATGCATTTAAGGATTAGAAATTACATAGATGATTGATGAATTTGTTGAAGTGTCTAACAGTTACATAGTTAAAAGGACCTTTACTTCTTTGGGGACATATTGCTATTTGGTCTCATATTTTTATACATGAAACATGGGGAAAAAATTTAGCATGCCTCTAATTATATTTTGAACCCTAAGGGATGGAAACAGCATTAGTGTTCAATTAATGCAGTAGTCAAAATATTGAATGATATTTTATTGGAGTCTAATGCTATTATGAAGCATAGGAAAGAACATGAATCTTAGCAATTTACCAGCATCTGCTATAAAAATGCCAAAATCCTAAAAATTTAAGACAGCTTTCTGAAAGCATTCATTCCACTGTACAGAGAAATCACTGCAGTGATGTAGCAGAGTTATTGCAAGAAAAACATATGTGGCACATTACTCACATTGGCAGAGCATTGGAATGTACCTTTGCTATGTGAATATCCCACTGACTTCAATAAGACTCTTTATCTGCTTAAAATTAGGATACTGTTAAAGTACATTGCTGGTTTGAACCCACAGAAATCAACTCAGGCTTAGGGGCATGACATCATCACTTAAATGTCACATGTTAAAGCAATTCAGAGTAGAATTCACCTAAATAAATGTAAACATTTACACTGTGAGCATTGCAATCTCAGCTAATTGTTTAGAGTATCAAAATTACCTATTTCCTCTTCATTTATGATAAAAGGAGCTCAAGGAGGTTATTACCCTAGATATAGACATCCCCCACTACAGATAACCAAATTTAGATGAGATTAATGTCATTCTTGTCTCTTTTCTTTGTTACCTTGATTTCTTTATGATCTGATATAAACTAAGCATTTGTCCCTTTTGAGCTGAAAAGATACATTGAAGTGCCTCCCTGTCTGAAGTTAGATCAAAATCTATTCCCATAGAGCAAGAGACCTAATATTTTGCTAACAAGAATCTACAGAAACCCATGTGTATGTTTTCAAAGTGTTAATGATCTTCAATCGTCAGGAAGCACCTGATTTCCCATGAGCTAGATGATATAAACCAGTATGGAAAGACCTGCAGAACCAAGGCTGATACATCAAGAGTAGACATTTTATTGTATCACCTTGGTTTCTGTGGTCTTTAGTTGTAATGAAGTTATGCTCTACCCCTTACTTATATATTCAACTTTCATTTTAGTGATTATATCTAGGTCCAATCTGAAACTTGATTCAGTGCTATGAACCAGCTTTAGTGGAATTAAAAGCAAGATTCTGTGCTTTGGCTATTGAGAGTTTGCATAGAGAAATCCAGTGCTTTCCATAATGCCTAAAAGAATTTGGAAAAATCATGATTTCCTAGGCTCAATCTGTATGATGAAAGTCTTATGATATCTCAGGACAATTTCTTAGTTTCTGTATAAGTAAATCCTGCCATCCTCTGCCTACAGGCACTGAAGAAAATGCCCCCAGTGCTGAAATAACTATTTAAATCCATCAGATTTAAACCTGCATGCCAGAATGCAACATTCTTCAGCTAATACATCCAACATCATCTGTGAAACTAGAGCTATGCATCCAAATGCGCTTACAAAGACAGTCAGTAAAGGACTATGGAGAAAAACCTCTTCAAAGTAATTACTCTTTCTTCAACCTCTTAAAACATCTGCAAAAGATGGCTTTGGTAATAGTTTTTGTGCTGTCTCTAAAAAGCATGGACTGAAAAAGAGATGTTATTTTCATGGCATATACAAACATTTTTATGTTCCCTGATTATAGTTCTGCAGGAGCTAACTTTCATGTCACCATCTGTAACTCATAGAGCTGACAGCCTTTATCACTTTCCTTCTGCTAATATTCCACTCCTATAATAACTGCCCTTTTCTCTCCAACTGGCTAATTGATTATCACAGTCAAGCCTAGAATAGAGTTATTATTCTCAGCATGTATTTAACTTGCTTTAACTTAAGCACTAAAAAAGGCTTGCTCAACACCCTCATTTTTCCTCTCTCTATCAAGAGTTCAATTTTCTCTGCAAATATTTTTCTCTTACACCCCAATATGGATATGTATTGGATGTAGATGTAATAACACAACTTTGCCCTTGATCCATTTAGCGTACGGGTCTGTCTAAGAATTAATCTGTTTGCCAATCAAGAATGTTCAGAGGAAATTATCTAGAAGTGCACTGTATTTTTTGAGGCTGAGTAAGGAAGTTGCAAGTGCCTGACCCCTTTGTTTCTCATCCATATGAACTTGCATGTTCTCTAATTCTTAGCAATAGGCATGAATTAACTCAATGTATTCAGTGAAAACAAAATTTGGTCCAATCTTTACCCAATTTTAAGTAAAATGCTAGTAATATTTCTAAATTTTTCAGAATTTTATAACAATTCAGGGAACAACACTGAAATGGAGTTAGTTGGAATTAAGGGATGGATTAACAAATACTTACAGTGGATCATCAAAACTTAATGATAGGATTTGTTTTTTCATGTCTTGCCAGTCCTTCCTCGTGTGGAAGATGTGGGCACTGACAGAGCTGACAAAGCCACTCTTCCTGAATAGCTGTTTCTGATTCAAATGATGATTATGAAGTTCAAATGTAACTGAAATAACAATATATTTGAAAACTGCTAAAATGCAAAATTAGATTCATTTTATTCATGGTCTATAATGTTTCAAATATTTCTAAGACTTCTGATAGCATTGCTATAATATGGATTCAAATCTAAAATACCCTTAACTTGTAGGCTTTAGATTCATCATTGAGGGCTTTATAATTCATTACTCCAGGAGCTCCCACAAAGTTTGGTTCCAGATCTAGATGCAAGTAAAACATGAGTTCTCAGGACAAAATCCTTCAGATCATGGTTTTGTTTTCAGTAAACATCTTTCCCTCAGACTTCTATGTTCACCTTTCTTAAATTTAAAGCTTCTCAGAAAAAAAAGTTCTCAAAGAATTCTCAGAAATACAAAGTGTCAGGAATGGTGAAAGACCAGTTTATTGTAAGAAGATATAAGCTAATGAATTAAGGGAATTTAGAGATGTCTTGGACATAGTAACAACATCACTTATGCTATTAGAAATTGGTAATAATGATGACTATTGATTAATTAGGGTACCTCCCTGTCTTTATGAAACAGGGGAGAGAAAGTTACTGTTCTGGCCTTCTTGGAGCTGGGAAATGCTTCTCAGCCTCCTGTATATCTGGTGAATGTTACACCACCAGACTATTTAGCACCAGCCGTGTAATTAAGCTTGTAATAATCACAAAATTGTTTCAGAAAGAAAAAAAAACAACATTAAATATGTACCCTTTCATTAAGACATTTACCTGGAATATAGCAAATCTGTGTTCATGTTTCATGTCATACATGTTTTACATTGGAAGCCTGTTATGCTGTGCCTCAGGGCAATGGGACATTGGCCAGACCCTTGATCTCAGCAGTTTTTGTCTAATTATAACAAATTCTGAAATCCTTTTTTGACATCATGAAGCTTTCCAAAAGTAATTCCTCTGAAACTTTTGAATTTCTATAAAAGCTTAGGTTTTGAACATTTAACTTTTCCAATGAAAAAACCATGCAGTCAAAAATTTCTGATCAGTTCTGCTGCAGTAAATTTTTTCCCCTCCAATTCTCATAAAAAACTCTTCCTGGAGAATTATAAAATACAACTAGCCAGTTTTTAATCTAATCTGTCTTGGCTTTCACTATCTAAATTGTACAAAGTTTGCCATTGTGTGTTTCTGAAAGAATTATGAACTGTGGTTTTCCTTAACTAAGTGAAAGGATGTCTTCCTCAATTTAGATTTCCCTGGCATGTCCAGCAAACAATGATTCATGAAAACCTTATTTTAAATTCTCCTTTTCAGAAAGCTTTTTTTTTGCCTGTACACAGGGAGAGAATTGACCACAAGCTTGTCTCCTGCAGAAGTGGTTTCCTCATCATATCACTCTTCCAGCAGAGGACAATGCCTTTTTCATCCCAGTAAGAGGTAGGTTAACCAAAGAGGAAAATGTGTCCAAAACTGATTAAAAAATAAAGAATGATAATTAAAAAGAAAGCTCTTGTAATGATCAGGAAGCAACCTCGCACGTAATGCATTTAGTAATTTGATGAGAACGCCTGTAGATTTTGCATATCCTTAATTTGGGCCAGCTTCTTGTCTGCCACAAAGTAGGTATCAGGATGGATATCAGAAGAGTTACTTAACAATCTTAATGCTTGATAATCTTGCCCATCTATTTAAAAGTAAACTCTTTTTACAGAAAAAAAAAGTGGGGAGAAGGGTCTAAATAATAAATAGTAATAACAATTCATTGCAAGTCCCACCATTCATGCCAATAAATGTAATTTTAAAATCTGAGGCGGGTAGACTGCATCAACATATTCATTATTTTAACAGGAGGAAGAAAAAAAGCAGCTTTTCAGAACAAAACAAATATTTCAAGGTTTTATTCAAATAGATATAGTTCATGTGACCCAAAACTAAATATTTCATTTTCTTTTCATGTTGTTTATGTCAGTTGTTTAATATGAGTTTTTGTTAATGTAGGTCACTTTTTCTAAGGAGTAATCCTTAATATTATTTTTAACCTCTTTTGTTTCCATGATTATTCTCTGAATTTTACTCTGATTCCTAAGTAGGTTTGGTACTCCTTATCAGATTTGGGGTGAAATTGGTATTTTCCTGAAGCTAAACTGATCCTGTGAGTAGTTTCCCTGAGTAAGTCTAACAGCCTATTATCTTTCACTAGTGCCAGCTTTCACTAAAGAAACAGCAGGGCCTCCCAATTATATATATAAAGTGTCCAATTTTCTTCTTGTTTACAAGAGCTTTTTATGAATTTTGCGGAATTCTGCATTCCACATGGAAAAATCTTGTTGTTTATTGTCATAGGTAGTGTGTATGGATACTAATTTTCTTACTAATTTTGGTATTGCTGTCATACAGATTCAGATTTGGTTCTAGAAAGCACATTATATTTACTATTTCCAATTTAAAAAAAAATAACCATAGTGCCTTTTCTAAGCAGCTTAAGAAATAGTAGTAATCTTTACACCCAATCACCCATGATCTACAAACATTGGCTCTTATCTCTGGAAGAAAAACCTCTTTCTCCTCAAGGATGAGGATAAATCCGAGTCATCTGGTCTAGTTGGAGCCAAAGTTAAGAAGAGATATTGAAAAGATTATCAGCCTATAATTAGGGATTTATAATTACCTAATTAAAAGCCAAATCTTCTCAGGCCCAGCCCAAGAATTTCCATTCAAACAAGTAACAGGTCTGAGTAATGTGCACTAATTGGAGGGTCCAGCTGATGAGGGCTCTAATCTGGAGGGTGGTCTGGTTTCTTCCAGTCATTCTCAATATGGTTCTACCCAGAAGGAGGCTGTTGTGACCATTGCTTCAGTGTTGTGGCAGCTTTAAGGGTGACACAATTCTCCTTGTCTTACTCTACTCTGCTTGGAAGTCTCCATCACTTGACACTGTACCTGATAATTTGAAGAGGTTATATTTGAGATGGAGTAGAAGAGAGATCTGCAGATCACCTTAAGTTTGCAGGGCGTGAATTCCAGCAGTGTTGAGTGGATTATAGCAATCAAATCTAGGTTTAGGACTGTTGAGAAAGCCATCTGTTGTTTGTATGTTGAAACTGAATGCATAAAATATAGGGGGAAATCAATCATCTGCCAAAAACATTGACATTCTAGCTAAGAGTTAACAGCTTCCTCAGCAAAAATTAGGCTTTTTGTTGGGAGGAAAATCCAGCTATCGATTTTTGTGGCAAAATGTCAACTGATTAATCCTATCAGAGAACTTTAATTAGATACATGTTCATTTGCTATCCTTGTCCTGGACTGTGTGCAGTATTGGCCAGCATTTGGACTTGCTGGTGTCAGCACTGCACAGTCAGTTTGCAACATGCAATGTCACCATTTGCAGAAATACTACAATTGAGCCCAAAATCTATTTAAGCTGAAATAAATTGATTTCTACTGAAGTTTTAAATTAAAAAAAAATTAAAATAAGTGATTATAATTGTACTTCATGGTCCTTAAAATTGTTTTATTACACAAACCCATAAATAAAGGCCAGATGGTGTGACACAGATATTTCAAGGCCTGAATTAGAAAATCCAATCATGGGTCTCAATGGAAGCTCTCTGCATGAAATTTAGATTTGATGGAGTGATAGGTAAGGTACTGAAATTTATCCATACAGTTTGAGACAGAGCTGCAAATTTGTACACCTCTCTCCCTTCAAAATGCAACTGCCTCAGCACCAAAAACCAAATGGTTATCAAATGACAGAGATCATATCAGACAAGATCTGTATAAAAAAAAGGATTTTCTCTCAAAAAGATGTCTTTTCTATCTTTACTCGCCAGAATGGTTTAACAGATTGCATATAAGAATTTGATTAGATTTTCAAATGTTTCTAAAGAAATTAAATTATTGTCAACTAAGTCTGATGACCTCCTTGCTTCACTTTGCTTTTAAATGTTGCAACTACTTGTTCTTTTCTTTCACTTTTACAAATAAATTTAAATATTGTCTTTCTCTGCTCATTCAAACAATGAAAAGGAATGAGTTTGCAATTCTCATATCACACCAGATGTAGCTTAAAGGATATTATTTGCTGAAACACTGATCATAGAAGTGTTTCTTTCCACCAGAGTTTTGATCAAGAGGTTAACATGCACATCAGTTGCTACTAAGGCTTATATTCTGACAGACTTGCCTGAGGATGTCCAAGGGGGACTGAGCAGCAAGTACACCAGTAGGGTGGGTTTGCCCTACTTTGTATCAGAAAGCAGCTCCTTCTCAATGGATGGCAAGACTTTTCTGATCCTCTGGAGCTTGCCAGAAAAAGCAATATAAAATACTGAATGATCATGTTATGGATAAATGGAGAGATGAAGCCTGAGGTGCAAACGTGAACAAGTAGCTTCAAAGGAGGGGGAAAAAATTAGGTTTTGTATTTAAAAGCAAAGAAAATGGAAAGCTTTTGCTTTGAAAGATGAGCACTAAAAATCCAGGGTAATATTTGATTCTTGGAGGTGATGTGAAACTATTTAGTAGATAGACAAATAGTCTTGCTTCAGACTGACCATTACACATGTCCATTGTGTTTGGGCATATTCAAACAATGGGGCTTCATAGACAAACTGAAAGGACAGCAGCAGTTTAGGTCATAAAGAAGGCAAATAAATTAGAAGGTGAGTAATAAAATTACTTGAAAATGAAGAATTGCAAAACTTTATTGTTGTTTCAGATTGCCCTTATTTCTCCAATAAGTGATTTCCCCTTCCTTGCTCAGTCTTACAGATGCTCTTCTAGTTATCTCAATACCCTGACTCTCTCAATGTCCTCCTTGGTCCCCTGCCATGTATACAGCTTCTTTACATCCTGGCTTTAGGATGCACCTGCATTTATCAAATAGTTATCTTCCAGACATGGTAACTGCTCCCAGGTCTGGTCCTCAATTTATTTATATTGGATATATGCCAGGTAATGTCTCCAGTCTTTTGCTGAAATGAGTCAATCAGCTTTTTCACAGATGAAAGACAGCTAGGAATGATAAAACTGTGCACAGTAAAGCATGTTCCAGCCAGATAACATGAATATTAATTATGCCAGGTTTAACATCCTCTCATTAGCAAAATCCTCCTGGGTAGGTCTTGTCCTCTCAAATGCTTTCTTAGCATAAGCACCACACATGCTCAGAAATTCTATAACAAAATAATTCTGGCAAAATCTCATATTATTTCATGCTCTCACCCAAAATTAGTCACCTGGAATCCAGAGAAAATCCACATGACCATAGAATGGCTTGGGAAAGGACTTTAAAATCACCTCATTCCAACCTGCCTGCCATGGACCAGGTTGCTCAAATTTGGCCTTGAGCACTTCCAGGGATGGGGCATCCAGAACTTCTCCAGGCAACCTGTTCCAGTACCTCATCACTCTCGCAGCCAAGAATTTCTTCCTCATATCTGATCTAAACCTATCCTCTTTTAAACCATCAAGAGAGCTAACATGAGACTTCCCATACCAAATGAAGTTTGATCAAATGATAAAGCAAAGCAGAGTCTAAAAGACAATGTTGTCTAAAACGTGTTAACTGAAGCCCTTCAGTTGTTAACTGAAGTCCTACTGTATATTAAAAATTGTTTGAGAAAGTTGAACTGAAGAACATTTTTCTCAGGACATTTTTCTCTCTGAAAGCAAACAGAAAGAAGAATGTATTTTGTAAAATTAAGCATAACACTCAAATATGGGAATTATTTGGATGTAGTGTGGTGGGTTCACCTTGCTGCTGCCAGTTGCCCACCAAGATGCTCCATCTCTCCCCTCCACAACAGGACATGAGGAGGAAATACAATAGAAAAGCTTATGGGTCAAGAGAAGGACAAGCAGATCATTTACCAATTACCATCACAGGCAAACCAGACTCTAATTAGAGAAATTAATTTATTTCCACTTAATAACAGAGTAGGATAGTAAGAAGCAGAAACAAAGCTGAAACCACCTTCTTCCCACTCTTCCCTTCCTCTTGGGCTTAATTTCCCTCCTACTCTTCTGTCTCCTCTGCCAGAGTGGCACAGGAGAATGGGGAATGGGGGTTGTGGTCAGTCTATATTGCTTCATCTCTGCCACTTCTGCATCTTAATGAGCTTCTCCATCCAGCATGGGTCCTTTCCACAGGGTGTAGTCCCTCAGGAACAGGCTGCTCCAGTGTGAGTCCCCCACGGCCCACAGGTCCTGCCAGCAAACCTGCTCTGGTGTGAGCTCCTCTCCATGGGCTGCAGAAGCTTCAGCAAGGAGTGCTCTGTGGGCTGCACTCTGCTCTGGCACGGACCCCCTCAGGCTTCAGGGACACAGCCTGCTTCACCATGGTCTTCCTCAAGGGATGAGGGGAATCTCTGCTTCAGCACCCTCCTCCCCTTCCTTCTGCACCTTCTTGGTTCTGTTCCTTCTTGGTTCCTGCAGGCCTCTTTATTTCCCATTTTCCCACTACTTTCATAACTGCTGTTCAGGCTCTCTATCTTAGATGTGTTAGCGCATGGGTGCCGCCAAAATCACTGATGGGTGCATCTTTTGGCAGTGACTGGTCCATCTTGGATCTGGCTCTGTATGACATGGGGGAATTTGGGTTCTCTATGGTCTGGAGAAGACGCAGTTACAGCCACCTCCTCGCTACCAAAACTTTAGCACGTAACCACAGTACAAAGTGTATAGTTGATATGTATGAAAAGCAAAATTTATCCAGCTGGTTCACAAAAAGCCTGATAAATTTCAAAAAGTTTTAATATTTTCACAGCTTATTTCAAAATTAACAATCTTCAATAGGAAAAAGATTTTGTTGTTCTTGCTATTTTCTAAATGTTTCTAATATACGTAATTTTTTTAAACACCATTAGCACATAAATTGACTAGTCTGCAAATGAACTATGAGGATTTTTTGTTCAGAATTTTTTCTTGATTCTTAGGACTGGTTATCAGTTAACAGAGATTAGAATTCAGATAGAGATTATTTATCTTCCCACCAAATTATTATATTTAATTTTATTTAAATTATTCAGTTCTTCTTCATCATTTAAACATTCTGCTTTGTTTTTCCATTATGTATTCCTTGTTGTGTTTTAGTTAATTTCTTTTTAGCTTAATAATAATTAATTTTTTAGTGATCTCTCCTTTCTATTTGCCTTTCTGGTTCAGATAATTCCAGTAACTGACTATGGTGAGATGCGTGCAGTATATCAATACTAAATAATTCCAAAATCTCTAACTTAGAAATACTCCAAAAATATTCCATTTTGCAAGCATTCATGGAGGAAAATAATAGAAGAAATCAGTATGAAAATACAGATTTCATTTGAATTACTGATTGATCTTACTGGATATGTAACATAACATTAATAAAAGCATGGCGTACCCAAAAACAGATCTCTTGAACTAACCTTCTATGAGAACTTTAAACATTCTATGAGAACTTCAAAACGTTACATCACAAAATATCTGACAATGGGGAAAAGGGCAGAACCTTCGTGCATAAAAGTGTCTGTTGTCATGTTCATAGTAGAGACTGATAATTAAATTGGGTTTGCAACAGATGGGAGGAATGTAAGTCAGTTTGTGGCAGAAGGCAGACATGCTAGCTAATGAGAAATCACAAAATTGTACAGCAAACAAATGCAAACTGAGGTGGGTAAGGGAGCTGCGTCTGCTACCCAAATGTATTTCAGTTAAAGCTATGAATATTTGAACAGCAGGATTAGCAGTACCCTGCAATTTTTCAGGCATAATAGTGTGTATAACTATTATGCACCTTTCTGATGTCCTCCAATATATCTCAAAGGGACTAAAGGAATCTGCACAAGAAAAGTGATTAAAAAAATGCAAATTATATTCTCCCCAAGTAGGAGCTATCAAAGGAGAGTGATAACAGGTCTTCAAGATTTGATTGAAAAATAACGATATCTAAATAAACTTTATAATGATTTTTCCAGAATATTAACTGGTGATTGATTTGGTCACTCATATTTGAACTCTAAAAAGTAATGGCTATTCTGTGGAAACAGTGAGCCTATTTCTTGAAATGATAATTAAGTTATATGTATTTGAACAATGGAAGACAGCTCTGTAATTCACAAATGACCTTATAATGTAAATAAGAAAGTGTGGATTTATTTCTGTATCTACATAGAGATGATATTGGAGCAATTCAAGAGGATGTCATAAAAAAAAACCTCCTTGACAATGCAATGTATTTGATAATTTCCTGATTATCTGGCAAATGCCCTATTTCATTTGTGGAATGGTATAGGGAAGAGGTCTGTGAATGAAAGTTAAAACACTTGGAGCCATCTCCAGCTCAAGGCAGGGAGACATCAGCCTTCAGCCTGATTTATTGTGGGGACCAATGGTACATTTGCCTCTTACCACTCCTGCCAGAAGAATTATATTTGCTCAAGAAAAAATACTTGACACACCTCACACACAATAATGGTTCTGATCAGACTGTTTGACATTCAGAAACACCAGAGGTGCTCATCAGGCATCTTCTGGTTGTGGTTTCCAGGCCTACTGAAAGCCCAGAACACAGTCACCCTGAGATCACTGCCCACCCTGGGCATTTCAGGCTTGGTGGGATCAAATGCACAACAGATGCTGCAAGTGCCCCACAAAGTGAGCTCCTCACCTCTGTGCCAGGTGTTCTGTGTGCACTCTGTCTGAAGCTCTCTCCAGATGAGGTCCCTCATCACCTTACAAGTTAACAGCTCTTTTCACATCCCATTTTTTAAGTAGTTTGCTTTGGATCTACACTTCAGC
>NW_005054318.1:3535595-3540421 GCF_000277835.1 Geospiza fortis | reverse complement strand
CAGCAGGAAAGATCTACTAGATCTATGTCTTTTTAACAGTGTGAAGCCCCCTGGGTGATTTTTCAATTTTATTGGAAGACCTGAATTAAAAAAAAATCTAGCCAGAGAACGATGGTAGGATCACTCTTAGCTCTGATCTGGAGTCTGGCATGGATTTAATTGACATTCCTTCATTTTTGCTGTTTTCTATATGTGGTAACAAGGTGTTGATTGAAGTGTCTCATATGCACTTTTGAATTTCTACAATGACACAATTTCCACAACTGTACAGTCCTGCATTATTCTAACAAAATAAAAAAAAGGTTGGGAAAGTCAGTTTTCCCAAGTGAAAAGCACTGTGATTGTGATAAGTTATATACATTTTAAGTTAGAAAGTTCAAAAGAGAGCAAAGAGCAAGACAGTTGCATTTGGCATCTAGATTGTTCAGAGGACAATAATATAGAACAAATGACAGTAGAAAACATTTTGATTCTGTACCTCCTATTTCCTAAAGAGATTTGCTACTAAAACTACCTAAACTTTAGTATTACTCATAGAGTAAAAACATTTATCTTTTAAAGACAACATATTATTCAATTGCTTTATCAGACATATTCATCAACTATATGGATGTGAAATGTCTTTTTCCATACAAGTTTTCCTCTTGGCCAAGAGCTATCTATGAATTTGCCAATGTAAATTTAACTTCAAGGTTCTAAGAAAATTAGTAATAACTAGGAAAATTCTAAATTATTTAGGTTAACAAAGGTCTCCTATGCCTAGATCTAATACAACATGAAGTAACAGTTGACTTTATATTTATGAGACAGACTGTAGACAAAGGGACCATTGCTTACCAATACCATAAAGAAAATTATAGAAGCATTTGATTATAAACTTCAATGAGATGTTTAAAATATGAGTTGAGTGGAGGCAGAAGCCTACATGAATCATCTGGTGTTCCTGACTTCCCCCACTTCATTATATTTAAGCAGCTTTACTGTGCCTTTGAGATGGGAAAATACCAGGAATGTATATAAATTCCAGACTTACACTCATATCTCTCAAAATCTCTGGAACTATTGACTCATTATCCAAGCCTTTATCTTTCAAGCTTGTTTTCATGGAGGTTATTTTTAATACATAACTGGTTTAACAATACAAGATTTAAAGGAAGCATTGTTAAAGCAGCTGACCAAAGTTGTACTGATCAGCTTTACAGCTTTCCACATTGCTGTGGGGCTGTTGTCTGATCTGTGTGGGGAAGAAGGCCAGCAGCACTTGTGTATGCACAGAGACTCCCATCACACTGCCTGAGTCCAGCCCTGGGAATGTCTGCCCCTCCCAAAGTGTAAGAGAGTTTATTTTATACAAGGCAATGAGGAATGTGAAACAGAGAGTCAGCATCTGAAAGTCCTTCATTTACTAAAACCTTATAAATAAGAACACATAGCATTACACTCAGACATCCCTCAAATGCATTTAAAACATTTTTTTCAGACATGTATTTTTCCAATTAGTCTTTTTTGAATGTATTTTATGTTACCATTTAAATCATATAAGAAACAGGAGATGTTGCATTTATTAAAATAACAGACTCAGAACAGAACAGCAAAAGATTTCTTTTAATATTTTACCCAAAGAGTATTAATATATACAACATTTTGAATGTTTTATAAAGACCAAATGGTTAGTTTTAAAGAATCTTTTAAAAATAACCAAAGAGCTAAGGAATCTGTCTAGACTTTGTCTGGTCCCCATCTCAAGTGTGTGGCTGGGCCTTGCTGGCAGTCAATTGTTCTTCACTCCCATCCTTGGTTTCTTGGTTCCATACAATGAAAACACAGGTGTGCTGCTCCAGTAAGTGCCATCATGACCCAAGCATCATATGGATGAACAGGAGACCAGGATGGAGATATAAGGGTGCAACATAAATTCTGCCTGCAAAGATGCATAACTTGCCTTTCCTAGTAAGGAGGACTTCACTTGGTTGGGAGGTTGATTTTTTTGTGTAAAGATTTGTAGTTATTACATTCCCTCAGAAACGTCTCTCTGCCCTTCTTGTGCTGAGTTGTTTCTCTACTTTGTTTAGTTATATCCTTCTTTAGCTGTGAACTGTTGGAAAGAGGCCTTCATGAAGAATTGGGTTTTATGCCTTTCTGTAGTAATACGAATGCAGTAAAGCAGATGAGAGCAAGCTGTCTATATCACAGAGCGTGTTCCTTGTTCCAGGTAAACAAGTGAAAAAAGGAGCTACACCAGTTTTTCTCTCTTTTTGGCAATATTCTGGGAAATCAGTTCCTAGCATACTTACCAACTTTGACCCTGCAAGGAGTATGGACAACTGGAGGGTGTCAAAACCCAAGGAGTGTGCTGCCTTCCAGGTCAAGGAAGTTTGGGCCGAAGCAGGTCAGCACCAAGTTTCCCAATACAATTATAGCCCTCAAGACCCTTGTGTACATTCAATGAA
The DNA here is from genome assembly GCF_000277835.1 of Geospiza fortis. Lineage (NCBI taxonomy): Eukaryota > Metazoa > Chordata > Aves > Passeriformes > Thraupidae > Geospiza > Geospiza fortis. The sequence continues at coordinate 3,537,971 of NW_005054318.1, read as the reverse complement.
TCCAACAGGCCTCCATTTGAGATGAAAGCTATCTCTTGAATACCAGGCACTGGTAAGATTCTAGATCTAGTTATAATCATGTTCTTTTGCATGCCAGCCCACATTTTTTCCAAGAGATACAAATGAAACATATGTCTTCATGCTCCCAGGAAAAGAGTTCCCAGATCTACTCAGGCAGGATAATTTTGACTACTCTGTCAGAAAAAAGTGGGTTTTTTTCAGGTCAGCTCTGTATTTTTTTGTGAAGAATAAAAGGCTTGACAAAAGGCGTATGAGAAAGAAATGGAGACATATCTCTTTTGAAATATAACAGCGGTGTGTTTTGAAAGTCGTGTTTGAGGCTGTTATTGTGGCTGCTTGTGCATCTCCACAAATGAAGCCAGAATGCAGAAGAGTCAGCATTAAAAATTGTCTTCAGAGCCCATTGTACTGAAGTGTTCCATTGTAGATGAAAATGAAAGGAATTTGCTGTACTTAAAGCAACAATATGTATTTTTTCTGATTTGCAGAATCAGATCACAAGTTTTTAAAACACTGCAACAATTCAATCCAATTGAAGCCAATGTGTTGCTATAAAAATTAAGCATGTTCACAGCTTTGAAAATGGTATTTTAAAATTAAGAACCCGGGACCAGTCTGCTGGCAAATAATATTTTGTGTAGCAGGTAACTGTGCTTTACCAGATTGTTATCTGCCTCTGAGTCTTGACTGCAACACTGTTCAACACCACTTTGAAGTAACAATACATGCAGTGAGCAAAGTCAGCATGTTAACCAGTCAGGCTTCTTTTTTGCTCAAATTCTCTACCTTGCAATTATATTTTAATTTTTATGAACTTTTATCAAAACTGCTATATTTTTCAAATATGGAATTTTCCTCTATTTTTAAGTACCCTTTTTATCAATGTGTTTCTTCCATTATGATGAATTTCCCCTGTATACTTAGTTTTCTACATTGTTTGATTTCCTTCTCCCTTTTTTCCCACTGTGAAATATTTTTACATTTCTCTACATTTCATTTCTTTGGATGGTTAGCTTGAACAACTGTAAACTCCAAGAAGTGCTTTTTGAGGCTATCCTCCCTACTGATGAGGTAGAAAGCAGCAGTGCTTTGGAGGGGCTGCTTTCAATATGGTGCAGCATGAAAGAAAGACATTTCCCCTTGAAGGATATGTTTACTTTAAAAGTGGGAAGTGAATATTTAGGCAAGACCTCTTTTTTTTTTTTTGTGAAGGAGGGAAAAGTAAAGGCAAAGTGAGCCCACTAGGAGTATCCTGAGAGGAAAGTACACATAAAGCTGGCACATCAAAATTTTCCCAGCTGAAGGACCAGCTGCTTTGCTAAAACGTTTGTAGGGGTGTCAGTGCATGAGACAGAGCTCCCTCAGTGGTGACCCAAGGTATGGAATGAATTCCCACGGGAACAGAGTCACAAAAACCTCACCACCTCCTGCTGGAAAAGCAATCTGCACATCTCTGACCCTACCTGGAGCAGCATAAGCACATGGGTGTGTTCTAAGTTGCTGCACATGATTACTGCCTGGGAAGGAGAGGAGTAAGCAAATCTATAATAGAGGTTAGTCATGCCTTAGTGCACCCTGGCCTTAGATGCAGCAATGCTGAGGCTGAATGCTGAATGTACAGCACAGAAGGGGCTGTGGGTGCTTCACTTTTACAGGCTTAATCACAATAAGTGCTTCCCATACAGTAAGAAATGGCCTGGTCAAATCCTTTATTAGCTTATAGCACTTTGACATGAAGGTAGTTCCTTTGATGTCAGGAGAATTTTTTATGATTTTGACCAAAATGAGAGTCAGTCTCTGTTCTTGCAAATACAAAAATAGAATAATGATGCTATTTATTAATTTATTTTTAGTAAATGCCATTATCCTGAGGGTTAAACTGAATTAATTCCATAAAGAAAGAGCTTCCATAAGGAATCATTAAATGCCTTTGCTAAAGTGGTAGCCAAAAAAACAGCTGTTGCAATGGCTAGGATGTACAGTTTGGGTTTTAACAAAGGTTGGAATCTAAGTTTTTTTTGTTGTTTGGTATATGTGTATGGATATGTGCCCTCATGAGGGAAAAGAGAGGTAGAAATCTGAGCAGCAAAACAATACAGCAGGACATTGAGAAAACTGAAGTAAAATTTCAGCTAGGCCTTGCAGCATGATACTCAAAAAAAAAAGCTTTGAGGGAGATTTGGAAATGTGAACAGAGAAAACTCCTAACTCTATCCTCCACCTCTCTCTCAAATCTTCCCTGCGATAACACAAATATTAGCTAATTGCCCCAAACAAAAATCAACTGCAATGGTATTAGTGTGGTCTATGTGATGGCTACTGCATTGACCTTATCAAAATCAGACAGGAGAATAA
>NW_005054318.1:3534482-3535525 GCF_000277835.1 Geospiza fortis | reverse complement strand
AGAATATTTCAGACAGGAATAGCCCGATTCTATTAATAAAATTGCTGGCAAGATATGAAAAAGCCCAAAGATTACGTGACTGCTCTGGTTAGGTGAGCTAAATGCTAGTTTAAGTAATTGCTTTGTATATAGAAAAACTCTCCTGGAAGAACAAGGATTAGCCCATTAAAAAATTAAATAAGCTACACCTAAATGAATGCTTGTAAGGTCTATAGCATTGCAAATAAAGACACACTGTATGGGTCCATAGCTCCTACAGAGATGCATGTTAAATACACATTACCCTAAAACTCACAGATCATTCAAACACAGTTAAACTCAGGAAATTGAGGCTGTAGATTTTGAAGTTAATCTTTTGGTGAACACATCCAATAGGTGCACAGTTCTCCATATGACTGAAATTCTTACGAGCTCTCTGCTGGCACTGCTGGTGGTGTTAAAGTTCCTGCATGGTTTCCATTATAGACTCCTTTTCATCCAAGCACTATTTTCAATTTGACCATCACAATTCACTCCAGAGCTGCACTTAGACAGGAACTACTTATTCATTCTGTATGTCTGTGTTCCTGAAACCATCTTTTATTTTTAGAAAGAAACAGAGTAGTTTTCTGAACTGGGTGTTTTCCCCAGCAGTAATAATGAAATCTACCCCCAAGTTAAAGGTATGTACCTCAGTCTCACTTTAGCCCCACTTGGAACAAATCCCACAAACTATTATTCAGGAGAGAGATTTCCAAATGTAAGTACTGTCAATGAGGTGGATAGGTTTACTGATGCAGAAAAATTTATGTTTACAGGGTCAGACCATAGGCTCAAGACATTTGGATTGTCCTGCCTTTTAACAAAAAAAAAAAAAAAATTAAAAACACCTCTCCTCACTTATCTGAGGACAAAAATTCCTGAAAATCAAACAGTAAAAAATATCCAGTTTTAATTTTTTAAACTTTTCCATTGCCATCTAAATAACCTGTTACATTTTGGTTGGTTGGTTGGTTTTGGTTTTTTTGGGAAAGGGGGGGTGTTGGTTGGTTGGTTGGTTGGTT
>NW_005054318.1:3533660-3534472 GCF_000277835.1 Geospiza fortis | reverse complement strand
TTTTTTTTTTTTTTTTTTGTTTCTTGGTTGGTTTTTTTCTTTTTCTACTCAAGGGAAAAATTTTCTCAGATATTGTGTCATGAGAAGAGGATAGTATGTATTGGTGGGAGAACAGAGGCCTGAAACAATTTTAGAGGAGATTTTTTTTTTCTGTTTTATTAAGAAAAGGTAATTAAACAAAGCCACTGCTCATTCAGATCCTGCCTTTGACAGAAAAATACATACAGTCAGTGAATAATCATGTGTTTTCATTGCCACACTCACACAAGGTTCAAGCAATGTCTGGACCACTGAAAAGCACCAAAAGGAGCAAGATAGAGCCCTCTGCATTTCAGGGCTTTTCCCTTCTGTCCAGTCTAGGAAGGAAACAATTGAATTTTGGAAGGAAAATATTCTCTAGGTGTTATGCAAATGAAAACGTATATATTGATGGCTTGGGTGTTGTCACATGTTTGATTCAGATTATTTTTTCACATCTCATCACAATAACTAATATTTCTAGCCTCGTTTAATTGCCTACCTTGTTTGCCAGCCTGAGCAGGGTATGCTGTTGGGGGCATGTACAGAGGCACTCAGTTATGGCTTTAGGCTCCATATGCTTCCTCTACAGTCACAAGAGAGCAATAAACACCTCAGCAAGGCAATTCAAAGCATCAAAGCAAACCCTTCAGTCATCTGGGTTTCTCTGTAGACCTACAGGCTTCCTGGGATGACTCTTTGCTGACTACAGGAAGGGTTTAAACACTTAGCTCATGTACAGGCACATAGATTTACATCCATAAGCACAAGTGTCTTGGTGAATCTCCTGCTGA
>NW_005054318.1:3527523-3533631 GCF_000277835.1 Geospiza fortis | reverse complement strand
CAAATTTGCAGTGTATTGACATAAGGAAAGATTTTTCTCAGTTTAAGGAAAAAACAAAACTCTACATTCTGTCAATTCTGTAATCTGCTGTTTTATTGTAATCTTTTGTTACATATAGGTTATGGATTTAAGGCTCAAAGAAATCTTGCAAAGCAAAAAAAATTGAGTGGGGAGAGATCAGTGCATGAGCTCATTTTCTCTTTATTACAAACCTGACTCAGGGCAAAGATGCCTTTGTTCATAAATACAGAGTGTAAAGGAGTGAAAAGTTTCATATGACAAATGAAGGAAGAGCTTTCTTCTGGGGAGATGAACCTTTCTTCTCCTTTATTTCTCATTTAATACATCCCTGGACACTTTTTTCAGAAAGCAACTTTTCTAGGTATTGCTCAAAATCTGCCTGTTAACATTTCTTAGGCATAATTCCTTCAGCTTTTCTGTTGAAGGCAGTGATCCCCAGTCATCATCAGACCCTTGGTGTTCAAACAACAGGGCTGGGAAGTGACTGCAAGTCCTCAGGGCTTGTGTAGAGATCCATGGAGTGAAGCCTTTCTGCCATGTATTTAAGCATAGGTAGCCTCCATCCCAGATGCCACATAACCAACACTGGGACAGCCTGGGGTTTGAAATACTGAGGCTTGCTGAGAACTACAGTATGCTAGAATGAGCACAGCGTGGGGCAGACATGGCTATGTGATTTCTACAGGGGATATTAACTCAAAAGGAGCATTCCATTAATGCAGCTACTTGGCTTCCCAACAGGAGCTTGCCCTCAGATTAATAAATAGGTATAATCTGTATGTGTCACTGGTTTCACAGGACAGTCTGCCTGTGCAAGCTACAAGATAAACTCTGCTGTGGATGAAGAAAATGTAACAAATGTGTTATTAAATGTGCTCAAAAGATTTCATTTTACCTATAATTATTTGAAATGTAAAATTACCGCATGCTTCATGTAAAAAGAACATTAAAGAGAATTTTTAATATTCTTCAGGAGCTTTCCCAACTTGTCCACAATCCTTCAGATCTGAGATAAAAGACAGTCTGTACCTGCTGGCTCCACTAATAAATGATCTTCCATGCTGTAAACTCAAAATGTTTTGAGGCATTCTACCTTTACACAGAAAATATTAAACCTCATACTTAATGATATTGGCCTCGTTTTCAGCGTCAGATCCTCAGCTAGTATCAGCTGATGCTGGATTCATTAGCTTCTTTGAATGGCTTAAATTTACACCGGCTGAGGATCTGGCTCCTATTCTTGAAAATCCAAGCCAACACAAAAGGACTTTCCTTCCTGCTTCTTATAGGTCTTTCCAGCATTACAGCTACTAATCCCAGATGTAGCTTGTGCTGCTGACAGATGTCCTCAATAATTATATTGTTGGGTCTTCTGCTTACTATGTTTAGCATGATGCTGACATATGGCAGGGCTGCGACGATAGTGGGGCACAGAGCCAATGTTGTCATTTCCTATTTACAAAGTAATATGTTTGGGAACCAACATGAATTCAAATAGGAAAGAGCTTTCTGATGAGGACCCCACAGTCAGTGCTGGTTAGTGGGAGGCATAATATGTAAATGGAGAGATTAAGTGCTTTATTTTAATTAATCAATTACTTAATTAAAGGGGCAGGGCTGACAGCTGCATAATCACAGTTGGATCTTTGGAGGTTGAAACATTTTCTTTCTCTTTTCAGGCTTTCAACCTTCATGTCACCTTTCATTTCTTTCACCCCTTTTCCCACCCTTATGTCCTGCTGCTCCTTTTTCCACTGTACCAACAAAATCAGTCTGGTCCTCAACATCCCTGCTGCCCAGACACATTGCCTGTTTGGCATAATTTCTCTTCTGGACTACATGACCTCCCTTCTTCCCTTATTTTCCACATAATTTCATATACAGCTGTGGTTGTTTTCTGCTTGTCTTGCCACTGTTGTGGTGGCTTTCCTGCTCTTTCATTTCTCTATTCTGCAGTGCCATGATTTTCCACAGGGATAATTTAGCAATACCCTTTTCTGTCTGATGCTCAAGGATTTTGTGTCTCTTCTGAACTCCATTCCTTAAGGGACTCTCTACAGTTCCTCTTTTGATATTCCTGCTTAGAAAACAATTGAGCCTTGAAGCTAGTTTCAGTTTACAGAAGGTGTGAGTGCTCAGCTCAGGTGTCTTGCCAGTCTTTTATTTACAGATTATACAAATTTCTGTTCAACTGAATTTAGGATGAAGCAAACAAGGGGAGATTTTTTCCTGTTAGAAGACTTTCATGCCTTTTTCATCCAGCACTTTAACCCCCAGAAAAATCATTCTTGATAAGCTCTCTTTTATTTGTTTTGAGAACCAGGCTCTCAACACTTGTTTAGAGAGTGACCAGTGTTTCTCTCCTAAATCTTGTTTTTTGCACCTCAGTGTCCTGAACATAAATACACCTCTCCTAAGCCAGTATTCCCCCAAATCCTTTGTCAGCCTGAACATCACAAGGGCACTGTTTTTGATGCATGTACCTTACAGGAGGTTTTCTATAGATTTGGCCACCTGTTTGCAAGGTGTTTAACTTCATATTGTCTAAAAAGATCTTACAGGCTTCTGGTTGTGAGGCTCAGCTCAGACCATAGTTCTGAAACAAAATGTCCAAAGGCAAAGATTCTAGTTGGACAGGTGTAAGAGAAGGATCCCTTGCAATTAGATATTGCTCCCCATTGTTTGTGACTCACAACTCCTGACAGTGGAACAGAATGTTCTTACCTGGTATCACCTAGGTTGTTTTATCTCCAGCTCAGATTTAAAGGCAGGCACAACACAGAAGGCTTTCTGGGCCTCAGGTCTTGTCTTGAGAGAACAACACAGAACTTCACACCAGCCCTTTATAAGGATGGTGATGCTCAAATAGAGACAAGGGCATGGTTTGAGTCAGAGGTTCTGCAGCCCACAAGCCACTTGCCACCTGTGTTTTATATGCAAAGAGACAGATTAATTCTACTACTTTTGACAGAATAAACCAACCATAAAATCTGTGCCAATACTTTTTCAGTTGTGCTGGTCCCAGCATGAATAACTCGGCACACAGGGCCTGAAGTTGGCAGCCAATTAGAAGATGGAGCAGCCTGTCTTGCCGAGTTATTAGCTAAGCTCCCTGGCTTTAGTCCAGAAAATCCTACATACCAGACTCCAGCTGGTTCTCTTGAATCCTGTCTCATTCCAACAGCAGATCTGCTGCAAGAGCACCATACCTAGATCAAAGAGTCTGAGTTTCATCCATTTATTTTTCAGGTCAATCAACCACACCAGTTAAAACTAGAGCATTAGAAGTCTGATAGTTCACCCTGGAGAGCACAGGTACCACAGATCCTTCAGTGACAACCACAGAGCAGGAGACTCTTGCCCTTGTGCTGTCCAGATTTGTGTCCAGACAGATTAGACAAGCCTAGGTGTATTACTGGGGCTGTGGCTGGTTAGTTCTTTTGTGGTTAGCAAGGGAGAGAACACCTAAATCAAGAGACAAACTTATAGACCTCAAAATGTGAAAAGAGATGCTTTCTGTCACACCCACAGAGTCAAAAAGGCAGTGAGACAAGGAGAGATGGAGGGGCAATTAAAAAGACCACATGGGTTGGGCTGCCACAAGCAGCTGTATCAGACTGAACTGGCAAATGTGAGGGCCAAGTGTTGCTCACAGAACTGGGGATGTGTTGAGTGCAAATCAACAGGTATTAATGAAATACTGCTCATTTCAGCAGAGATTCACCACTGTCAGTCTGCTGAATTGCCAGTCCTCCCAGTTATTAACGGTTCTGTCCTGGAGTTCATACACTTGTGAGGAATCATACCCCTGGAGTACCCTGTGCCTCTGTGTGTATGTGTGTCCAGGCTGAGAACACAGCTGAAAAATGGCACTCTGACTCCATTGTTCACAATGAATCAACTTTGGAATCAAAACAGTCTCCAAAGTTTGATAGTGATAGTCAGGTGTATCCTTCCCACTCAAACATGAATTTAGCAATGATGGTGATCTTGACCTTACTTGAAATTTTGTACTATGTCAGGTATTTCCAGCTCCCTCTATTGAACACTCAATAGTGATTTCAATGTACAATACCTCCATTGCCACAGATACTACCCTTTTACTCCAAAATCCTACCAGCCATGGTCTGTGGATTAAAGGTTGATTGAGGATTTACATGAATCAAAAACTACAATTGAATGAAACATTGATGTTCTAGGCAGAAAATCAAGAATATCTCAATGACTACTTTGATGTCAGCTCACTCGTTAAGTTCATGATTATGGAGAACCCACACACTATGAATAAGATTTTTTTTTAGCTTGCATGAAGATGCATTACAAACTGAACTGTGAAGAAATTTTTTGTTTAGGACCTTCTTTTCTCTTGCTTAAGAGAGCAATAAATAAGCTGAGGGAGAGTTGACTGAGAGAAGACAATTGGTGCTCGGGGATGGCTTGGGCATTGGTCAGTGGGTGGTGTCATGCATCACTTTCTTTTCTTGTTTTTTTTCTCTCCATCTCCTTTTTATTAATAGTATTAGTGTATTTTACTTTGTATCAATTATTACACTGTTCTTATCTCAACCCATCAGTTTTACTTTTTTGTTCCTGATTCTCCTCCTCATCCTGCTGGGGAAGGGGGGAGGACTGAGTGAGTGCCTGCACAGTGCTTAGCTACTGGCTGGGGTTAACCCATGATACCCTATATTGTGATCTTTAGCAAGGCACTTCCACCAGTTCAATGGCTCCTTCCAACTTCTTGAAACATATCTCCAGTGGTTCCACATCACTAGGGGAGCCAAAGTAACTACAGCTTTGGAAACAATCAGGTTAACATTAAATGTGCAGAGAAAAGTCATGCAAATGTGTCTGTCTTTTTATCTCAGTAATATGAGAGCGATGGCAAAAATTGAGGGGCCTTTTCTTCATCCTCCCATGCCCTTTATTCTTATGCCCTCTTACTCTATGGGTCTAAAGTTCACAGTGTCTTTACAGTAAAGTTCCTTTCTGAGAGAACAGGCAGGGGACTTGGTGAGACCTGCCCTCAGTGATGGAGGCAAACTTCCCTCTGCAGGCAGCACCAGGACAAACTGCTTGGGAAGAGCTGGAATCCCCTTTGCCAATGATGTAACCCCCTTGACTTTAGTGACAGCAAAGATTTTGGCTACAGCATCATTTTTTATGATGTAGTGGTTAAAAACCCTGTTATTATCGTATGAAGAAATCAATTTAAATCACTCTATTTCTTTGGCAAAGTCCTGAGCCCTCTGTATCTGATATTTCTAGGGCTTAGTATGTGGGCTGGTTACCATGCAACTGGAGCTTTTGTTTGTTTTGGAAATACAAGATTTCTTTTTTTCAGTGCACAGATTGGATGAAATTGCCAAGTGAAATAAAGAGAATCTGACACAATAAACAAAAAATTATCCCAGCACATATTTTCCTTTTGTGAACCTGAAATAAAGGTGTAAAGTGGGAAATGTCTGTGGACACTACTGCCCTAGGATAATCTCACTACTTTCTTGTCCTTTTCAGAGATCACAAATTAATAGATTAAATGTGCTATTATTGTAACCTCTAAAGTATTTTTTCTTTCAAAACTGTAATTTTCAGAAAAATTCTGTTTTTACTGTCTAGCAACAGATTGATAGTGGACTGTTTCTTCTTCCTCTATTATGCAGAGGAAGGCATTAGGCAATCATTGAAACTTTAACATCGCATATGCATGAAATACATTGGTAGATAACACATCTTGCTGACCCCATTCCCAGAAAGTCCTATGATGCAACAGTCTAAAATCTAGACAATCTGGAGAAGGGGTGGAAAACACACATGGGAGAGGAAAGTGCTGACAGCAGCTGGCTGATTCTTCCAGATGGAAATAGAAATGTATCTGAAAAATGTTCATCTCTCTTTGTCTCAAATTTTGCCATCCAATGTTTCCATCTAATTGATGTTTGCTTCTCAGTTAAGCCAGAATGCAGATCTTTGCTATCCTGTTTGTTTGTGAGCAGCTACAAAATCAGGTGTTTTGCTACCAATAACCAGAACAGAAGAATTCTGTTCCCTTAGCTTAAGGGAACAGAATTCATGTCTCTACTCTAA
>NW_005054318.1:3509946-3527503 GCF_000277835.1 Geospiza fortis | reverse complement strand
TTCACATGGTAACCACAGTGTGGGACCAAAAATACAGCAAGTGAGACAAGGTGTAATATCATTTTATATTCTGCTGCTGAGGATTGCTTCTGCATTTCCATTGAAACAGAGAAACACACATAAAATAAAATTATGTACAGAACACAACCAGTTCTATTGTCTTCCAACAGTGCTTAAATCACTGGGCTATAAAATTATGCTTTCTCTTGCCTGTTCTTTCTTTGCTCTCATGCCTCTTACATCCTTTGCTGCAGAGTTGCCCATTTCCAACAGCAAAGGGAAAAAAATGAGTTGCAGTTTGAAGTATGATATTTTAAATTAAATATACAAAAATTAATGCTTTGGAACCTCTTTTTGTTGTGTTTCACAATGAAATTCATTGTTACTTTTATTTTATTCTGCACTTGGTGCTCTCAGCATGTGTTAAATCTGACTCGAGGGGTAGAACATACCCCTTAAGAAACATATACATAAGAAACCCCATACATTAAGAAACTTCCAATGTCTAAACAGATTCAGGGCTTTAGATTAGACTGATGTCTTGAATTTAGAGGTCTATACTCTGTTTCAGAAACATAAGTAGTATTTTGGGATTTTCACAATAAACTCATTTTCAAACTGTGGCAAGTATGAAATGTTATTTCATACACATTGCATGTTATTTATGGCCTTAAATATGATATCTTGGTTTTGGCTCAGGATCTTCTCCTGGGTGTCATTAGAATTTTCTGTCACATTGCATGTCAGAAGAATAATTCTTTTTCATTTAGTTCTTAAATGAAAATTTAGGATTTTTAATGCTCGGAATAAAAAATGGACATTTTGTCCTCAAAGCCCCTAGCTCCCAAATGCTGAGGAAGTGTCAGTGATATTTTACACCCACTGACACTCTGACTCCAGATAGCCAGCTCAATGCTTTCAGAGCTTAAAATGACCATTTAGGCATTTAACCTTAGACATGCAACTTCAGGTCTTAACTGCTCAGTACTCATCTCCATAAGAGAAACACCTCCCTCAGGAAGATTTCACATGTTATCAGGTCTGGTTTTCATTTAATCAACAAGCAGCATAGCAACTGCCTTGTCTCTTATTAGCTGTGAGAGCCTAAGTAGATACTTCAAAGCCCCTCTTGAAATTATAATGAAAAACAATTTCTGGCTGAGAACAGTAGAATCATTTGCTTTATGTTCCCACGGCACCAGCAAAGACAGAAGAGCACAATGAAGCTGAAGAGTAATGTGTTGACAGAGAGAGAGGCTGAAGGCTATAAAGACACGTAAAACAATAAACAGTATATGTCATGCCAACAAAATATTTCAGAGAGAAAAGCAGTTCAGGAAAACAATCTGCTTTGCAGCCTTACAGTTTGCTTTTTTCAAATTCTATTTATTGCAGTAAAACTATACTGGATGTCCCTTAAGTTTCCATTGTAGGCAATGGCCAGCAATCAAACTATATTGTTACCCAAAATGCTACCAGAAATAGTTATTTAAATATAGAAACATATTTTTGCAGAAGAGCCTTTATTACTGCAGGTGTTTAAGTATTTTTTTTTTTTTTTGCTTACACATTCATATTTTATGTATTCTGCAAAAATTGCTTTGGTTTTGTGCTCAGAATTTTCATATTTTCTTCTCCTTAGTCCTGTTTATGTTTATTGTGATATTGCAGAAACCAAGAGGGAAAAGATAGCCTAAAGCCAAGCTAGAGAGTCCATCTCTCTAAAGCTGAGTCTCTCCTGAGAATGCAGGGAGGAGAGGAGAATAAGGTCCCAAACATGAAATCCAGCTTCTTGCTTCGCTGCACCAGATGTGGCTGGGCCTGTGACGCCATTGCTCACAGATAAAGCAGGTTTATGCTCCATCCTCTCACCAGGACTCACTGGGTACCAAAACAGGCCTGTGCAGAACTGACTGCAGCACTTGAAGAAGTAAATGCTGTGAAAACTTCAGGAGAATTGGGGTGACACAAAAGAAGACCTGGAGACACAAACACAGTCTGAAAAGGCTGAGGATACCTCATCCAGGAAACACTTACTGAGTACATCAATCCTGCATCTTACTACTGAATGGAACACTGTGGTTGCAGCAATGGCCAACCCACATCCATGAGACCTCCACACTCACTAAGAAACTGGTATTTAGTCCTTCCTGTGACCACAGAATTGGCATATTTTGCCTTTCTTATATTCCTGTCATATTCAGCCTTTCAGCATTATTCATTACTGAGTCTACATTTAACTTTTCTCCCGTATTCTTCACTACTCCAAACAGCTGAGAAACATTCTGCATTATTGTATTTCTCAACAGTTAATTTTTCAGTGACTCAAGCAATGGAGGAAGAAGGAGCTTCTACAGATTTTTACACAGCTAATAAAGATGTACATACTGTGTGTAGAAATAAGCACATCTATGTCTTTTCTCTCAGTCTTCAAGCACACAGTGCACAAACTGATGCTCCACCTTTATCCAATGGCTAATTACTCCTCCCATAATGAACTCATTTACATACTTATGTCATGAACAGATGTATTTGCGCAATTGCAGACTTAGGTTACCCCTCTGCTGGGGCTGCATGTTCCCCTGGTGGCTATGCCACTTTATTCAGATTTAGAATGAGATTCTGCATTTCCACAATAAACAGATCTAAATAGGCCACTAGGTAATTAGGAAGTATGTTTAATAATTATTAACACTCTTTTTAGTACCCTTGGTTATGTAAGTCTGTAAAGTTTATTCATTTATGTGGGCCTCATTATTTATTTATCTAATATCTGCTACTTTTTAAATTCTTAAATTTATCCCTTTCCAAACCCAGAAAAAAATTCTTCTTTTTTCCCCTCCCAAGCACTACCAATTTTGATGTGATGTTTCATTATTTCTATATTTCACTCACAAAATTCTATATAAAATCTCATTAGCATTTTTCTTTCTTTCTCACATTTCTATTTGACATGCTCAGTTGCTGAAGTATTTGTTTCTGGGCTGATAACTGGTCAAGCTGTTCCCAGGTCTGGAGCCAATCTGTAGGTCAGCCAGCTGGAGCAATGACAGAAACACTGAACTGTGTTTCATCCTTCAGAGGCCAGCCGCTGTCCTCTCAAAATGTGTTAATTCTTTTCTCATGTTCTGCTGGACAGTGGCCCTTTACTTGACATCCACTCCTTCACCTTCTGAGCTGGTAGTTCTTTTTTGGTTCTGCAGTAGCTACATCTGAGTAGCAAAGCCCATAATAGGAATGTTCTGTGACAAAATATTATTACAGTGTTTAAATAAATATTAAATTAATCAACCGCATCACGTTGGGTAAAGTTTATGCATTCAGGACTGCTGAAGTCTGCACACGTATGAAAAATCACAGCTGAAGCCTCTATTCTTTGTACTTGTGCATTGCACCAAAGAGAACCCGTAAGGTCAAAGAGTTCTGCAAAGCTGAGTGCAATGAGGCAGTTGGGGGTGCAGAGGAAAAGCTGTCATTCTGCAGCTACACCACCTTTGGCATTTAATGGTTCAAGTTAAAAATTCAGGGTCAATTCCTGCCCCAGGCGAGAAAGACAACAGTACAGCACACAGTGCTTGATTGAGCACAGTGATCTACAGTTCCAGGCAATGAAGAAGTGCTGTATGGAGGTGTTCAGATGAGGGTAGCCAGCAAAGACGGCATATGCTGTGAGTGGGAGCAGAAAGAGCCGATGGAATTCATAGGATCATAGAATGGTTTCAGCTGAAGGGACTTAAAAGATCTCATTCAGTTCCAGCCCCACTGCCATGATTAGGGACACCTTACACAGACCATGTTGCTCAAAGCCTCATCCAAACTGTTCTCAAAACTTCCTGGGATGGGGCATTCACAACTACTCTGGGCAACTTGTTCCAGCGTCACACAGCTCTCACAGGAAAGAAATTTTCCTTAATACCTCATCTAAACATGCCCCCTTTCAGTTTGAAGCCATTCTCCCTATTGCAATGTACACTTGTCAAAAGTCCCTCTCCAGATCTCTTGCAGCCCCTTTGGGTCCTGGAAAGTGCAATAGGACCTCCCCAGAACCTCCTCTTCTCCAGGCCAAACAGCCCCAGCCCTCTCCATCTGTCTTCATAGGAGAGGTACTACAGTCTTCTGAGCATATTTGTGGTCTCCTCTGGACTATCTTTAGGTCAAGCCTTGATTATTAAAGTTGATGCAGGGTTGTCAATTCTACATTTTTTTATCTCTTTGTCTGGGATTTGTAAGATATAATTTGAGTAGATTGTGTCAATCATTGTCTTACACAAGTAACAGTTCAGATGTTCCCAAAGCAGCTGTATCAGTGCTTTTTTATTTCTTACATTATTTTGTCTAGAAGGAAGGAGGATGCCTCTTTCAATATTGTGGTCAATATTTAAATATTTGTATTTAATTCATTAATGGGAGAGCATCTACCTCCCCAAATAATTCATGGTGGAAAATGAACACTGCCAGCAGCATGCTCCCTCAGTCTGCCCATCTTACAGCAACATTTCCTAAAGGAAATTGTACTAAAGGTGTACAACTATACACCATCTAAAATACTGAAAAAGCTGTGATTTTTAAGGTCATTTTACCAAGAAAATATTTCAATATCACTCTTTCACTGCAAACTACTGTGATTTTCCAAATCAATAATCTTTAATTTAAAGATCCCTGACAATTTTTTTGTCAGGCAGGATAAGTGATTCTACAGGAACTGAAGTCCAGAAAGATTAGTTTCAGCAATGGGCAGAAGAAGAGTTACAAGCAAGTTAGGGTATTGATTACAGAATCTTTCTATGAAATTGAATTTAAAACAGGGAGTCTTTTCTATTTTGAGAAGTTTGGTCACTTGGAACAGTAGTTGATCTCACTGTTCTCACTCTGCTGTTGAAATACAACTTTTCACACTACCTGGACTTACTCAGGGTCAGGACACTCTTTAATCTTTGACTCAAAATATCTACAATACACAGGTTTGAAGCCTGGAGTCTCTGAGAGAACAGATTTGGGGAATTTTAAGGATTCTTCTGGAAGAGTCCAAACACCCACAGGTTTTATGAGAAGCTGCTGTTATTTCCTTGCGGATAGGGGGACCTCAGTTGGATTAGAAGTCATTTATGTTGTTGCTGGAAGGACATTTTTTATACCTGTGAGTTTAACATTACTGGCATTTCATTTTTCTCTTAAGCAGCTTTCAGTGGAGTTGATCTTGACTTAAGATAGGGGATGACCTCTCAAGGTCATACCCTTTCTGTCATCTGAAAAGCATTAAGAATGGGCAATCCAAGAATTTTTTCAATTGGCAGGCTTGTTGCCTGAGAGCAAAGCTTCAGATTTAACTTTTAGTGTATTATATTATTAACTTTCTTTTTCTTTACAGATTCTTCTGTACATATTATGTACTTTCCCTGTAAATATAAGATTTCAGCCCTTTCCCCTCCAAAATCAGTGTCAGCAAGTTAACTGTTCTGGGCAATAAACAGAACTTGCAACCAGGTCTCTGTTTTTAAAAAACAATAATGAGAAAGTTACACAGTGCTTTATTCACACCTAGGTCTCATGGATTGCCACCCCCTTTCACAAAATTACAAATGCTTCCAAAGGTACAGGCTTGACTAAAGCAGGACATTCCCCTGATAATTTCTTCCAGTGATGTGTATATGGAAACAATAATACATTTTAACTCAAATGAGCATGTCTTCAACTTCCAGACATTGGTTCTTGTTACTTCCTTCCTCTTAGATTGAAGGGTTATTTAATACCCATAACATTCTCCCTGTGAAAGTAGTGTGATTGTGATCAAGGGCAAAATTACATCATGCTGGCAGAGGCATCCAAGGCATCTGAGTGAGTGTCTTAGTTCATAGAAAGCAGCACAAGAGGAAGGGCAGAGAAGTGCTGCATAGACACCCCAGTGCTGATTGCACACTCAAGAGCCAGGAGCCAGAGAACAGCAGAGCTGCATTTGCAGGTAGACTGCAATTACAGCTAATTGTCAGCACTTTTGCCATGCTGAGACCTCTCATTAGGTCACTCCATTTTGATCCCTAGGCCTTTTTCAGGGTCCTGTCTATGAAAAGATCATCTTGCCTCATTGCCTTTTCCTTGTGTACTATTTTACCAACTTGTTTTTCTTTTTTCAGTTTTAATTACAAATGTTATCATAAGTGATTAATTATTTACTTTCAAAAATAATCAGTGAAGTCGTTGAATGGTATCAGGTCTGCTACTGATCCCCATGAAACTCCATTATAAGTATGTTCAGCTGTTGATAATTTCCTGGAGACAATCTCTTTCTAAGATCTATCACTTAACCAGTTCTTAATTCATAAAACATTTGCTTTATTAATAGTATATGATGCCAATGTTTAAATCAGAACATGCTGTGCTGCCAAATTCCAATATTTTACAAAAATCAGATTACTCAAACAAGCTTGCAATTTCATCAAAGAATAAAGTGAGATTTCTTTGACATGATCTGCTTTTCATAAAACCATGTTGTCTGGAAATAATTTTATTTCTATCCTTTAATTATTTCTCAGCTGATTCTCTTCCCAGCTTTTCTGTTATATTTTCTGGAACAGATGTCAGACTAATTGACCTACACTGAACTCCAGTCATCTTGTCAGATTTTTTTTTTAAGTATTGGCTCACTCCAAACTCAATTTCAGTCTTCTGGAATTTTCCTGGTGTTCCAGAATTTGTTAAAAATGAGGATAAAGGATTAAAGATTTCCTAGAGCAATTTGTGTGCAAAACATCTGTTTCCAGTGAATTAGAAGTGTTTAATTCTACTTAAAGTTGTTTTGTATTTTCCTTAGACCATGACAAGCCACAAAGAAATTTGTTGTTCTTGTATGGTAGAAGTACAGCATCTGTATTTTATTTCTAGGAATCCAGCCCTTTTTATAGAATTTTAGAATAGAATTTTAACTATTCTGTGTCTTCTAAAAATAATTTGATTATTTGTTTCCAACATCATGACACTGGTATTTTCCAACATCACTCTATCTTCAGATATAGTTTTATACCAACATACATTACAAACCTATATTTTACTATGCTAACATTTTCCTCCCTGTTTTTAGTTTCTCACATTATTTTTTTCAGTATTTTTTAGCATGCAAGTTAGATATTATATATTGTGTTTGGGGTTTTTTCCTAACTGCTTACTTCTTAATATAATCAATTTTTATTTATAAACAATTGAGAAACTTGGATGTGCATTATTAGAAGGTTTAGATATGTAGCAAATATGCATTAAAGAAAAATGCATTATCAGCCTAAATTTCCAATCCAATCCCTCCTCACTATCAAGCTGGTTTTGCCTTTATAAACTGAACCCTTCTGAAGACACTTTGAAGAAAATACTAAATAATATTTGAGATTGATATTCTTCACCTTAAATACTGCAATCACTGGTTTTTAAGCAGCATGTTTCCAGTCCAACACCATTCTTATCTTTATTAATCACTTAACATATCCTAGTACACCACTATAAAAGCTTGAAAATGTCAAAAGAAGCTTCACTTGTTTCTGAAGAAATTTATCAGCAAAACTGACTTTTATGATTACATTGGTTTCTGTCCTGAAGACTGAAGTTGTTCCCCCCACAGTGAAGTGCCCCTCCTCATTTCTTTACTAATGGTTTTAAACATGAACTCTTTTTGCAGACATGTTTGCCATGACTGACCATACAGCTAAAAAAAAAGGGCAAATTTGGAAAAAATATAGCAACTTCACAGGTAAAGAGCCATTGAAAAGTGTCACAGAGAAAGAACATCAAGCCTGCCTGCAAAGGCTTCAGGTTTCAGCCAAAGCCAATGAGTTGGGTAATTTGCAAAATATTACAGTTGTTCATAAGGTGTTTAAATGAACTCGTTATCTGAGCATGTCATGAGCTTTGCAACACTCCTGCAGGACAGAATTGTTTCCATATCTAAGTGCCATTTTTAGCTAATAGGAAACTTCAAGTAAATTACTGAAGATCAAAAAATTAGCAGAAGAGGAGGGATTTGAACCCTCTTCTCCAAAAACTTATGAGACATTAACTCGTGGACTGGGCTTCCTTTCTGAAAAAACTACAGCTGTTCTTTGGCTGAATGTACTTGTGCAGTCAGTTCACCCCCCAGCATCTCTCAGATTTACTTTCCCAGTTCTGTTATGCAGCTTTTTTTGCTCCTAAACCCAAACAGCGGACAGAGAAATGGGCAGGTCTGGAATGAACTTTGTGATGAAATGAATAATATAAATGTCAGCTAGCTAACTAAACTTTCATCAGTCTACAATGACAATAAGCTCACAATAATCTATATTCCCATCTTCATCTTTCATTGTTCTAGTTAGGTTGTTTGTTTAAGCCTCTTAACCTAATTTCTGAGATTCATTGTTCTCATTAGTGCCATTTGTTGCCAAACAAGAAAAAAAAAAGGGTTTTCTGACAGAGCTGGAAGACTCCCAAAGTATGTGGCTGGCTCCAGCACATCTCTCATTCTCTCAAGCTTAGGCCAGCACAGAACATCTTTGTTTTGCAGTTGTCAAGGCTCTAACCAGTTGTTGGGGTCTTTGCACACTTGTCATCATTTAAGTACAATGTAAAATATATTGACAGCAACATGGGTATAATTCCCATAAGGAATTACTAAAGGTAATTCTTCAGGAAATGGAAATACTGTGAACTGGTGCTAGTGTAAAGATTTACAAGAAGAGAATACAAACAAAGACTTCACTGTGTCAAATATCATTCTTGTATTGTGATAAACCTAACTAGATGTTGCCAGAGGACTTTGCAAGAATTACAGCTTGCATTCCTGTCCATCCCATTCCAGTTCATTGGCCAGCATCATTTTCCCACAGTACATCTATACTCATGACTGTCTTTTTGTACAAAATTAGGTTCATCTAAGAAGCTCATCCTCTACTTAATTGAAAACATGGGAAAAGTGAGGGTCTGTGAAAGCATTTCTTCTAGTCCCATCCTCAGCCTCTTGTGTTTCACTTTTCAGTTGCAAGCCAGCTTTTAGTACAGAATGTGGACATGGTCAGATAAAATTTCAATTGGCAGTGCAATTTTCATTCGTGTAACAGGGGCACTGGAAATATGTGGTGCAAACCCTTGGCAATGATATTGGAGTGAGTGTCATTTTTTTGCATGTGACACAACTCAAAAAATGTGTACTTGTTCTTCTATACACTTTGAGAACTCCCTTGGAAAAAAATCTGACTTTTCAGGATGACATCACAATTTTCTAAACTTGTTGGATTTCAAGAGCTCTAGGACACGTTCATTTAGGCATCTACACCATATGTGAAAACCTGTTTCTAAAATACAGAATTGCTATGTTCTCTGTGTTTGAACACAGAAATGTGTTGCACATGTATTTAGCAAGTCTGTGTTCTTTAAGTTCTTTTTCTGAAATTACACTTTTGGACTCTTAGTTTTGAATCTATATTAATAAACACATTGCAACTTATTCACAAGCAGAAATAACTGATCAAAAATTATCTGACACAAAATCATATCCTCATTATTCAAAGTTATGTTAATGAGGTTTAAGGAAACATTTTAGCTAGGAAGTAATGTTTTAAGTAAAAGCTTTACCTTAAGTCCTGAGAGAGGGAAGGGAAGGGAAGGGAAGGGAAGGGAAGGGAAGGGAAGGGAAGGGAAGGGAAGGGAAGGGAAAAGAGAGAGAGGAGTTTGTTGCAATTTCTGTTTTGTTTTACACTTCTGCTTGTTATCACTGAGCAAGCAGGGCATGGGTTTAAGAGTTAGAAAATCAGGTTTAACCTCCAGTCCTGTCAGCTACCTGTTGTCTGTCCACAGACAAAATACTTCAACTTCAGATGTTTCTTCCCCTGATATTTGTCCATCTAAATTATGGATACTGTTCTCTCCAGCAGTGCTTGACACAGAAATAGTGCCAAGTCCCATCAATAGAATCATGTCATCCAGTGGGCCATGTACGCTCTATTTAATGTAAAATTACACCTTGGTCCTGCCTGAAAATGGAAAGGTGCTTGTGCCAGTTATTCCACACTGGCAGAATGTACCTAAAACACCATTGCTCATGAGATGTCCAGCACCAAAGCATCTTGCAATGTAAATACGGACTAAAAATATGCAGTAGATTTCCTTTTTTACCTCTCCTCTTTCTCCCTTCCCTTTACCTCCATCTTGAGCTAGCAGTAGACACAATCTCTTCCTTTCTACCTTTCAAAGCTTCTATTCTTCAGATCACAGGTCATAACCACACATTTCTTTCCTCAATTTTTTTTTTTCTTCTGCTGTAGTGAATAACCTGATCAGTTCTCACAGAAACATTCCTTCCGGACACCATGATGGATCACAAATCCTTTAGATACAAAGGAGACTGAGTCAATTTCAGGGACAGAATCCAGAGACTCTAACACTTCATCTTGTAAACAAGACCAGCCCTTCTAGTGTTTAAACCAAATATATATAGAAAAAATAAATTAGGAACCAGTTTAACTATACCTATAGAATGTTCTTTTATTTCCTTTGTAAGAAAAAGAAGCATTGACGACACTGAATCCTGATCCTGAACTATTGTTATTTCAAAGTGTTAAAGCTAAGAGATAAGGAGATAGAATTCTTCAATATGATGAACTGAAGAAGAAATGAACTTAAATCCTAACTTCAGTGGATCAAGGGGATGGCAGTATTTATTTCAATGGCTGAGATTTCACCTTCTGTAGTAAACTCAGCAATTCTCTTTGCTTGCAAAGTGCTTGGATCAGGCCCCTAGGACATTGCAAAGACCAAAGCATTTTCCTCTTCAGAAGCTTTTCAGAAAGCCCTAGAAATAAAAGCTACCTTTTGATTTGGATGGATCTGTAGGATGGACTCCACTGGGGCAGGAAGGTCACCCCTTCTTCCTTCCTACAGCTCAGGGGAATGGGAAAGAGAGGATCCCCAGAGTACATGTAAGTCTCCCTCTGTAATGAACCACATGCTTGTTACCAAGCAAGCATGGTAATTACATTATATCCATCTGCAGCTTTTCATATTTGAATTAACTGACTTTTATTAGCACATTATTTGATTAATTTTGCAGTATATATAAAAAAAGCCTCTTTTTTTTTTTTGAGGCTAGATTTCCAAAGTTTGAGTATTTTATTTTGAACAGTTATTTATTGCAGCATGGAAACAATGTTTGCACCAGTAAATTAAATTTGAGCCAAATCATTCTCTGCCACTGAGGTCAAAGGACAAAGCAAAACCTGAATTGAGAACATTGCACCCAGCATGAATATACAAATGGAAGGCATTCACCCAAAGGGCCTCCTGGAATTGGTATTTGCCCTGTGATGGCTTCTGAGGCATTTGGGATAGGGAGGATGGCTCTAGCTAAAGCTGTGCCAGGATCTTCCTAAGAGTTCAATACCACAGGTGATGAAGTTCCAGTCTCTGGAATGTCTGGTGGAGCTTTTCAATGTACATTAATTCAAGACACAACCAAACAGCAGCAGGACTGAGCAGATCCATCTGAGACCACCCAGCAACACCCTCTGCCTCTTTTCTCTGCCTTCTCCTGCAGGATTTGAAGGTGCTACCAAGTGTGGAGGAGGATGATGGCAGAGGACATAAGATAGATGCTCCACAAGAGCCAGCCAAATGACTAATTTAAGTGGTTCTGTGATTAAATACGGAGTTGACAGCTGATCTCTGACTGCAGGATGGGATGAGGTGTACTTAGCACTCCGAGCTAATTTCACCAAGTAGGTGCAAATCCTGTGCAGTTTTCTCTTCTGAGCTAATTCCCTGACCCTTGATTAATAAGACTTGGTGGAAATTAGACAAGCTTAGAGCATCAACACAAACTGAAAATGCATTCTAGCCTCAAATCAATTGAATCAGCATCTTATCTACATTTCCTGCCTTTTACAAGTGCCAGTATTTAGCTCACCACAGTTACTTCAGAGTGTCAGTATATTTCACAATTCAATTAGTCATTCCCAAGTGAAGTATTGTAATTGATTCTTTTTTGGTCTCCACGGGTGATAAAGGTAATGGATGTTTTCGTGAAGCAAATGGACTTCCTCTAAATATCTGCTTCTCCATGTCACTGCTCTGAAGTAAATGATGAGATGTATTTCTATAAATAGGCAAGTAGCTGGCAAACAGCGGGACAAAAAAGAAAAGGGGAAAAAAGAGTACAGAACCATATATTTCCTGACACTGCACTTCCAGGACGGTTTAATTACCACAAACGTACATTCTTGAACCACTCTTATCTTAGGGAGCATGGCAGGAAGCAGAGAATAATTTGAATGCTAACAGTTATTGCTTAAAAAACAAAAAGAAAATGAATCAAATGTCCCTGTACAGTGTCCAAGGTTTCAGTCTGGGGGAGCTCATGCTCCCAGAAAAGGCTGAAGTAGCACCTCAGACTAAGAGCTGTGCCTTACAGCAAGAATTGATGTAACATCTTCCAGCAGCTGGTCTGCACTTGAAAAACAGAGCAAGCAACGCCTGAGAAAAGCAATCAATCAGCTGCATTTGTCACAGCTCTCTGAAGTCCCCAGTTATGGATATCATTAACTGAACAGAGTTTCCCTGCGTGCAGTGAGAGGCAGCACGCCAAGAGCAGGGGTAGGCTTACCTCCAGAAAAACCCTGACTGCCAGGTTTTAGGGCCTTCCCCCTCCTAACCCTTCCTTTCACCACACAGAAAATACTTACAGACCTCAGAAACATCCTGGATCACATCAAAACCCCATCACATAGAAACTCACTGGGAAGAATTTTTTTCCTGATGGAAACCAAAACTGCTGATTCCTTGGCTTGGTGCCAGGGCTGCAATGACTGCAAACAGGAATACCTGGCATCTTGCCAGGAATATGCACATCTGTCAGTAGTGGCCTCTTTCCTGATATTCATATGAAAAAATTAAAGTAAGAAATTCTGGTATTCTATGATTTCAAAAAATTCAGAGGTAATAGGAGTACTGTGCTCCCATCTTTCCATTTAGCTGATTTTATGAAAGAATATCATGCATCATACATAATGGAATATGCTCCACTGTAGTCACCAAACCTGTCAGATCTAACATAAAACAAGGACTTGTAGAACTGTGCCTAGAAATGAAATATTTCAGAAAATTCTGATGATATTTTCCCTAAATTCTGTTGAAGCCGTCTATGCTGTTGCCCCTGTCTGACATAAAAATGTGATGGAGGTTTTTGCATGTTGCAGTGCCTATTTTCCAAGGCAAAAAGATATTAATCTGCAGCCAAACTTCTCTGGGGATAGGCAATTTTCTCAGTTTTTCCAGCTACCTCAAAAAGTTACAGCTGTTCTTCTCTGGCCTGTCTTAAAATCTGGAGTGGTACTGTCATGTACTCCCAATATACTGTAGAATTTTACATTAAAAATGGATAAAGAGATTAATATTTTTTATAATTACAAGGAAAGTAATCTGAATCAAAAAACCTTATATGTTAATATAAATTAGGATTTATTATAATTAAAGATGTAAAGAATTGATTAGATCCCATAAGGGTAAGATATAATTTTGAAAAAGCATTAACTGTTGATTTTCCTTGTAACCTGTATAAAGAGCCTGAGCATTTAGAGGACTTTGAGAATCTGGCAGTTAAAAGAGCTCATATGATTTGAACTTGAGGATGACAGCTTAAGGGTTTTTCTCCTTCCACAGGTAAAGAACACTACAAATCAAACGTGAGGTAGCCCCTCATGATAACACCTCTATGAGTCCATTGTCATCATGGGGAATTGCATCTTGTTGTCCTCTCTGGGCTGGAAATAGACTGACTTCACTGGCCTCTTGTCCATTTGAGGACTTTCTTTTGTGTCAGCATTTCTTCCCTACTGATAGAGATGGGCATAGAGAAAGTATGGCTTTGCTTGGCGCTTCCCAAGGCCACAGTTGCCTCCCCAGGTTTTTCTATCTAGTGAAAATAAAATACTGTTAAGTCCACATCCTTAGCTGCTGTTTTATTACATGATCTTATTGATTTTGATGGTTGCTGATGCTAATTTATTTCAAATGAAGATTCGGCTGTCACCAAAAAAATCACTTAATTTCCAGTTGAGAAAGAAGGTTTGAAAATTATGTTCTGCTTTATGTTCTGTATGTGACAGGCTATAGCCCATATATTTTGAGTAATATTTTGTAGCATTTTCAACCTTGTTCAAGTTTAGATACCAAATCAAAGCTACTCATCAAGAAACTCCCCTCCTGCACATTAGTAATATACACAGGTGCTGTGAAGAACTGCCTACAATGTCCTAAAAACAGCTGGCCTGAATGTCTGCCTGCAGAGGTGCCTGCCTTTCTCTGTAGAGAGAAATCCTTTAAGCAATTCACACAGAGAGGAAAATCTGCAGTTTATAGAGACAGGAAAAAACACTTTATTGATAAAAGGAGGTCATACCAAGCTTGCTCAGACAACTGGATTTAGTTTAGGGATGAAGAACATATGCTCCAAAACCAACTCACTGTCTCCATTAGCAAACATTGGCATGCTGGAGGTGGTCTTTTTGGAAAAAGAAGACAAATAGAGTTGCAGACATTTTTTTTCCTCTGTAAATATAAGAAGGCTCTCTGTTAAACCTTCACTGATCCACAGCTGCCCTGTGATATAGCTCAAAGTGCTCAGAGATCAGTAAGGGAGCAGATGTGGCAGAATCATTCAGCACTGGCATGGCACAAGCCAGGTTTGCCATGCAGCAGTCAGGGACCACATACATCTGTTCCTCAGAGCTCAGCAGGCCAGCTGTGAGGGAGAGAGATTAGCTCAAATGAAATGTAACATGAAAAGTCTGATGAAATTGCCACAAATAAAGTAAAGGGCGGTTCCTGGAAAGACAAGCAGCTCCATCTGCAACAGATCTAATGAAGCTTGGGGTTTTTTAATGGATTTGTGCCTTGTGGTTGGATTCTTTGGTGTGAGTACCGATTAAAACTCTTCCTGTGGTTGGGGTACTCATAATAGTTGTCTTCTGTGTGAATCCTGCATGGGTGGAGAGCACACTGCAACCTCACGATCAGGGAAGGTCTGACTTGATTAGACCACTAATGACACCTCTTTTTCCTGCTCTGCCACCTGTTCCTACAAAACTGGATACTTAATTCCTGCTCACTACTGCTATCCTGGGTTGAAACTAGTTAAGTGGTTCAGAGTTTTTGGGATGTAGATGAGCAGTATGGCAGACCCACATGCACAGATTCCTGTATGTGCACAAGTGGCGTGTAACCTCACACTGCTTACTGCAGGGACCATCACATGGGCCTAGGATATTATCTCCTGGGTAATGCTGGCTTGTGATTTAAGTAACAAAAGCTGAAACATGCCTGTGTCACGGTGATGATGTCTGCTGAGACGACAGAAGTACAGATGTGTTCTTGAAGCCACACACCTTTCACTTGAGTCAGTCCAGGCTTGTGGGCAGAGCACTATGTGGGACAAAGGAAACATGAAATCTAACTTTATTTGAGTCTATATTTTATTTTCCAATCTAGCTTTGTTTGGAAAAGCAGCTTCAGCCACAGCTCCTGTTTGTAACAGAAAATATTAATTCCTTCCATCCACATTGTTAGCCTCTTAATTATTTTCACATCACATTTTCCCTGTCCCTGTAAGCTGAGGAGTTCTCACCTTATATGGTGATGATGATGGCCATGACTGTTGATTGATTATCTTATTGCTTGTTGATTGGTTATCTCACTTATATGACTGTGGAACAGATATTTCAGGTGACAGCCCTTTCACTTTTGGGAAGCAGAAGTCCTCTTTAAGAGAAAGTCCACAGCTCTAATGTAAAGGACTACAAAATTAAAATTAATTTTCTTCGTGCTCAGTTCTTCTTGGCAGTGGGACAAGTGGATCAGTTTTTTGAGCTACTTACTTAACTCTTATTTTTAGTAGTCATTAGAGAGTGACAAGAAAATAGAAAAGATGGTGTTATATTTGGCACTACCCTGACTTAATTTCCTGATTTGGTCACAGTCTTTCTTTGTGACTTGAAATCTTGTACCATTTTTCACCCTAACAGGGTCCTTCCTCTTTTTAGGTATAATGGTACAAAAGCATAAAAGTCTATATACACCCATGTAAACCTTCAGTCAAGATTAATATAATTCCAGAGCTATTTAGTCACTCACAGAGACAGGATAAACAACTGAGTTCAGAAAAAAAGCTAGCTTTTTATAGAACACAGGAAACTATTTGCAGAATTCTTACTTTGTTCCATTATTTAAAACCAACAAAACAAATAAAAAACCTTCCCTCAGCTAGAGATTTAAACATTAAACAGAACATTTTTGTCAGGGCAATCATTTCACATTGTTTCCAATGATTATTTTAATTATAATCCATTGCTCCAGAACTGTGGCTGTCGATTTTGTTATAATAAGACTCTCAGAACAAGACAATTTCTTAGATCCAGTCAAAGTGGTTTTCTGGTTGCTGTCAGAGCTGGAACATGGACTGGAACCAACTCTTCTCAGGTGGCAGCAGAGAATTTTCATTTATTAGTGGATTGTACTCTTGAGAAATATTATACCAAGAACACCCCCACTTGGTCAAGGAAAGAAATGGAGTCAGAGAAAGATTACCACATCTGAAATATATTGCACAAAACCCCCTCCTATTCTGTGCTTATTTTTTGAAAGCTGTTGCCCATGAATGTCAGCATGACTGAAATTCTACAGGTCAATGAGAGAAAAAATAAAGTTATAAATGAGTTATAAATGTTTTTAGTGTTTTGGTATTTTTCATTGAAAATTTCTCACACAAACTACGTATCTCAGACTGTAGTGTAAATACTCAAGCCAACTTGCCCGGCATCAGCACTCAGGCTTCTACAACATCATCCTAAGTACAAACTAGTTTCTTTTGTTGTTACCAGAGAACACATTTTCTAAAACAATCTCAACTCTACAGGAATTCTTGTGTCTACAGGAACTATATCTTACTGTACACAGCCCAGACACAGTCATTGAAAGAATGCTGTGAATGTTAGCACCTTTTAAAAATTTTATTATCATTTGTTTCTTTCTTCTAGCATGAAGTTTTCAGCAGTGCTGAAGAGTCACAAGGAGAAGCCACCTACATACAGCCACACATGAAGCACAACGCCAAGACAAACATTTTTTTCTGCAGCCACTCTCAGCTTTCCAAGAAGAGGAGAAAAGAAAGTCAAGAATGCCTATTTTATTTTCTGTAGACAATCAACTTTGAATCATCCCTAACTAGCTTCCAACAAGATGTCTGGTTCCAATCCAGAAGTTCCTAATTAGTCTCTATAGCCATTGATTTCAAGGGGAGTTTTACCTGAGTGAGGATTTTGAATGAGGTCACGAGGTGTAAGTGAGCCCTGAGGAAGAAAATGGAGCCTCACCCTTTTGCAGGTGTGCAGGTGAAATTTCAAGGAGCTTCACTACTCCTAATATTTTTAGTTCCCTATAGGGAAAAGGCTGCTGTTTTAGCATGGCACTACAGGAATTGAGAAGCATCCAGACAGGGTCAAATGTGCCTCAGAAAAGGAAAAGATCCCAGGAAAACTGAGGGAAAAAATGTAGGGAA
>NW_005054318.1:3497105-3509852 GCF_000277835.1 Geospiza fortis | reverse complement strand
TAGGGAAAAGGAATCCACAATAAAGTTCACAAGCAGCAAAGCTTTAGGAATATGAAATGAGGGTTTGAACTTGACATTGTGTTTCTGTGAAAAAAAAAAAAAACAAACAAAAAAACAACCTAATAATGATAATAAAAATAACAATAATAATAAAGCAGTTTGTGGCAGGAGACTGGGAGGAAATTCTGAGCAGGATGTGAGGAGCTGAGGCTGGGCAGAGAAACAGAGGTCAAAGCAGCTTCCCGGGCTGGGCCTTTGGGAGGTCTCTGCCCAAGCTCCCACTCATGCACAAAAAAAGCCTTGGCCTGAGAACATGTGGGTCTGTAAAAGTGCAGACAATGAAATGAGAAAAGGAATGACTTTACAGGAAAAATGTGGTGACATGTGCTGCTGCTGTGGGAAGATGAAGACCAAGATGTTGTAAAATGCACAGTCTCCCCCTTTTCCATATTTAAAGTCTCATGGCATGTGGGTAACTCAATTACTTAAAGTAAATCACTTCTCTGTAACAGCTATAAAAAAATATACTTTTCTTAAAACTCATGTATTTGTTTTCAGAAACAGCTGAAGAATTTTCAGTAAAAACTTCTGTGCATATGCACTCAATCCCATACAAGACAGACTCTTGGATTAAAAAAAAAGCCAAGAAAATAGGAAAACTTCTAAACAACTGAAATTGGTTTCCTGTATGCAGACATTCCTCTAGCCTTAATACCTAATAACTTTAACAATATCCTTAATATTGGTCCTCCTCTAAGAACAAAAAAAATGAAAGATCTGGCAGACTTGTGTGTGCATGTAAGAGTAGATAGATGATGAAGGTCAGTAAACACAATTGCAGCAATCAATAGATATGTATTGGCTTTGTAATTCTCTTCCTATTAATGCTAAATTAGCTAAGGTATATTTCAGGCATCTCTTATAATTTAAAGGATTGCCAATAATTCTCATCTTATTGAAAAATAGATTACTCCTTATTGGAAAGGCCATAAAGCAAACCTGAAAATTTTTATCTATGGAGTTTGTCTCATAGTGCATGGTGTCATCAATAAAACATCTCATGGTCCACTCACTGCTGCTGTGCAGACTGAGGACCATTAAAAGTAGGAGGTGTTGATAATTTTCTGTCCTGACATAGCCTAACACATGTTTTAATGGTGGTATTGCTCTTGGATCCTATCTCACTCCTTTAGGACATGTCAGTTCATCACCCAGCCGACCTATCCAGCATTCCTGGCATACCTTCAGTCAAGTGCCATGAGCTGATATCCATAAAAATCCACTTTAGCTGACAGAAAGTGTATAATATCCTCAGTTTAACTGCCTGTTTTTAAAAATCTGCTTTGTAAAACTTATTTTTGACTGCCTCCCCACCTTACCTCCAGCTCAGGGTGTTTTTTACACTTCAAGGGGCTGCTTGTGTCTTCCCCTCTAGCCCTTACCAAACAATCTGAGGGAGGAGAAGGCATTAGTTAAATATCTCACAACCCAAATGCTAACTCTCACAAATCACCTGTGGGGGGAAGAGTCTGCCTTTCCACACACTCTAACATATTCTGTGCATGATGCAGTTTCTCTCCTCTGCAGCCCTGGCAGTTTTCTCAGGATTATGTGATTTACATTCTGCACAGGTCTATGTGGATCCATACAGCTCAGCAGGAGTGATTTTTACAGATTTACTGCAGCAACCACAAGCCAGAGTGGGACTTGAATTTTTTTTCTTAGACTGTGATTCACAGCAAAATCTCAAGAGCAGAACACCCTCCAGCTGCTGCAGGCTTAAACTCCTGGGAAAATCATACCTGTCCAAGGCGGAAGGTACTTCCCAAGGCACAATCCCTGCCTAAGACTTTTTAAAGGAGCTAAAGAAAATAGAAGGCTCTGATACATGATCAAGTTATTGAATATTAATGAATTACCTTGCATCAGCTGAACCACAGCAGCTCCTGTGTACTTAATCGCAGCCCATTGCTGCCACCAAGGATAACACACAAGTATTACCTTTTTCACTGAGGTCTAGTGAGACTCCTTTTACATTTGCTACAAACTAAATGCACACACAGAATGTGAACTACTGACACTCAGCTGGCAGGCACTAAGCCATGAAATTCTGGTCACAGGGGATAGATGGAAATCAGGAGTCAGGTTCATCAAAGTTGCTCATGCACTTCTGAAATGCAATGTCAATTGTCAGTTTCATAGAAAAAGCACTAGCAAATATCTCCTGAGTTAAAAAAGATATCCTTCAGCTGTCAAGAAAACAGCCTCAGTAAATGCTGAGCACTGCTTTCAGTAGCTCTGTTTCTAAGCTCTACCTCCACCTAAGTAGCTCTTATATCACACCAAAGGCCTTGTTTCTCACTAGAACATCTGTTCTTCTCCTATTCAATATGCAGTACAACAAAGGTTTTAAACAATATCAAGTTTACGCACACAAAGAAGTCTTGAAAAGTGGCTCTTCTGGGTTTGGGTGGATTAATTTTTTTTTTTTTTTGTGCTACTGCAGAAAATGGTACATGGAGTCTATCCACAAGAAATATTTTGATTTCAGATAACACCAGCCAGCTGGGAGCAGGGAGTGGGAATACTACCAGGTAATTGGCATTTCGTGTGATCTCAGGGGGCAGAAGCCACTGAACACTCTTAAAATGGCATTGCTAAGGAGGAAAAATATGCTATGCCACAGTGATCATCAAAAGTTTATGAACACAAATGCTAAGAGAGAAGTTTCTATGGGCCACCAGGTATAAGAAATACTGGATCCTTGCTTTCAAAATTCCTTCCCTGAAATACGTTTCATGGGTGGCACTTTAATGAGACTTGGAGCTGTTCATATTTGTTCTTATTTTGGTATTTTGCAGTGCAATTCAGCCTCACTGTTCTAAGAACTGAGTTTTCTTAGGGCCTAGAGAAGCAAAATCTCACCTTGAGCTAAATTCAAGCTAGCAGCATACAAACACAAGAGTACAGCATATGTGTTTGTGACACCTGTGCATCCAGACCTCCTGTGTACTAATGACAAAAATTACCTTTGGTTGTGTTAGTTGCACTGAGAAAACCTACATGTAGAAATCTCTTTGCAAGTCCATTCTTCCCTTGTTCTTGTAAAAACTGATTGAAAATGCATCCTATTCCTTTATTATATATGCATTACTTGCATTCTGTAAACCTTATTGATTTTGTTTCCCACTAAAATCTGATTTTTCCAACAGCTTCTAAATGAAAACTCTAAAGTGGGATTTCAAAAAGCATGTCATTAAGTGAATATTGCACAAACCAAAGTCACTGGAAAAACTCCAGAAAGAGGAATGTCAAAGGTAGCAGGTTTACAGAGAAAAAACCCAAAAACAATCCAAAGAATAACTAACCAAGAACTCCTTTGCCCATTACTGCAAAATGCCTTAAAGTGAGACAGAATCCTCACCAGACTGGTGAGGAAATAATAGTAAGAGGCTAATGTTAACGTGAAAAAGATATTTCTTGCTTTTCATAGCATTTAAATTCCAGTTTGGTTACCATACCATACTGGTGATATGCAGGTGTAACATTGATTGAAAACATGATTGTATTTTATTTCCAGAACTCTTAGCCCTCTCCTAGAAATTTATGCTTTTCCATACAAGATAGTTTAAGACCTTATAAGAAGGCATGAATTTTGCAAATAGCCTTCACTTTTTGTACATTGTTATATCAGTGGACCTTTTGTAGCCTCACTTTCTCCTCTTTATGTGAGCTCCTTGGAGACTTGAATCCTGGGAACATGAAAGAGACAAAGTCCTGTCCTGGGCTCCCAGATCAACCAGCATGAGCTGACTGTATCCATAGTATTGAGCTCTTAGCATCATTGAATAGTTTGGGTTGGAAGGCATCTTTAAAGGTGATCTAGTGCAACTCCCCTGCAAATGGGCATCTTCCACTAGATCACGTAGCTCAGACCCTGTCCAACAGGACCTTAAATATTTCCAGGGATGAGGCATCTAGAACCTCTCTGGGTAACCTGTTTCATTGTTCCACCGGCTTCATCCTTCCAGCCTGACTCTACACTCTATTTTAAAGTTTAAAATCACTACCCCTTGTTCTGTTGCTACAGATCCCACTAAAAAGTTTTGTCTCCATCTTTCCTATCAGCTCCCTTTATGTGTTGAAAGGCTGTATTAAGGTCTCCCCAAAGCATTCTCCTCTCCAGACTGAACAATCCAATGCTCTCAACCTGTCTTCATAGGGGAGGTGTTCAACCCCTCTGATCATCTTGGTGGCCTCCTCTGAAAGTGCTCCAGCAGGTCCGTGTCCTTCCTGTGCTGGGGACCCAGAGCTGAGTGCAGCCCTGCAGGTGGGGTCTCACCAGAGCAGAGGGGCAGAATCCCCTCCCTCACCTGCTGCCCACGCTGCTTTGGATGCAGCCCAGGGCACATTTGTCATTCTGGGCTGCAAGGGGCGCATGGCTGGGTCATGTCCAGCCCTTCACCCACAGCACCCCCAAGTCCTTCTCATCAGGGCTGCCCTCAATGAGTTCTTCTCCTAGTCTCCACTTGATCCCAACGTTACCAATGAAGATATGAAACAGCAGTGGTCCCAATACAGACCCTGAGGGACATCACTCATCACCATTCTTCGTGCTTCCAGAACTAATTGTCCATGTTCAGACTGCTACTGGGACAAGGTGCTCCTTGCGGAATGGTAGATGCAGACTTGTCCCGCAGTTCAGTGTTGAGACACCCCTCCTTATGCTCCA
Source organism: Geospiza fortis (assembly GCF_000277835.1). NCBI lineage: Eukaryota > Metazoa > Chordata > Aves > Passeriformes > Thraupidae > Geospiza > Geospiza fortis. Next base: position 3,505,120 of record NW_005054318.1, on the reverse strand, counting down.
CCAGCACATGTTTAATAGGTAATTTAAAAATTCATTCTGTGCTTAAGCATAACTAAAAGCTTGCAGGGAGTTGTGTGCGGCTTTGCAGAGTCCATGCTGTCAGCGATCCCACCACTGGGGCAGGGGACTGCTGGCACAGCCGAGCCAGACATGAAGCCCTGGCCACGATGGGGAAATGCTCAGCACCTCTGGCAAAGTTCCAAAGCCACAAGGCAGCGAGGGAATCCCAGGGCAGAAAATGTATGGGGATAGAGCACAATTAAATAAAGGTAGTATAGAAAGTAATCTTACTCCCTAAAGAGTTGCAGCTGAGCCAATTGTTAACGATTAGGAGCAGGCCTGATGTTAACAGGCCACAGCTGTAGCCAATCAGGAAGAGTGTTATAAAGGAGTGGATTGGTTGGTTGAGGGGAATTGGAGTTGGTTGCTGTGAGGACAGGGAAGAGTCTGTGCCTAGAGGAGCTGCCTACAAGAAACATCAAGGAGGTATGAAGCTCTAGCAATATGGAACCCTTGCAATATAATGATACTAGAACCTTTGCACTATAATGACAACAAGGAAACGCAACAGAATCTGCCCCAAAGCAATGGGGGTGTGACAGTGCTGAGGGAGGTGTGAGACTGCTGTCAGGGTGTTGCAGTGTTTTGTGTGTCTGCTGAGGGCATTCAAGACTGTGGAAATTTCGTTGGTCCGTGTCCCTGGGTGTTGGCTGCCATCAACCCCTCACACTTTCAGTCCCTGCTGGCACTGGATGGCCTTCTCATCCATCATGTACTCTTGTGGGGCTGTAATTGCCATCAGATGTGACTGCTGCACAGATGTTATGGACTGTACTCCTCAAGGCTCATGAAGGGAGACACTTGGAGAGGAACAGGAGAACAAGAGGTGGATTACTCCTGATCCATCCTTCACTGGACTGTAGAATCCAGTCTTTCACAAGTCCCAGCTCAAGAAGATTTTAGCCTGTGAACATACATAGTTCTTGTCCAAAAGACAGAAACTATCTAACCTCCTTGGCAGGTCAAGACTTTGTGGTCCAGTTCATATCCACACCTCTACAGCAGCTTGCTTAGGTCTCCAGTGACAGAAACACTTAACTCTGTGATTCAATCACTTCCCTCAAAACTGTCTAAGATCACAGAATAGTTAAGGCTAAAAGGGACCACTGGGGGTCATGTCTTCCAATCTCTCTGCTCAAGCAGAGTTCCCTGGAGCACATCATTCAGAGCTGTGCTCAAGTAGCTTTGAATACCTCCAGTGAGGGAGATCCACAGCCTCTCTGGACAATCTGTTCCAGTGTGTGGTCACCTGCACAGTAAAGAATTTTTCCTTATGTTCAGGTGAAACTTCCTGTACATCAGTTTCTGCCCCTTGTCTCTCATTACTCAGCACCACCAAGGAAAGCCTGGTCCAACCTCTTGATATCCTCCTCTTGGATAATTACAGACATTGATGAGATCTCCTCTCAGTGTTCTCCAGGCTGAACAGGCCCAGCTCCCTCAGCTGCTCCTTCTAAGAGAGATGCTCCCCTCCCCTGATCATCTTTGTAGCCCTATTGATGCTCTGAAGTATCTAAAGTTCTCTTGGATATGTACTTCAAACTCATACTTACTAAGGAAAAAAAAAACCCAAAGCTTTAAAAATTCTGTTAGCACAGCAGTAGTGCCACTTTTAAGCTAAAAAAAAATTCTGATTAGAAAGCAGGAGTTAACCTGCGGTTGAACCTGGATTTTTTCACTCATTTTCTATTATATTTCAGAAAATGAGACAAAGAAGGGTCATGAATGATTAAGTACAAATGTTTTTAAAGAGATAATGTAATTAATTAGCCTTGGAAGTGGATAAGGACAGAATGGAAAAGAATTGATCTTTAAAAAGAGTTGAGCTTAATGGAGAGTTATGTGTACAAAATTGAGAGTATTTCTAGCTGTTGTCATTGAAACGAGTCTAGAAATACCATATCCACAGCCTTTTTAATGCACCACCATAAGGGTGTGCTTTCTCTGCAAACAGAGTTATTGAGCACAGCTGATTTGGCAGGCGGGGGACTGGGCTTTAGGGAGAGGACTAAATGCTCATCTTCAATGTGCACATAGGGTGGAGTCGTTGCACCTGTAGATGATGATTCAGAGACATAAAAAGAAGCTTGAGGAAGCAACAAGAAATGGTCTGAGCTTGCTCCTGATAGGCCTTGCCCAATGTACCCAGTATTGCCCAAGTAGCAGTCAATACTCAAAAATACTTCAGTGAAACACAGGAACGCTGACTGACAGAGGCCTCTCAGTCTGCAGTGTTACCCAGCTCACAACTCACACACCCAAACTCCAGGTGAGCAGTGAGGAATGCAGGCTGCTACATGGATACCCAAAAATACTTTAGTGAAATACAGCAGAACTGACTGATAGAGGCCTCTCAGTCTGCAGTGTTACCCAGCTCACAACTCACACACCCAAACTCCAGGTGAGCAGTGAGGAATGCAGGCTGCTACATGGGTAATAACACTGAGACACTGAGTGAGAAAACTCCAGTGAACAACAGCTACTGGACTGAAAAAACAACAAGATTGAAAGCTGAGGTGAACTGCTTGGCTTCCAAACGTGAAAGGGAAACCTGGTGTCAGCTTTTAGCTCCTAAGTCTGGCAATTTCCTCACCTCACAAAACACACAGACCTGCTCTTGCTAATTTCATCAAGCATTTCATATTGCTGATGGTCAGGTTTAAATTTTGTCAGCATATAAACAGGCCATTTAAAAGCAGTGCAGTAAAGTCATTTTAGGCAGTGATACTTTAAATTTTTAAGAAATTGAATTCAATACAGTATTAGAGAGACTTTCAAAAAATTCAAGTTATGATTGGCATTGTATACCAAATGCTACCCTTCTTGTTGAATAAATCAGCTGCAAGCTGTATGGATTTACATTAAAAAAAAAACCCTAATTCCTTTATTTCTATAACTTGCAAAGGATTATTTTAGACTGCTTGTTCTCAAACCATTGCAGGCATTTCCATGCTGTTCAATGAATTTGATGCAAACACTCTTCTGTGCTCAGTTTAAGGCATGAACTGGTGATATCTATGAATAATTTTCTGTGATACTTTGCAGAAAGTGAGAGTGGCTCTAATTAATTTGTAAGTGGTTTAAACAATTTGTATTTTACTGATTAGCTAATAGAGACAGTTTTGGGACACTGGTGAAGTTCCTTAACTGCTGCCTTACAGGTTCCTCCTGCACCTCCCTTTAACTTGCTCACTTTCTGGTACTGGATTTCTGCATTCCTGAGATCAGCTTTAATGAGACTGTTGGAGTGCTGGAGCACAACTGCTTGCAAGCACATAAGATTTTCTTTGCAATCACAGGTGATCTTGACATTTCCAGCAGGCAGAACTTGCACTGGTGTAAAGTTGCTGGATCCACTCCAAATGATTTTACTTGGATGAGTGAATAGAGCTGGACAGAAACCCTGGGAATACCTCTCCTCACTATGACTCAGAGAAGCAGTGCTGAGCATAGTCATAATATTAAATTACAATTAAAACCCCACTTGCTTTGTCATTCGTGTGTTCCTCATGGCTTTAATGAAACTATTCACATGGTGGAATTGTGAAACATTTATCCCATTTTCTGAGGAACACTACCATATGGTATAACATCATGCCATTAATGTTTGGCTACCTGTATAATAAAGTTATCTATTTTTAATTACCCGGATAATATGCTCCCATAAATTATAGTACCTCATCCTTCTGTGCACAGTCCCTGTCCATGTGCTAAAACTCCTACTTGTTCCTTACCATTCTTACTGATGAGAAACTTTGCTATGAGTAATTATCTATACATATATTTTAGTTTTGGATTACTGAGATTGCCTAGTGAGATTACAAGCAGCTGTTAAATATTTCTGACAGAAAATATACAGTACGGAATTTGGAAAGCATCTGTACCTCATGATGAAATCAGCTTCCAGAAGATTTTGTTAGAAATATAAGCCTTTATACTTTGGCAAGAAATTATCCTGCACAATGCTAATAAAGCAGAATTAGTTCAGGTTGCTGCTGACAGGAAAAGGTTCTCCATTATTTCACCCCACCAGGCACACTTGGAAATTATTACAAACAACTGCTAGAAACAAGAAGATGAACATGAGAAAAAGTGGAGAGAGAATTTGGGTTTTGGCCCCTTGGGATGATCATCCTAAAGAGGATCCCAGCTCAGTCAGCTGGGTGAAATTGCCTCCATTGAAGCACACTTCCAGACATGGGCAAAAATTCAGACTGGTTTCCTAGGAATTCTAAGTTTTACACAATGGTGGGACTTTATTACTCAACACTGCAACAACAGAATTTTAAAGGGAAGTTTGTTTTTATGAAAATAATTTGGAAGTAAGCTGCTGTATAGTAGCATTCTTTGCTCACTGACATTCACAGGCAGTAGTTCACCTGGTCATAGGGAACCTGACTTTGCTGGTTTTTGATATAATGCTCTGTTACGTATTCCTGTGATTGCTGGGAGATCAGACAAGTGGCTGAGCAGTTTACTATCATGTCCAGTTGATCGTGGTAAAAAGCATTGTAATGAGTGTATACTAGAGCTCTGACCAGTGTTAAATAATAATGGATTTGACCCAATTTTCTTTTGTGACTGAAAAGGAGTGAATCTGTAAAGCAAAATTCATGGTGCTGACATGATGTCCCTGTATGCACATTTTGGAGGTTTTACATAAGACCAGATCTGTTCTGGTGACATGAAATGAATGCTCATGAGAAGCCAGAGCTGTGAAGAAAACTTTGGGAGCACATCACCTGTTTTGTTATCGGGACAAAGTAGTTTTTTTGTGTGCTCCAAGACAGTTCCACCACATTGGTCAGAGACCTGCTTCAATGACTACATTCCCCTGATATAAATTAAAAAATTAGGGCAGATTTACCCAAATATATTGCTTAACTATTACCATGGGCCTGCTGTATATGGATGCAAACTCTGCCATGTCACTCTCCATGTAAAATGCTACATTATTTTGCAGATGCAAAATAAGCCACAACAGTCCCATCCCCACTGCACACATTTCATTTGATGGAGAATAGGGGGCAAATGCAACTCACATTTCTTCAACTTGAACTGCAGATTGGACATTAAAGAAGTGGGAAATATGTGTCAGATTACCTCAGGCTATGTCTGTGCTTGTAAATAAACCATGCCAAAGATCACAGCTTGGCTCACACCCATACATGTAAGATCTCTTTCCTCCAAATCCAGGGTCTTCTCAGGTAAAAGCCTTGTTTTTTTGTTGTGAAATTGCACATACCTCTTACCCATCTCCTGATTTTTCTTGTTTAATTTTTTTCAAGAGTTGAATAAAAAGTTTCCTCAGAATCAGATAAATCTCTCTCCTCAAAAGAGTAGCACCGCAGCTTCTTTTTTCCTGGGAATGACAAAGCTTTCTGAATTTGTTGTCTACTCCAGCAGAGACTGGTGAAAGAGAATGTGATGATGAAATTGTATTTCTGTTCGGGAAGTCAGCATGGTGTACCCATCTTTTATTTTACCATCTCCAAGAAGCAGAAAGCAGAGTACATGAGCACGCTTTAAGTCTGCAGCATCTCCCACCTGACCTCAGAGACCAATGCATCCAAAATCCTCCATGCTTTGCACAAAACTAGTACAGTTAAAACCCATTCTGCAGGTTCTGTGTGTGTAGCTTTCCCGGAATTGATGAAGGTGCTGCTGATATCCAGGGGTCCCAGTCATCATCACTTCTAGAGTTGGTAGTTCTGTAGGTGCTGTGGAGTATTGGGTAAAAATTATATTTTATCCTCAGCTCACACTGAAATCTTCCCTGTCTTCTATTTTTGCCTTTTTTATATAGTTATATAACTGAAGACCAAAAATAGGAGCCTGTATTTCTACAGACAACATAGTTCCACAGGGTTCAAGCATAACTGTCCATATTTTGCCTCAGAATGCAGTGCTTAGGTAAATTCACATCCTGTACTTGGATTAATTAGAGATGTTCATTAAATAGAGCTATTCTGATTTGTGCCAAATTAGAAGATGTTTTGATATGGAGAAAATGTTCCTAAAAATTAGACACAGCATCCTTGAAGACTGATGAAGGAATATATTCCTCACAGTTGGCAGGAACAGTTTTTTGATTTAACATCTCTGCACATATAAAGCTCCTGTCCAAGGATACCCTAAAAGTGCAAAATAATCCTTGTCCTTGGAAATTACCAACTTAGCATGAACATTGTTGCAGACATATCTGCCTATAAAAATTAAAAAAACCCAACAAAATAAACAAAAATCCACACTAATCCAAAGTGATTAGCTTAAATGAATCTCTTAAAGGAAAAATAATCACTAATCAGTAGTTCACTTCCAGAAGGAAGGTATGTATCAAAAGACTTGTGGGTGTCAATTTCTTCTCCCAAGGAAAAAAAGTCATGGCAAGAGGACTAGAGAATACTTCCAATGCATTTGTAGGTAATAGCAATGTAGGAATGACTGAGAATGCAACAAAAAGGCTCAGGTACATCTTGGTACTAAAAATGGTGCTGTTTTCCCCTGTTTTCTCTCAGACACATTCATCCTGGAGTTGACACTGCACATGGTATATGGGGAAGTGACATGAAACCTGGCTCAGAACAGTGTGTCACTTCAAGCCACAGACTTTGTAAAGGCACCTTGCAACTGCACCCCAATACACACTGAAAAACAGAAACAGTTAAAAATCTTGACAAGTGGGAAATTCACTGGAAATAGGATTAAATAGGATAGGAGTAAAGTACTGTCCTTGAGAAATACAGATGTCCATTGTAGGTGACTTACAAGATTGCAATTCACCCTTTGAAGTTGGGTTTTTGTTTTTTTTGTTTTGGGGTTTTTTTGTATTTTTTTTTTCTGCTTTATTGTTGTTGGTTTTTGGTTTTTTTGTTAGGGGTTTTTTTTTGGGGGGGGGGGGTTGGTTTTTTGGGTTTTTTTAATGTCCATGGTGACTTCTGATTGCACCATCTTGATCCTGTACTTCTGTGCTACCTGTGTAGTTTTGGGTTGTCTTCCCAGTTTGGTTATGATTAAGTAGTAGGGCAAAACAGAGAGAAGACTGTCCCACAAGTCAGTGATACTAGACCTGCTGCCAATGTTTACTGCATGTAACACCTGTAGCAGTCCCTGTATTCTATATAATTGTTTCACCTACATCCTCCAGCTGCTGCCTTTTCAAACAAGGCAGGAGACAAAACAAGCAAAAATCTGCTCTCCCAAGCAAAAATCACAACTTAAATGACATGGTTAGGTGGCTTCACATCTCTCCTGCTGTTTATCCAGAATTAAAGCTGACACTGATCTCTCCTCAGCTTTCAAGGAGTCCTTACTCAAGTGTAAACTAAAGTGTGGAAGGGTTCAGCTCACCAGAGATCTCAGCTGCCTTGTCTAGATATCATGCTATCTTTATATGAATTTTTCTTTCACAGTCAGTCACTCAAAAACTGTACCTGTAGCCTTCTATGCTTCAACAGGATACAAGGAATATATAATTTCCATACTGCACTGCCCTTGTTACCTTCCCACTATGAATGGAGCAATATCATGTGTATCTATCAGATGAGATTTCCCTTTTTAGGCTTTTACCAGAGGGATAATAATTTATTTTCCTAACTTTTAGATGAAAGAAAAGGCTTGTTGGGTTTTTTTTTTTTTTGAGAATTGCCTTCTGATGTGATTTAAACTAATAGAATTACATAAAAACATAAACAATATGCAAAAGAAGATACTTGGGCTCCTCAGCCATGTTTACACAGGCGTCTGAGTGAGGAAACCCTTGTTCTGAACCACACACACATCATTCTCCACAGAATGTGGTTTGTAAAAAGCTGTATTTTCCCCCTTTCCAACTCACTCTGAGGCCTGTGTTTTTTTCTGCTTTCCTCTCCACCAGTCCTGTACACAGCCCATTTTTCTCCCTTTATTCTTGCTGCTGCTGTGTTCTGCAATACAACACTTCTTTGGCCTCTTTG